>NW_028327849.1:20000-391491 GCF_031878675.1 Megascapheus bottae | reverse complement strand
TGTGTATGTTCTGAAATGTACTGAAGACTGACTTCTGATTAAAAGTCATTGCACATTTGTTCTATTCATTAGTTTTCTTTTCTTCTATGGGAATCAGGTTTGTGATGAACACAGAAGTATGCCTTCCAGGTCAAACACTTTCCACATTTGTAATATTCATAAGGTTTTTCTCTCCTATGTGCATTTTATACTTAGTCATGCGTTCATGATGGATTTTTCATATTCTTATATTCATACGATTTTTATCCTGTGTCTGTGTGGTATCATGCAAACTCAACTATGAGTTCTTCAAAAAAATTTCCCTTTCATTTTATTCATCGGATTGTATCCTGTGGGTGTTTAGTGATAAATCTTGACTTGTGCCTTCTGGGGAAAAGACTGAACATTTGCTACATTCATTTAGGGTTTTATCTTGTGTTGGTTCTGTGACACAAGCTGAGTTTTCTTCCACAGACTAAAAAGTCTTTCCTATTTATTACATTGCTAAAGCTTCTCATATGTGTGAACTCTTACGCTTCCTGAAGGGTGAATACTGCACGAAAGACTTTCAACTTTGGTTATATTCCTAAGGTTTCTAATATGTGTGAATTCTGTTATGCCTCCTGTAATGTGACTTCCATCTGAAGATCTTAACACATTTGATGCACTCGTACAGTTTCTCTCCTGTGTGTGTTCTCTGATGCAATTTGAGGGAAGACTTCCATTTGAAAGACATTCCACATCGGTTACATTCATAAGGTTTTTCTCCTGTTTGAATTGTCTTATGCATGTTGAGGTTTGGCTTCTGTGTGAAGGACTTTCCACATATGTTACACTCATAAGGTGTTTCTCCTGAGTATATTCTCTGATGAACATGGAGTTTTAACTTCCATTTGAAAGACTTTCCGCATTCACTACATGCATAAGTTTTCTCTCCTGTGTGTGTTCTATTATGCCCATCAAGATATGACTTCCACTTGAAAGTCTTTCCACATTTGTTGCACACATAAGGTTTCTTTCCTGTGTGTGTTCTTTGATGCAATTTGAGGGAAGATTTCTGTCTGAAAGACTTTACACATTGGTTACATTCATAAGGTTTCACTCCTGTGTGTATTCTCTGATGAACACGAAGTTTTCCCTTCCCTTCGAAAGACTTTCCACATTCATTACACTTATAAGATTTCTCTCCTGTGTGTGTTATTTGATGAACTCGAAGGTGTATCTTCTGGGTGAAAGACTTTTCACATTTGTTACATTCATAATGTTTCTCTTCTGTGTGTCTTCTCTGGTGCAAAGTGAGGTATGATTTCAGTCTAAAAGTCTTCCCACATTTATCCCATTCATAAGATTTCTCTTCTGAGTGAGATCTCTGATGTGTGCTGAGAGCTGAATTCTGGGCAGAAATTTTATTACGTTCCTCATATTCATAATGTTTGTCTTCTCTTGGAGATCGAGGTTGGAGCGTCAGGTCTGACTTCTCAGAAATTAATTTTCACACTTGATGTACGCATCACATATCTCAGGATATTTGCTCTGAGGTATTGTAAGGCGTATTTCATTACTGAAAGATTTCTCACATTCACTACATGTATGAGGAGTCTCTCCTGTGTACATTTTCGGATGTGTAGTGATGGTCGGTGTTAAGTACAATATTTTTCATCACACAGTACATTTAGCAGTTTTCCTCCCTCCCTGAAGATTTCTTGGGCAGGTAGAACAGAATTATGATACTGCAGATCTTTTGGACTGTCACAATCATGAATAAAATGCTCTGAATATCCGATGGATTTTTTAAGAACAGGAGACATACGAGATCTATATGCAGCATGCATCTCATCAGGCTTAGGAGACAGAAGCATGTTCTGACACTTAATGAACTCCTCAGTCCTCACCCCTAAGTTGTTACCGTTATTACTAATCAGCTCTGGATTATGTGTAGAGCTTAAATTTAAAGTTGTTGCTAATCTCACGTTTTCCTCCACTTCGATACTACTTGCAACTGCTACTTCACAAAGACATTCATGTGGACTTTCCTGGCAGGTCTTGAACACATTTTCCATTACCTGGACATCTAAAATGAGTCATAGAAAAAAAGACACAAACATACATGAGATACAAATATTCCTTACTGTAAAGGTAATGACTTTACTTTCCCATCCTAAGTGTTAGATATTTTAAAATATAAAAGTGGAAATTGATTTATGAGAAATATATGCTTTTCTCCCTAACATATTAAGAAAATGATATTTTAAAATGACCAATAATGTTTTTCTGTGTTTTATTCTCTTTTTATATCACAGGAAATATTTATTGAAATTACCCAACTATGTATTGCTACAGTTTTAAGCTGAGTACTACCTATAATATACCTGCAGCTGTTTTTTTTCAAATACTGTTTTGTTTATACATTGAGGAATAGCTGCCTTTCTTTTATTTTTGAGAAATAATCTAAATATTGTGCTGTTTTGCATCTTTTTAAAACTTTCTTTTCTTTTCTTTTCTTTTTTTTTGTAGTTCATAGGCCTCGGCCCTGTCCCTGAACACTTCAGCAGAAGACTATAACCCCTATCCTTGAGCTACAGCCCCACTTCCTGTTTTCTAGAGTTAACTAGAGATAAGAGTCTCAGGTCCTGAGTAGCAGATAGGATTACCTTACCCAGTTTCAATGCTGTTTGCTTTTTAACCATTAAGTGAGGAACACGAATTTTTTCTAGATTCAGCGGCCACAAGTTTGGTTTATATGTCTGATTGCCTTTGATCCAAGCAAGAACGATTCTTGAGAGTAAGGACTTACACCTATATCCCTTCAGTTACAACTTCTCACTAAAGTCTCAATTTAGGTATTTGTGGGAATTTTGAAATTTGTTTCTTTCCATTTGAAGTCTTATAAAAATTCCTTTTCTAACACTCCTGTCCCTCAGAACCATGGAAGACCAGAAAATCTCCAGCTCATTGTCTAGTTAATTTTCTTATGTTGATTGAAACTTTGTTGTTGTTTTTTTCCTTCCATTCCTGAGTTTGAAATTAGGACCTAACTACTGTCCTTGGGTTTTCTCAAGACTAGAACCCTACCAATGAAGTCATTACTTGTGGCTTTTTCTATGTATGTGGTAATAACGAATCAAACCTGTGTCTTTGTGCATGCTAGGCAAGCACTCTATCACTAGGCTCAATTTCTGGGGGAAAGGTCTGGTTCTGAATACCAGTCTCTTCCTACCAGCAAAAAGATATTATCCTTATCAGAGAATTATGCCCTGACTTATTCCTTGTTTGCTCAATCATTTATAGTCTTAGTTATAAACAAATGAGATATCATTATTTCTTTCTACTTTCTTTCTTTCTTTCTTTCTTTCTTTCTTTCTTTCTTTCTTTCTTTCTTTCTTTCGTTCTTTCTTTCTTTCTTGTTTTGTAGTCATGGGACTTGAATTCTAGACCTGGCTGTTCTTCCTGAGCTCTTCAGCTCAAGGCTGCTGCCCTATGTTTTAGCCTCAATCCCACTTCTCATTTTCTATTGGTTCATTGGAGAGAAGAGTCTAAGGTGTTTTTGTGATAGGTCAGTCTTTGAACCTTGATCCTCAGATCTCAGCCTCCTAAGTAGCTAGGATTACAGGCATGAGCCACGGGCTCATGGCTTTCTCATTTTATTTTGTTTCACAGTGATTTCTACAGAGAAATCTAACTTTAACTCTACTGCCACATAGAATTCATTATATCACCCTATGATTCTTGGTGCCGGGGGTTTGGGCTAGCATGCACAAAGACCTGGTTCAGTTCCTTGGTACTACATACAAAGAGAAAGCCAGAAGTGGTGCTATGACTCAAGAAATAGAGATCTAGCCTTGAGAAAGCCCAAGGACCATGCTCAGGCCCTGAGACCAAGCATAGGATTGGGAAAAGAAAATGATTCTTGATTCATTCACAAAGAATTCCATAGGTTCCACACAGGATTTAGGGTAACTAAGAATATTATTGCTCAGTACATCACAACATGAAGTTACCAATGGGGCTCAGGCTCCAACGTCAATATGAAGATGCATTCACTCACCTGTGATATTCTTGTCAGAGGAATTTCCTATCCAGAGTTCTGCACAGTGCTCTAGCTTGTCAATTAATACAGGTTTGGGAACACAGGGCCCTGTAAATTAGAAACAGTAGAGAATTATTGTTTATGCTGTGTCATCATTGCTTTAAGTTCACAGACATCCTACTCACAACTTATCTATTAAATCTTTTTTCTCATTTCTCACTGGCTCCATGGTTGACTTTTCCCCAGCTCTGGATTCATTTTGTATGACATAAACTTAGCTGTCTTGCTCAAGGCTAGAAAAATACCAGTTTGAGTCCCTGCTCCACTTACATGCATAGGTCTTCATGCATGATAGGCAAGCACTCAACCACAAAATCAAACTCTTGACACTCCACTAACAGTTTTGAGGGGTTATTTGGAGTTATAGAGTTTCATGGCAATTTTTATGCCATTGTTGGCTTCAAATTAGAATTCTTAGATTTCTTCCTCCTGAATATTTTAAGATTACAGGCATGAAACATTGCACCTAGTGCCAGGTTTCCATTATAAACTCACTGTTTAGTGATTTGTAGATCCTATTTCCAATAATGATATATATTCTATTCTGGATTGTTTATCCACTTACAATTACTGTGTAAGTTTGGAATGTCGTCTCCATTAGAGGAAACATAATTTAGAACTGTTGTCAAAGTATCCTGAAGGTATCCTGAAGAATGAGTACAAAATTACCTTAGGTTTTCTTTAGAAAGTAATGATACTTCTCAGGGCCTGGAATCTTTCATTTAAATAGTATTGAAAGTTGGATAAACATTCACGTATCTGCAAAATAACAAGGCACTTGGCCTTGCAAGTGAATTTGACTTTTGCTCACCTAAGGACACCAGGTTGCTGTAGGTCTCCAGCATTACATCTCTGTACAGGGTCCTCTGAGCATTGTCCAGATGCTGCCACTCCTCCCAGCTGAAATCCACAGCTACATCATCAAATGACACCAGCTTCTGGAATGGCACATTTTCATCAAGTAATTAGCACTGAGTTATAAACACACCATGTCTGGAATTGTATTCTTTTTTTGTTGAAATTTTATTCCTTTACTTAAATATTTAGACTTACATGAAATATTGTCCTAAAAAGCTTAGGGATGGTGCCTAGGCCCAGAGTTCAAGTCCCAAGACCCACAAAAAAATAAAAAGGCAAGCCAGGTGTTGGTGGCTCAAGCCTGTCATCCTAGCTACTCAGGAGACTGAGATCTGAGGACCATGGTTCAAAGCCAGCCTGGCACAAAATTCCGTGAGACTCCTTTCCAATTACCCACCATAAAATGTTTAATGGCTTGTGGCATATCATGGTAGAGCAATTGTGGTATCGACAAAAATAAGTCGGGGGAGTAGATTTAGGTTATAAATGGAATTATTCTATTGAAAAAGAACTACATTATATGATGACATATGCTGGTACTGTGAGAATATTGCAAAATCTTAGGGTATCAAGTAATAATACTGTGAAGTACACCCAGAATGTTAATGTTCTATGTCTGGCATAATAGTCACTTGGGGAAGAAACTTTTTTTTTCTTTTTTTAGCTGGGGGATTTGTAAGGCTTGAACTCTGGGCCTGGGCACTGTTCCTGAGCTCTTCAACTCAAGGCTATCACCCTACCTATGAAGCCACAGTGCCATTTCCCATATTCTAGTGGTTAACTGTAGATAAGAGTCTCATAGACTTTCTAATGCCCAGGCTGGTTTTGAACCAAATCTTTAGATATCAGCCTGATATCTGAGTAGCTAGGATTACAGGTAGAAGTCACTGCACCTGGCAAGAAATTTATTTCTTGCTGTTTTATACTACAAATTTACTGTATGTTTTACTTTTTCAAAAAGACTGAGGATGACCTTTTTTCTGTATATAATGGGAAGAGGGGTAGGGAGCTGTGAGCAGAAGAACTGAGGGGCAATACTCAGGGTAGGACAATAGCCTTAAACTAAAGAGCTCACGGCCCAAGGTCCAGGCCCCATGACTTTCCCAACTACCCCACAAAAAAAGGGAAAAAAATTGGAGATTGGAGAGGATTTTCTAAATAGAATATATAGAAATAGTAGTTCAAAATATAGAAAGAATTTCAATATTAACAGTCATGAAAAAAATTAAAATTACAATGAAATCATTACTTTAAATATGTTAATATAAATATAGTTTTAAACAAAAAGATCCACATACACACACACAAACACACACACACACACACGCATACAAAAAGACAACTTTCAAAGTCAGACTCTTACTGGGAAGGTAGTGAGAAGAAGTAGAACTTTAGAATAGTTCTGCAAGGAATATGAAACAATCAAAAATTGCGTGGAGAGTGCTAAAAAAGTACTAAAGATAGAATTACATAGAAATATGGTCCAACACTTCTATTTCTAGATTTGTACCTAACAATATAGAAAGCAGAGACTAGAACAAATATGTGGAGAATCCATTCACAACTATTAATAATAATCAAAAGATAGAAATATGCAAAACAATGCATTGAAAAGGAAGAACATTTTACTATATTTCACAGATGAATCTTGATTACAGTAAACTAAAAATACAGCAGTCATAAAGGAAGAGCTAGGGTATGTTTTCCCTTCCAGAGCTTCCAAGGATCAACAAACCCTTAGAGCCAAAAAGCACGATGGTTCCAGAGAATGGAGTAGAGAGGAACAGGAGCTGAATATTTAATGATTATACATGGAAGATGAAAATTGCTCTAGATGGGTAGAATGAAGAGAGAACTGTACCCTAAACAATGGTTATGTAGCCACACTGGATGGGACACACCTATACTCCCTGATCTTGGGAAACTCAAGAAGGATTTCTAGCCATCCTAGATGCATGGAAAGATCTATCATAAAAACTAATGTGTAGGGTCTGGGAGTTTCGCATAGTTGTAGAGTGCTTGTATGAAGACGAAGGTTCAATTCCGCAGTACCACATACACAGAAAAAACCAGAAGTAGTGCCGTGGCTCAAGTAGAAGATCGCTAGGCTTGAGGAAAGCTGAAGGACAGTGCTCAGAACAAGTTCCAGCCAAAGGGCTTTTTTTAAAAAAATAAACAGAAAGCTGAGCATGATGGGGTGGTGGCTCACTTCTATAATCCTAGCTACTCAGGAGGCTGAGATCTGAGGATAAAGGTTTAAAGCCATCCTGGCACAAAAAGACGTGAGACTCTTATCTCCAATTTACCTTTAGAAAATGGGAAGTGGGGCTTGGCTCCAGGGTAAGGTGGTAGCCTGGAGCTGAAGAGCTCAGGGATAGTGCACAGGCTGAGTCCAAGATCTATGACCCACCAAAAAACAAAAAAACAAAAAAGAAAAAATAATATGGAAAAATTTGGATTCTGTGAATTTTATCAGGCATATAAATGTCTTTTTTTGCTGTTGAAATAACAAATTGTTTGGAAACATTTTAAAAGTTTTTACCTAGAAATGTACACTACAAATGGAATTAATAACAAACACAAAATATGCAAAAGATACAAATTATCACAATATGGGTATCCTGCTTCTGTATATTTTCACTGACCCCTGTTCAAATGAGTCACATATTCTGAATCATTTCTCCCAGTCGATATATGCCACACATGTTAGCTTGTACTGAACTTCTTGGGAAATCAAAAGCAAATACTGAGCAAATGTGTGTTAGATTTTGTCAACAGTGATATTTCAAATATAAATCCCTACTCACTGCATTATTTAATATCAATGCCTGAATCTAACTTACACTGGCAGAATCTTCAATCTTTTGAGAATCTTCAAAAGGGTGTGTAAATATTTAGGATCGTTATGTCTCCTTGGAGGAAAGATCCCTTTAGTAGTATGTAGTCACCTTCTTTGTCTTTTCTTACTAATTTTAGTTTGAAGTCTATTGTATCTGATATGAGTATGGCAACTCCAGCCTGTTTATGGGGGCAGTTTGCTTGATAGAGTTTATTCCAACCTCTCACTTTCAAAAGATGATTGTTTTGGGGTAAGATGTGTCTCTTGAAGAAAGCAGAACGATGGCTCTTGTTTTTGATTCAACTAGACAGCCTATGCCGTTTAATTGGAGAGTTAAGTCCACTGATATTGAGAGTTAGGATTGAGAGATATTTATTAGTTCCTACCATATTTAAAAGCTTTTAGTAGGGCCTGTGTCTTGACAGTTCTTGTGGTCCTTAGATGGTATGCTGTTTAGGTGCCATTTCTTTCCCTATATTGCATTTATTTTGGTTTTCTATGTATAGAGCATCTTTGAGAATTCTCTGTAGTGTTGGTTTTGTTTCGACATATTGTTGCAGCTTTTCCCTGGAATGGAATGTTTTTATTGTTCCCTCAGTTATGAATGAGAGCTTAGCTGGCTACAGTATTCTTGGTTGGTAGTTATTTGATTTAAGGGCATGACATATATGCTTCCAGTCACTTCGTGCTTGCATGGTCTCTGCTGAGAAATCTGGGGTTATTCTGATTGGTTTGCCTTTACAGGTTACTGATCCCTTTTCCCTGGACAAATAAGGTGTGCTGTTTAGTACATCCACATGTATATTGTGAGATTGGAGGAGAGATTCAGCCTCCAGTATGTCTTTGGTGAGGTCTTCTGTGAGCAAGGGTCTTTGGTCATTGGGCCCTGAAAGGTGACCCTGCCTCCCTCACAATGGAACAGAATATGGAACCCTGGTAACCAAGACACTGTAACTAACAACCAGCTCAAGCCAGCTCACTTGGCCTGTGGCTCAGGAGGAAGAAAGATGTTGCTGTGCTGTTGCCAAAGGTCAGGAAACTCGAGTCTCAGGCATGGAAGTTGTGGATGTCTTACTCGAAGATGTACATGCTAGATCTTCGCCAAGCCACAAATCCACTATAACAGGCCTTTCTCTAAGGAAAAGGCCAGGAAAATCCAGGGCAACCAGATGAGGTAAATTTCTAAGAAGAAATCTATTTGACCCCATCATCCTCCCCACACACTACAACTTTCTTTTTTTTTTCATTTTTTTTACTGTAATTAGTAAAAGGGTTACATGATATTTGCCAGGTGGAAGGTGCATTAATTCACGTACATTGATACTCTTTCACATGTCTTGGTACCCATTTCCCTCCAATCCCACACCCCCAACCCGTCTTGGTTTTCCCCCCTTCCCTATCAAATTTCAAATATCCAAATACAAATAAATTCAATATATCAGATAACAAAGTGAGATACTATACCAATATGGGATAACCAAGGGACAGCAAAGGAGATGAGAGACAACATAGTACATTAAGGACAAAAATCATTCATTATATGGCTTTTGTTTCAATATCCTGGAGGTCCTTTCAATTAGCTTCACAACATATGGCCTTATATATGGCCTTTTGCTCTATTGCAAATCTCTGCTAGTAGAGCCCAAGGTTTCTACTGGTTATGAAGAATGAGGGAAACCACTGAGCCTAAGTTCCTTTGAGTCTGGCTTACTTCACTTAATATGATTTTTTCTAAGTCTTTCCATATCCTAACAAATGGGGCGATGTCATTCTTTCTGACAGCAGCATAGAATTCCATTGTGTACAAATACCACAACTTGTTGATCCAGTCATCAACTGAGGGACATCTGGGTTGGTTCCATATTTTTGCTATGGTGAATAGCGCTGCAATGAACATTGTTGTGCTAGTGGGTTTAGTATGCCCTTGATTCTGGATTGTTGGGTAAACACCTAGGAGTGGTATTTCTGGGTCATAGGGGAGTTCTATGTTTAGCCTTTTGAGGCACTGCCACACTGTTTTCCATAGTGGTTGAACGAGTTTGCACTCCCACCAACAGTGTAGTAGTGATCCCTCCTGGCCACATCCCGACCAGCATATGTTGTCATTCGTTTTCCTGATCCTGGCCATACTAACTGGAGTGAGATGGAATCTTAGAGTTCTTTTGATATGCAATTCTTTTATGACCAGAGATGCTGAGCATTTCTTCTTATGTCTATAGGCCATTTTTCTTTCTTCTTCAGAGAAGACTCTCTTTAAGTCTTTGGCCCATTTTTAATGGGATGGGTGTTACTTTGGAGGTTAGTTTTGGAGTGATTCAATTTTTTGAGTTGTTGATATATTTTAGATATGAGGCCTTGTCCATTGTTTGGTTGGTGAAGATCTTCTCCCACTCTGTAGGCTTCCTGATTAGTTTACTAGCTATATCCGTTGCCATACAAAACCTCTGCATTTTAATGCAGTCCCACTTATCCAGCCTTTCTCTGATTTTTCGTGATTCTTGGTCCTTATGAAGAAAGTTTCGAACTCTGCCAAGGAGGCCTAGTGTATCTCCTATTGCTTCCTGTAAACTTTTCAGTGTGTCAGTTTTACCTCCAGGTCTTTGATCCATTTGGAGTTAATTCTAGTGCAAGGTGACAAAGAAGGATCCAACTTTAGTTTTCTGCTGGTGCTTAACCAGTTCTGCCAGCACAAATTGTTGAAGAGGCTATCTTTCTTCCATTCTATATTTTGGCTCCCTTGTCAAAGATTAGGTGGCCATAGGTCTGTGGTTTAATATCTGGGCCCGCAGTTCTATTCCATTGGACTTCAGGCCTGTTCTTGTGCCCGTACCAAGCTGTTTTGAGAATCATAGCTCTGTAATAGAGTCTAAAGTTTGGAATTGAAATTCCTCCAGGGCTGTTCTTTCTGCTAAGAAGTGTTTTTGCTTACGGGGTCTTTTATTATTCCATATGAAATTTTGAATTGCCTCTTCTATTTCTTTAAAGAATGATATTGGGATGTTGATGGGTATTGCATTGAATTTGTAGATAGCCCTTGGCAAGATTGTCATTTTCACAATGTTGATTCTTCCAAACCAGGATAATCGGAGGTTTTTCCATTTCCTTAGTTCTGCTTTAATTTCCTTTTTTAGGGTTTTAAAGTTTTCATCTAAACAGTCCTTTACATTCTTAGTTAAGTTAATTCCTAGGTACTTTATTTTCTTGAGGCTATTGTGAAAGGAGTTTCCTTCCTGATTATTGCCTCGTTCCTCTCACTATTGGCGTAAAGGAAGGCAGTTGATTTTTGAGGGTCGTTTTTATGGCCTGCTACCCTTCCAAAGCTTTGAATCAGCTCAAGGAGCTTTGGAGTAGTGTCTATAGGATTCTTTAAATACAGAATCATGTCATCTGCAAAGAGGGATAGTTTTATTTCCTCTTTCCCTACTTGGATCCCCTTTATGCTTGCTTTTTGCCTTATTGCACTGCCTAGGAAATTTAGTACTGTTAGAAAGGAGTGGAGAGAGTGGGCATCCTTGTCTCGTTCCTGATTTTAGAGGGAATGGCTTTAGATTTTCACCATTAAGTATAATACTAGCAGTGGGTTTCTCATACACAGCCTTTATTACATTGAGGAATGTTCCATGGATTCCTAGTTTCTCCACATCTTTTAACATAAAGGGGTTTTGTATCTTGTCAAATGCCTTTTCCACATCTATTGAGACAATCATGTGATTTTTGTCCTTGCTCCTGTTGATGTGTTGAATTGTATTAATTGATTTCTGTATGTTGAACCAGGTTTGCCTCCCTTTGATTAATCCAGTTTCATCATAGTGTATAATATTTTTATGAGTTGTTGTAGACGGTTGGCCAGTATTTTGTTGAGAAGGTTTGCATCGATGTTCATGAAAGAAATGGGTCAATAGTTCTCTTTCTTTGATGAATTCTGTCTGGTTTGGGGATGAGGGATATACTGGCTTCACAGAATGAGTATGGTAAACAACCTTCATTTTCAATTTCGTTGAAGAGCTTGAGGAGTATTGGTGTGAGCTCTGCTTTGAAGACCTTATAGAATTCAGCTGTGAATCCATCTGGCCCTGGGCTCTTTTTAAGTGGAAGTTGTCTAATTTCCATTTCTATTTCAGAGCTTGAAATAGGCCTGTTGAGTTGGGTTAGCTCATCTTGGTTCAGTGTGGGTATGTTAATATTGTCTAGGAATTCATCCATTTCTTGTAGATTCTCAAATTTGTTGGCGTAAAGGTTTGAGAAGTATTCCCTCATGATATTCTGGATCTTGGTAATTTCTGTCGTGATATTTCCATTTTCATCTGCGATTTTGTTTATTTCGATATGCTCTCTTCTTTTTTTTTGGTAAGATTTGCTAAGGGCTTCTCAATTTTGTTAATTCTTTCAAAGAACCAACTCCTTGTTTTGTTGATTCTTTCTATAGGTTTTTTTATTCCAAATCATTTAATTCTGCTTTGATTTTAATAATTTGCTTTCTCCTAATGCGTTTAGGGTTGCTTTGTTGCTCTTTTTCCAGGAGGTTAAAGTGAGACATTAACTAGTTGGTTTGCCATTTTTCCAACTTGCTGTTGTAGGCACTCAGCGCTATACATTTTCCTCTGAGGATTGCCTTTGTTGTGTCCCTAAGGAGTTGATATTTGTGTGCTCCTTATTGTTAAATTTCATAAACAGTTGGATATCTGTTCTGATCTCTTCGATTACCCATTGTTTTTGATTCAACAATGTGTTGTTCAGTCTCCATTAGTTACAGGGTTTTCGTTGGTGGAGATATGTGTTCAGCTCCAATTTGATGCCTTTATGGTCTGAGAGTGTGCATGGAATAATTTCAGTGTTTCCGAATCTGTCCAGGTTTGTTTTATGGCCTAAGATGTGGTCTATTATGGAAAATGTTCCATGTGCTGCTGAGAAAAACGTATATTGTGTTGTTACTGGGTGGACTATTCTGCAGATGTCTGTTAGATCTAGTTGGTCTATATAGTTGTTCAGTTCTAAGGTTTCTCTGTTGAGTTTTGCCTTGTTGATCTGTCCATAGGTGAGAGTGGTATGTTAAACTCACCAACAATCACTGTATTTCGATCTATGTATTGTTTCAGTGTAAGTAAAGTTTGCTTGATGAAGTTTGGAGCTCCAGGATTGGGTGTGTAAATATTTAGGATCGTTATGTCTTCCTGGAGGAAAGATCCCTTTAGTAGTATGTAGTCACTTTCTTTGTCTTTTCTTACTAATTTTAGTTAGAAGTCTATTGTATCTGATATGAGGATGGCAACTCCAGCCTGTTTATGAGGGCAGTTAGCTTGATAGAGTTTATTCCAACCTCTCACTTTCAAAAGATGATTGTTTTGGGGTAAGATGTGCCTCTTGAAGACAGCAGAACGATGACTCTTGCTTTTTGATCCAACTAGACAGCCTATGCTGTTTAATTTTAGAGTTAAGTCCATTGATATTGAGAGTTAGGATTGAGAGATATTTATTAGTTCCTACCATGTTTAAAAGCTTTTAGTAGGGCCTGTGTCTTGACAGTTCTTGTGGTCCTTAGATTGTATGCTGTTTAGGTGCCATTTCTTTCCCCATATTGCATTTATTTTGGTTTTCTATGTATAGAGCATCTTTGAGAATTCTCTGTAGTGTTGGTTTTGTTTCGACATATTGTTGCAGCTTTTCCCTGGAATGGAATGTTTTATTGTTCCCTCAGTTATGAATGAGAGCTTACCTGGCTACAGTATTCTTGGTTGGTAGTTATTTGATTTAAGGGCATGACATATATGCTTCCAGTCACTTCGTGCTTGCATGGTCTCTGCTGAGAAATCTGGGGTTATTCTGATTGGTTTGCCTTTATAGGTTACTGATCCCTTTTCCCTGGCTGCCTTTAGGATCTTTCCTTTCGTTTCTATTGATCCAGTTCGGATCACAATGTGGCGGTGGGATGTTCTTTTCTGGTCAGGTCTGTTTGGGGTTCTAAAAGCTTCTCGTATCTGGATGGGCCTGCCCTTCTGGATATTTGGGAAATTCTCTGAGATGATTCCCTGAAGTGTATTTCCAATACCATTGACCTCTTTCTCCACGCCCTCCTCAATACCAACTAGCCTTAAATTAGGCTTCCTAATTGTATCTTGGACCTCCTGAAGCGCTCTCTCAATTTTCCTAGATTTGGATTGACTCATTTTCTGTTCTTTCTCTATAATACCTAAATTATCTTCAGCCCCGGAAATTCTCCCCTCTGCATTGTCTAACCTGCTATCAAAGCTATCTACGTAATTTTTCATCGCCCTTGCTTCTAATTGCTCACTTTTGATTCCTTGCATCTCTTGTTTTAGATCATTTATGGATTTCTTCATCTCCTTGATTTCCTTTTGAGTGGTTAGCTCAGTAGCTTTATTTTCTTTGGACATTTGCTGGAGTTTGGTCACGTTTTTACTTGTGAATTCTATGAATTCATCCATCTTTCTTTGAAAAACCTTTGTTATGGCCTCCTTTATGGCTTCTTCTCTTTCATTATCACCTTGGTTTTGCTTTCCTCTTGTTCAGCTATGGCTTCCTCCATTATCTCTTTCTTTATATTTTCACATTTTCAATTAATGATGTTTATCAATTGCATTTGTGTAGCACTTGGAAGACTCTCCTCTAGGTGTGCCAGTGACTGTTCCATTGTCTGTTTCCATTGAGTGGGGGATGTTGTTTCTTCATTTGACATTTCTCTTGAGTTTCTTGTTCTGCCCATTTGAAAATGGGAGCAAGATTACTACTAAAAACGATTATAGTTTTTCAGATATAACCAACCTAGACCTCTGTAGCTGGCGGACACTAGATGTTCACAAGTTTTGATTGGTATTATCACTCTTTTTTTGTGCTCTTACAGACCAGTCTAATACAACCACTGATAAGGGATTTATACCCAAAACAATATACCTCTCAATCCAATCTCTATTATCTTTAAGTCCCTCTGAGCCTAGAGAATAATTAACCACCTACATATACAATATTGCTCAACAGCCATCAAGTGTAGATCCGTGCAGTATAAGGGTTGAAAGACGAGCAGAGGTCCAGAGATAGAAAAAAAGAATGAGAGAGGTCAGGGGAGGTACAAGAGGATTAACGTTGGAGTGTAAGAATATTGTAGTCATGAAGAAAAGGTATAGCATAAGGACAACTGACCTAAGTTGGTAAGTAGGTAGCATATTTGAGTACAAAGTTTGGAAAGTATTAGAATAAAACTTATGTGTTGCTGCATGACTAGCTCTTAGCCCTACCAGGGGCTGCACAGTGGACCATGGGATGGATCTGTTTTTCTTGTCTACGTTGAGGGAAAGGGGTATTTCACAAGATGCAGAAGCGAAGATTTCAGAAGCCAATGCTGTGAGTGAATTAGCTCGTAAAAAGCATTTTTATTTTCTTTTATCTTTCTGCCAATCTTGGAGCTGGAATTCAGGGCCTGAGCACTGTCCTCGGGTTTTCTCAAGTGTAGCCCTCTGCCACTTGAGCCACAGTGCCACATCTAGATTTTCTATCTATGTGATACTGAGCAATCAAACCCAGATCTTCATGGATGCTAGGCAAGCACTTTACCACTATGCCAAACTCTCAAGCCTGACATAGTAATTATAAAGTCATCATCATCATATCAAAATATCTTTTCTCCTACAAAGAATGAACACTTATCTATGTGTGTAATGCTTTTTTTTAAATTTCACTAATTCTTCTGTGTTTTTCCCTGTTGCATTTTTTACACATGACAGCAAAGCTGATCATCAGGAAAAAATTGATTAGGATAGAGAAACCTTATAATATCCGGGTAGATTGACGTCAAAAATATGTGCAAGATGCCCTGTGTGTTTGACCTGGTGGTAGAGTCCTTGGATACCAAGCAAAAAGACTCAGGTTTGATTCCTCATTACCACATACATAGAAAACGCTGCAAGTGGTGCTGTGGCTCGGTGGGACAGCTAAAGCCTAAAGAAAGCCCAAGAACAATGTTCGCACTCTGAGGTCAGGTCCCAAGACTAGCAAAAACAAAAAAAATTCAACAAGGGGCAAAATGCAGGCAGAGAAGGCACTGTGAAGCAAATGTTTTGTAAAGGATGAGGGCAATATTGACCCTTAAGTTTGGATCTTACCTAAGAAAGGCTCCTTGAGCCTGAGACCAGACTGGTAGTTGGGCCCAGTGGAAGACATTGGGATTGGACAAATAAGGTGTGCTGTTTACTACATTCACATGTATATTGTGAGATTGGAGGAGAGATTCAGCCTCCAGTATGTCTTCGGTGAGGTCTTCTGTGAGCAAGGAACTTTGGTCATTGGGCCCTGGAAGGTGAACCTGCCTCCCTAACAATGGAACAGTATATGGATCCCTGGTAACCAAGACACTGTAACTAACAACCAAATCAAGCCAGCTTACTTGGCCTGTAGCTCAGGAGGAAGAAAGATGTTGCTGTGCTGTTGCCAAAGGTCAGGAAACTCGAGTATCAGGCATGGAAGTTGTGGATGTCTTCCTCGAAGACGTACATGCTAGATCATTGGCAAGCCACAAATCCAGTATAACAGGCCTTTCTCTAAGAAGAAGGCCAGGAAAATCCAGGGCAACCAGATGAGGTATATTTCTAACAAGAAATGTATTTGACCCCATCATCCTCCCCACACACTACAACTTTCTTTTTCTTTAAATTTTTTTATTGTAATTAGTAAAAGGGTTCCATGATATTTGCCAGATAGAAGGTGCATTAATTCACATACATTGATACCCTTTCACATGTCTTGGTACCCATTTCCCTCCAACCCCACACCTCCCACCCGTCTTGGTTTTCCCCCCTTCCCTATCAAATTTCAAATATTCAAATACAAAGAAATTAAATATATCAGATAACAAAGTGAGATACTATACCAATATGGGATAACCAAGGGACAGCAAAGGAGATGAGAGACAACATAGTACATTCAGGACAACAATCATTCATTATGTGGCTTTTGTTTCAATATCCGGGAGGTCCTTTCAATTTGCTTCACATTATATGGCCTTATATATGGCCTTTTGCTCTATTGCAAATCTCTGCTGGTAGAGCCCAAAGTTTCTACTGATTATGACGAATGACGGAAACCATTGAGCCTAAGTTCCTTTGAGTCTGGCTTACTTCACTTAATATGATTTGTTCTAAGTCTTTCCATTTCCTAACAAATGGGGCGATGTCATTCTTTCTGACAGCAGCATAGAATTCCATTGTGTACAAATACCACAACTTGTTGATACACTCATGAACTGAGGGACATCAGGGTTGGTTCCATATCTTTGCTATGATGAATCCTGCTGCAATGAACATTGTTGTGCTAGTGGGTTTAGTATGCCCTTGTTTCTGGATTGTTGGGTAAATGCCAAGTTGTGGAATTGCTGGGTCATAGGGGAGTTCTATGTTTAGCCTTTTGAGGCACTGCCACACTGCTTTCCATAGTGGTTGAACGAGTTTGCACTCCCACCAACAGTGTAGTAGTGATCCCTCCTGGCCACACCCCTCCAGCATCTGTTGTCATTTGTTTTCCTGATCCTGGACATTCTAACTGGAGTGAGGTGGAATCTTAGAGTTCTTTTGATTTGCAATTCTTTTATGACCAGAAATGTGGAGCATTTCTTCATGTGTCTATAGGCCATTTTTGTTTCTTCTTCAGAGAAGACTCTCTTTAAGTCTTTGGCCCATTTTTTAATGGGATGGGTGTTACTTTGGAGGTTAGTTTTGGAGTGATTCAATTTTTTGAGTTGTTGATATATTTTAGATATGAGGCCTTTGTCCGTTGTTTGGTTGGAGAAGATCTTCTCCCACTCTGTAGGCTTCCTGATTAGTTTACTAGCTATAACCGTTGCCATACAAAAGCTCTGACGTTTACTGCAGTCCCACTTATCCAGACTTCCTCTGATTTGTTGTGATTCTTGGTCCTTATTAAGCAAGTTTCGACCTGTGCCAAGGAGGCCTAGTGTATCTCCTATTCCTTCCTGTAAACTTTTCAGTGTGTCAGCTTTTACCTCCAGGTCTTTGATCCATTTGGAGTTAATTCTAGTGCAAGGTGACAAAGAAGGATCCAGCTTTAGTTTTCTACAGTTGCTTAACCAGTTCTGCCAGCACAACTTGTTGAAGAGGATATCTTTCTTCCATTCTATTTTTTTGGCTCCCTTGTCAAAGATTAGGTGGCCATAGGTCTGTGGTTTAATATCTGGGTCCGCAGTTCTATTCCATTGGACTTCAGGCCTGTTCTTGTGCCCGTACCAAGCTGTTTTGAGAATTATAGCTCTGTAATAGAGTCTAAAGTTTGGAATTGAAATTCCTCCGGCGCTGTTCTTTCTGCTAAGAAGTGTTTTTGGTATACGTGGTCTTTTATTATTCCATATGAAATTTTGAATTGCCTCTTCTATTTCTTTGAAGAATGACATTGGGATGTTGATGGGTATTGCATTGAATTTGTAGATAGCCCTTGGCAAGATTGTCATTTTTACAATGTTGATTCTTCAAATCCAGAAGCATGGGAGGTTTTTCCATTTCCTTAGTTCTGCTTTAATTTCCTTTTTTAGGGTTTTAAAGTTTTCATCTAAACGGTCCTTTACATTCTTAGTTAAGCTAATTCCTAGGTACTTTATTTTCTTTGAGGCTATTGTGAAAGGAGTTTCTTTCCTGATTATTGCCTCGTTCCTCTCACTGTTGGTGTAAAGGAAGCTAGTTGATTTGTGAGGGTTGATTTTATGGCCTGCTGCCCTTCCAAAGCTTTGAATCAGCTCAAGGAGCTTGGGAGTAGACTCTATAGGTTTCTTTAAATACAGAATCATGTCATCTGCAAAGAGGGATAGTTTTATTTCCTCTTTCCCTACTTGGATCCCCTTTATGCTTGCTTCTTGCCTTATTGTACTGCCTAGGAATTCTAGTACTGTGTTAAAAAGGAGTGAAGAGAGTGGGCGTCCTGAATGCTACCCCTTAGCACTTTATGCAAAGCTTAGGCCTGTGGCATTTTAAGCACAATTCAACGCCCTGTTTTTTGCTCCTTAATTAGAGGTAAAAATCTTATGGAATTTATTGCATGGCTGATTTTGAACTGGAATCCTCAGGTCTCAGCTTATCTTGACTAGCTAGGATTACAGTACTTTTACAACCTGCATGCTCATATACATCTCTTCTGATCCAAACACTCATTGTTCAATTCAACTAACAAGATGTGAGGAAAGATGATTGACTGTAATTTACTAGATGGGCTTCTAGTGAGTATATAATTCCACTTCCACTCTGAAGCCAGGGAAATGTTTCTGGTACATGTTTCAACTATCTCCCAAAGAGGAAATAATGTGTGAGTACGTTTGCTAGTATTTCAGATAGGAGATGGACTTTGGTGTTTGGAACCTGTTGGGCAGAGTGTATCAGCTGGGCTGGGATAACAGAGATGATGTTTCAGACAGGAATATTTTCATCCCAGACAGACTTAATCCAGATCCTTGGATTTCAGGCCTTGAGTAGATAGAATTACAAGTGTGAGCTTCCACCACCACCTGGTTCATTTTGGAAACCTTAATTGCTTCTCATTTGTTCCTTTCCTTTTTTGGAAGATTGATCTAAGCTGGCTGATTGTGCATCACAATGAAGTGATTGGCCTCAGGATTGCAAATGTTTGTTTCAACAGCACGGAATGAATGAAGTTGATCTAAACCCAATAGTATTCTCCTTGTGATAAATAGGGAACTTACCTATATCATTTTTCCTTGCCTTTGCTTTCCCAAAGCAAGCAACATGTTTCTTAAAAACTATACTTCATGAGAATATTATAATTAAAAGCTATCTTCTACACACTTCAGAATAGTCCTTGCATTTATAAACTTATATTACAATATTAGGTAGAAGAATGGGGACTGTTAGTTTCATAACTATTTCATATGTTTTACTCTTTAAGGCTCATTAACTCAAGAAGGGATTAAATACATTTAGATAATATTAGAACATAGCTGCTGCTGATTTGATGTGTGTGCAGATGGTACACAGATTTATTAGGATTACTCAAAAGTTTTCTTCAAATTTTCAGTAGTAGACTGCTATGCTAACTGGAAGGTGATAGTAATGATGCTGAAATTCTATGAATCAGCTATGAAGCAGAATTTCAGTAGAGAGTATTTGCTAGGGACTTAATTTCTAAGACGCATATCAAGAATATTGAACTATAACACCAAATGATGGAGGACTGAGCGTCACGTTTTGTTTGTTTTATTCAAGTCCTGGGACTTGAACCCAGGGCCTGGGAACTGTCCTTAAATGTATTTTTTTTGCTTCAGGCTAGTGTTCTACCACTTGATCCACAGCTCCACTTCCAGATTTTTGGTAATGAACTGTAAATCAGAATATCATGCAATTTGTTTGGGCTGGATTCAAACCTGATTCTGTCTAGATAGGATTCCAAGTGTGAGCACACAGAGCCTGGCTAGTATCATTCATCATTCAAGTCATGGGACTGCAATTCTGCACCTGGGTCTTGTCACTGAGCTTTTCAGCTCAAGAATACTGCCCTATCCCTTGAGCCTTAGGGCCACTTCTGGGTTTCTGGTGGTTAATTGGAGATAAGAGTCACATGGACTTCAGTGCCCAGGCTGACTTTGAAGTGCTATCCTTGGATCCCAGCCTCTTGAGTAGCTACATTTACAAGTGTGAGCCACCATACCGGGCTAAATTATTTTTTAAGTTAATTTTTTTTGTTAAGTCAATATATAGTTGGCATATGGTTACATAAGTAATGAACACATTTATTAAGAAAATTGTTATCCCCTCCCTCATTTTTCTCTGTTTTCCTACCCTCAGCCCCCTCTCCACCCAGAGTGTTCAGTTCATTTCCGTTTAGTGTCTTCCAAATATCACTGTTCAATTGGTTCACCCTTTTTCCTTTGTTTTTTTTACCATTTAATTATACCCTCTCCATTCCTCAAATCACAAAAACCTATGTACAAGACACAGGGTACCCGAATTCAACAAAGTGACTACAGAGAATAAAACTAGAGGGAAAAGAGGAAAAGAGGTAAAAAGCAAAGAAAATGAAAGAACATCATACAGTACCTTAGAAGCAACAACACTGAAATAACAAACCATAAAACCTTGGGCTGAAAATGTAGCTTGCCTAGCATGTATGAAACCCTGGATTCCATTCCTCAGCACCACATAAACAAAAACTGGAAGTGCCACTGTGACTCAGCTGGTAGATTTCTAACGTTCAGCACAGAGTGTCTCCAAGTGACAAAAATCTGTCACATTTAAGTCAGGCTTCAAAACTTTGCTAGGAACCAGTTACGTGATATGGAAGAAAGTCCAATTTTCAAAAAATCACTAGCCAGGTGCTGGGGGGTTATAATTGTAATTCTACTAGCCAGGGAGAAGGTGATTCAAAGTCTTTGCAAGCAAAAAAACGAAAACAAAAAAAAACTGTAAGATTCTTCTCTCCACTTATCCACCCAAAAATTAAGTGGAGTTGTGGCTAAAACTGGTACAGCATTAGCCTTGAGGAAAAAGAACTAAGAGACTTTGCCCAGGTCCAAAGGTCAAGATCCCCACCAAGAAAGAAAAAAAAAGGAGTCCAGATACCTTAGTTTCTAAAGTATATCTGGATATCTTAGTAGATTTTTTTGGTCTTTCCTCATTCATCTCATGGAACCACATAATCTTGATCCTGATCTGACTAAGAGCCTGCATTGTGCTTAATAAATTCATTCCACATATTCCAGTAGAATCTGGACAGCTAACAGCCACTTACCAATGCTTTATTCTACGTTTAGGCCAGTATGTCTTCATACCATCTATACAGTCAGCTATATTATCTTTCCAGAGTTATCATTGAGTGTAGAACACTCAGAACTAAATAATTGTATAAAGATGTAATAAAACCCCTTGATTCATTAAGAAAATTTCTGTACCACTTAGAGCAAGTACATTAGTGGTATTAACCTCTAGCCTCTTTTTTTTAAAAAATTTATTAACATTGAATTTTACATCATATTTCAAATGTCATGTTTAACCAACAAGTATTCAAGAAGGGAATCGCTATACAATCACTGGCACATAAATTTTAGAATATAGTAAAAATTAAGCTGAGTCTTTGTATGTCGTAGATACAGATTAATCTATAATAAAACACATGTCTATAGAGTGTATAGTCTATCCTAGATTTTTATGTCTATGTAGTTATGTTTATATCTCCAAAATTATGTCCAGAACTTTGGGTATCAACTATTCAATCATCGCTCTACTACTGTTTGAAACTAATATCCATATATTAAGGATACCATGTACCTTTTGTTCCTTGGTCTTGACTTATCTCACTCAACAGGATTCACTTTAATTTCATCCACCACCCCAAAAATGCCATTATTAGTTTTTTCTGTGCAGATCTTTTTTTATGTATTTATTTTAATTGTAATTTATAGAACGGTTACATTATATTCACCAGATAGAAGGTGCATTACTTCTCAAACTTTGATACCCCATGTAATGATATGGTCCCCATTTCACTTCCCCTACCCCCACTCATGTTCATTTCCCCCCTTCCCTATCCAATTTCAAATAACCAATTAGGCACATATGAAATATATCAGAAAACAAGGTATAATATTGTAACAATATGATATAACCAAAGGATAGCAAAAGAGATAAGAGATCACATAGTTCATTAAGGACAACAATCACTCATTATATGAGTTTTGTTTCTCTATCTTGGAAGTCCTTACATTTAGTGTCATACTGTTTGTGACGATGTCTCTAGATTTTGTTCTATTGTAAATCTCTGGTAGCAGAGCCCTAGGTTTCTACTGAATTTGACGAAAGAGGGAGACTCTTGGGCCTATGTTCTTTGAGTTTGGCTTACTTCACTTAATATGATTTTTTTCCTTTTCATCCACTTCCCCGAGAATGCCATTATTTTATCTTGTCGGTTGGCTATGTATCATTCCATTGTGTGTGTGTGTGTGTGTGTGTGTGTGTGTGTGTGTGAGTGTGTGTGTGTGTGTGTGTGTGTGTGTGTGTGTGCGTGCGTGCGTGTATCACATTTTTTGTAGTAGGGCATCTGGTTGTTTCCATCATCCAGCCTCATTTTCTACAGATATTTTTATAGTCTCTTTTATATTTTCAGGGTAATGTATAGAGGGGTTATGATTACATTTACAGGTAGTGGACTGCATTACTTCTCACACATTTATTCCACTCCACATGTTTTTGTCCCCAGTTCCCTCTCCCCTCCCCTTCCCAATCATCTTGTTTCCCCCCTTCCCTTTCCTATTTGAGATAAACAAATAACCATATATACAATATGCCAGGGAAAAAATCAGATACAGTAACAATCTGACATTAACCAAAGGGCAAAATAAGAGATGAGAAATAACATAGTAGATTAAGGACAAAAATCACACAAGATTAAGAGCAACCATGACACAAGATATAGCTCTTGTTCCCATATCCTAGAGATCCTTTCATTTAGTCTCATCCTATATGACCTTATATACCTAGGTTTTTGAGTTATTGTAATCCTCTGCTAGGAGAGTCCTAGATGTGAACTAATTATTACAAATGAGGGAAACCATTGACCTTATGTTTCTTTGGGTCTGGCTTGCTTCACTTAATATGAATTTTTCCAAGTCTTTCCATTTCCTTACAAATGGGGCGATGTCATTCCTTCTGATGGCAGCATAGCATTCCATTGTGTATAAGTACCACATCTTCTTGATTCAGTCATCTACTGAGTGGCATCTGGGTTGGTTTCATATCTTTGCTATGGTAAATAGTGCTGCAATGAGCATCATTGTGCTAGTGGCTTTAGTATGTCCTTTTTTCTGGACAATTGGGTAGATGCCAAGTAGTGGATTTGCTGGATCATAGGGGAGCTCTATGTTCAGTCTTTTGAGGAACCACCACACTGCTTTCCCTAGTGGTTGAACGAGTTTACACTCACACCAACAGTGTAGGTGTGATCCCCCCTGTTCACTTCTCCACCAGTATCTCTTATTAGATTTTTTGATAATGGCCATTCTGACTGGAGTCAGGTTGAATCTCAAAGTTGTTTTTATTTGCATTTCCCTTATTGCTAGAGATATGGAGCATTTCTTCATGTGTCTAAAGCCCATTTTAATTTTTTCTTCAGAGAATACTCTTTTAAGTCTTTAGCCCACCTTTTAATAGGATGGTTGTTTCTTTGAAGATTTGTTTGGGAGAGATTCATTTTTTTCAGCTATAGATACATTTTAGATAACTACATATATTTTTGTAGAAAAAAGAATGGAAGCCATCATGCTGACTCACAACATAATTTCAGCTACTTAGGAGGCTCAGGGCTTAGGATCACAGGTCAAAGCCAACCAGGGCCCTACAGTGTGTGAGATCAAACTCTGTGAACATACAATGACTGTAAGAGGAATCTCACTGCCTGGGAATGTAGCCTAATGGTAGAGTGCTCACCTAGAATGCATGAAGATCTAGGTTTTTTCACCGGTACCGCATACTCAGAAAAAAGCTAGAAGTGGCGCTGTGTCTCAAGAGGCAGAGCACTCACCTTGGGCAAGCGAGTCCAATGAAAATGTCTAGGCCCTGAGTCCAAGCCCTAGGACTGGCAAAAAGAAAAAAAAAGAGCAATCTTACTTAAGTAACAAGGAATGTACCCTATTTTTATTTTTTTGTTTAAACACTAAAATGTATTTATATGAGATGAATCATTCCACCTAAAAACAAAATCTTCATTTTAGTTTACTTTTCATACATTTTTCATTGACAAAATTGTGGTATACATGTGTGTGAATATTTACATGTGCATATATGTACATTATATATACATATATATACAGCTCTAGGCAATAAAAATATCTGGGTACTTTTTCAGTGACAATAATAAAAATCTTTTAGAAATTTTAAGAGAAAATTATACATAACAAATTTACACTAGACTTACTCCATTTACTCATCCATTTTTATTGTGTGCCAGTCCTGGGGTTTGAACTCAGAGCCTGAGCACAGAGCCTGAGCACTGCCCTTGGGCTTGTGCTATACCACTAGAGTGACAGAACCATTTTCTGTTTTCCTTTTTTTTTGCAATTTTTTTTATTGTAATTAGCAAAAGGGTTACATGATATTTGCCAGATAGAAGGTGCATTAATTCACATACATTGATAGCCTTTCACATGTCTTGGTACCCGTTTCAATCCCCCCCCACACCCCCCACCCGTCTTGATTTTCCCCCCTTCCCTATCAAATTTCAAATATCCAAATACAAATAAATTCAAGATATCATATAACAAAGTGAGATACTATACCAATATGAGATAACCAAGGGACAGCAAAGGAGATGAGAGACAACATAGTACATTAAGGACAACAATCATTCATTATATGGCTTTTGTTTCACTATCATGGAGGTCCTTTCAATTAGTTTCACATTATATGTCCTTATGTATCAAGATTTTGCTCTATTGCAAGTCTCTGCTAGTAGACCCCAAGGTTTCTACTGATTATGACGAATGAGGGAAACCATTGAGCCTAAGTTCCTTTGAGTCTGGCTTACTTCACTTAATATGATTTTTTCTAAGTCTTTCCATTTCCTAACAAATGGGGCGATGTCATTCTTTCTGACAGCAGCATAGAATTCCATTGTGTACAAATACCACAACTTTTTGATCCACTCATCAACTGAGGGACATATGGGTTGGTTCCATATCTTTTCTATGGTGAATAGTGCTGCAATGAACATTGATGTGCTAGAGGGTTTAGTATGCCCTTGTTTCGGGGTGGTTGGGTAAATGCCAAGTAGTGGAATTGCTGGGTCATAGGGGAGTTCTATGTTTAGCATTTTGAGGCACTGCCACACTGCTTTCCACAAGGGTTGAAAGAGTTTGCACTCCCACCAACAGTGTAGTAGTGATCCCTCCTAGCCTCATCCCCTCCAGCATCTGTTGTCATTCGTTTTCCTGATCCTGGCCATTCTAGCTGAGGCAATCCAAAATTTCTTATGGAATAATAAAAGACCCCGTATAGCAAAAACACTTCTTAGCAGAAAGAACAGCGCTGGAGGAATTTCAATTCCAAACTTTAGACTCTATTAGAGAGCTATAATTCTCAAAACAGCTTGGTACTGGCACAAGAACAGGCCTGAAGACCAATGGAATAGAACTGCGGACCCAGATATTAAACCTATGGCCACCTAATCTTTGACAAGGGAGCCAAAAAAATAGAATGGAAGAAAGACAGCCTCTTCAACACGTTGTGCTGGCAGAACTGGTTAAGCACCTGCAGAAAACTAAAGTTGGATCCTTTTTTGTCACCTTGCACTAGAATTAACTCCAAATGGATCAAAGACCTGGAGGTAAAACTGACACACTGAAAAGTTTACAGGAAGGAATAGGAGATACACTAGGCCTCCTTGGCACAGTTCGAAACTTTCTTAATAAGGACCAAGAATCACAACAAATCAGAGAAAGGCTGGATAAGTGGGACTGCATTAAACTGCAGAGCTTTTGTATGACAAAGGACATAGCTAGTAAACTAAGCAGGAAGCCTACAGAATGGGAGAAGATCTTCACCAACCAAACAACGGACAAAGGCCTCATATCTAAAATATATCAACAACTCAAAAAATTGAATCACTCCAAAACTAACCTCCAAAGTAACAACCATCCCATTAAAAAATGGGCCAAAGACTTAAAGAGAGTCTTCTCTGAAGAAGAAACAAAAATGGCCTATAGACACATGAAGAAATGCTCAACATGTCTCGTCATAAAAGAAATGCAATCAAAACAACTCTAAGATTGTACCCTATATTTATACAGACTGAAAAATTCATTAAGAAATTAGAAAATATGTATAAAGTGCATTATTTCTTTTTGTGTTGGCACTGGGTCTTCAACTGAGTGCATCAGCTCTATCCCTGACCTTTTCTGCTCAAGGCTAGCACTCTACCAATGCAGCCCCAAATCCACACAGACAGAAAAAGTGAAATGTTTCCTGATCCCCATAGAGAAGAGACTCAGCAGAACCACTGTAGTCTGCAGGCTTCTTTGTGAGTTTTGTTTGCTTGTTTGATTTTTGTCAATTGTGGGGCTTGAACTCTGGGCATGGGCACTGTCTCTGAGCTCTTCAGCTCAAGGCTAGTGCTTTAATCTGTGAGCCACAGTGCCACTTCTGGTTTTTCTGGCAGTTAACTGGGTACTTTGGCTGGCTGTAAACTTTGATTCTCAGATCTTAGCCTCCTGAGTAGCTAAGATTATAGGTGTGAGGTACCATCAACAGGCTGCTGCTCTGTTACTATGCAGGTTCTGGATCAAGAACTTCAAGTTCTTACTTCAATTTTTTCTTCTCTTGCCTGATACTCTGCCATTTGAACGAAGCCCCAGTTCCTGGTCTTTGTTGGTTAATGAGAGATATTATGATTTTCTAATATTCAGAGCAATGATTATAAAACCCAGCATTTTACTTACTTGAATAAATTAAGAGACAGGACCTAGTGAGATGGAAAACAAAATTTTTTTTCAAGTTGCTATCCTGTTCTAATGCATAAGTCTGGCTATTTTGCTTACACACAAATATGTATTTTACCAGTTTCTACTCTATTTTTGCTTAGCTTAATACCACCACTGCCATTTCATAGATTTTGTTGTTGTTGTTTGCGGTGCTTGAACTCTGTGCCTGGGCTGTTCCTCAGATCTTCAGTTCAATGCCAGTGCTCTACTACTTTTGATTTGGCCAGTCCTGAGCTTGAACTCAGGGACTGAGCACTGTCCTTATATTTTCTCAAGGCTAGGGCTCTACCACTTCAGCCTCAGCACCACTTCCAGCATTTTTCTATGTATGTGGTATTGAGGAATTGAACCCAGGTCTTCGTGCATGCTAGGCAAGCACTCTACCACTAGGCCAAACTCCCAGCCCAAAATTATTCATCATTACTATTAGCTATCTTCTTTTTTTATTATTGATTTGTCATGGTGCTTGCACTTTGGGCCTGGACACTGTCCCTGAGCTCTTCAGCTCAAGGCTAGCGCTCTTCCTCTACAGCTCCATTTTTGGTTTCTGGTAGTTAATTGGTGATGTAAGTCTCACAAACATACGTGTTCAGGCTGGCTTTGGGCTTTGAACCAAGATCCTCCAATCTCAGCCTCCATAGTAGCTAGAATTACATGCTTCAGCCAGCAGTGCCTGACTGTTTGATGTCTCTGTCTCTGTCTCTCTGTCTCTGTCTGTCTCTGTCTGTCTGCCTGTCTGTCTGTCTCTCTCTCTCTGTCTCTCTCTCTGTCTCTCTTTCTCTCTCTCTCTGTCTCTGTCTGTCTGTCTGTCTGTCTGTCTGTCTGTCTGTCTCTCTCTCTCTCTCTCTCTCTCTGTCTCTCTCTCTCTCTCTCTCTTTCTCTCTTTTGGTTGTGAGACTTTAATTGTGCACCTGGGCAGTGCTCCTGGGCCCTTCAGCTCAAGGCTACAATCTTAAACACCTTGAGCAGCAGTGTCACTTCTGGTTTTCTGGTGCTTAAGTGGAAGTAACAGTTTCATGGACTTTAGTGTCTGGCCTGGCTTTGAACAGTGATCCTCAGAACCCAACCTTCTGAGATCATTTCCAGCTTTTTTTTTAGTGTAAGTGGTACAGAGTAATTGAACACAGGGCTTTGTGCATACTAGGCAAGCAAACTACCCCTAGTGTGCACTCCAGCCTTAGATAAGGGCTTTCTTTTTATTTTTCTTTTTTCACTCATGGGGCTTGAACTCTGGGCCTGGATGTTTACCTTAAGCTCTTCAGCTCAAGGCAAGAGCTCTACCACTTGAGGCACATTGTCATTTTGAATTTTCTGGATTATTTGGAAATAAGATTCTCACAGATTTTTATGCCTGGTCCGTCTTTGAACCTCGATCCTCCAGGGTAGCTAGGGTTACCAGGGTGAGCCACCAGTCACGGGCATTAAATTATTATTTTTTGCATGTCCTATGGCTTCAACTCATGGCCAGAGCACTGTCCTAGGGCTTGCTCAAGGATAGCACTTTACTTCAGCCAGCCAACTCCCGGTCCAAATAGGCCACTCTTGAAGCTAGAATTACAGAAATCTGCCATAATACTGGCATGTCGTTATCTAAGTATATAATTTTTCTTCTATTTTTGATGGCTTTTCCTTAGTGGACATATTTCCTACATATTTTATGGAAAACTTCCTTCCCACTGGGGCCATAAGTTAAGCCTATTGGAAGAGTTCTTGCCGAGCATGCATGAAGACCCAAGTTCAATTCCTCAGCACAACATAGATAAAAAAAGATAAAAGTGGTGCTGTGGCACATGTGATAGAACTTGAGCCTTAAGAATAAACAAAAACAAAAACAAGGATCGTGCTCAGGTCCTGTATCTAAGCACAGTATTGGCAAAAAAAAATTCTGCCCAAAGTGGACATTTAAACTTATTGTACTTTTCAAAAAATTTGTTGTCAAGGTGATATACAAAGAGATTGCTGTTACATATGTAATGAGTACATTTCTTGTAAACACTGTTACCCCCTCCCCCCTAATCTCTTTCCCTTCCCCACAAGTCATAAATTTCATTTACAACAAATATATATATATATGTATTTTCATTCCTGAAAAAAATAGTTTAAAATGTGTTCAAATAAATGATGTAGGTTGATATATTTATCAAAATGGATTACTTGAACTCTAAAATAAACACTCGAGGTAATTTTTCTCATGAAATTGTAGTAATGTTATAAAAGTAATAAAAAAGGAATTTTAGTTATTAATTTCTTATGTTTTACCTTTAACATTATTACACTAAGCATACTGTTTATGGTATTAATACAGACATCATGAAATATGATTATGTAAAAAAATTAAATGATTCAAAATAGTAAGGTTGGGGGCCAGTAGTTTGGCTTGGTGGCACACACCCTGGACTGGCAAAAAAGAAGTAGGGTTAGATAAAACAGATTTATTTCCAAATGTGTGGAAAATGGTATGATTTCTTGTTTGGCTAGTCCTGGGGCTTGAACTGAGGGACCAGGAACTGTCCTTGGCCACATTTGTTCAAGGGTGGCACTCTGACACCTGAGCCACAGTGCCCCATCTGCTTTTTCTGTGTATGCAGTGCCGAGGAATTGAATCAAGGTCTTCTTGTATACTAGGCGAGCACTCTACAACTAGGCCACATTCAAAGCCAAAGTACATTTTTGATGTTATTGTGGAGTTTTAATTTTCTTAAATATTTGTACAAAGCACAATGGATATATAAACAGACTTGAACTCACAGAACAGAGTCCCACATAATATTACAGTTACTCTGGCACTTCTCCCGATTGACAAAACACATTTATAGGCATCTGCTCTGTCCTTAAGCTTTGGTAGCTGACTTGTCTTTCCATGGAGGCCTGGCCTGGATTCCTGGTGATTCCATGCATATCATAGTTCCCTGTATATCCAGTAAGATTGTCTTCTATGGGACCAGACCTGTCTGGTTTTTGGCCCACCCAGGACCTATGTATCTGAGGTCTCACATTCTAAGTGGAAAATAAAACACAGTATAATAAGGACTGAAGAACTGCACATCATAATATTAACAATGAGAGTTTAATAGTTAGCAAAGTAAATACAATGAATACTTGACAAGAATCATGAGAGCAAGATAAAGAGATGTCTTTTTAGGAAGAGGACAGGGAAACTCTAAATCCAGACTGGCCTCCAAGTTGCCTTCAGACAGTAATTCTACTTCAGAGTCCTCAGAAGGGTCTCCTTCCTCATGAGAAACAGAATGTCCTTCCTGAGTTAAGAGGGGGATAGATTCTGGTTTGTCGAATGGAGATTGAGTCTCTTTTAGTGAGATGGATGGGTCTGGATATTCTGTGAGGATGGATTCATTTTCCTCCAATGAATCCAGTATTGAGAGTACACTTGCTGCTTCCCATGGGGACATTTTCCATGAACCCAGCGTGTGCCCCTTCAGCTTGCACAATAAGTGGAGTGTTACTCTGACTCAGAAGGACTGACTCTGGGTGGAGTGTGAAAGGAAACGGAAGGAAATCTGGCCGTTCTTTTTCTTCCTCCATAGTATCTGCAGGTTCAACTGTGTCACACATGGGGTTCAGACCAAAAGGTATATCCACAGGACTCTAAACCTGTTTGGTAATAGAGCTTGAGTTGTGTCAGGGTGTGGCAGTTCTTGAACTCGTAGAAATCACTAGGGTAGAAGTCCATTCACATCATATAGATGGAACACATGATGCTGTGGGTACATTCGGTACAAGGAAAGTGAGAGCCTTCTCTCTCCATCCTGAGCCTTCTACCAAAGCCCCATTCTTGCAGGACTCTAATGCCGTGGCTGTACTGCAGAGATGTGCACTTATGTGCTGGGAAGGGGGTAAGAGACACTCGAGAACAGGATGAATTTTACACCCCACTTCCAGAAGCTTCTGAGAGAGGCCTCTATGCATCTGTCCAAAGTAAACGCACCTTAAATTAACTAAGTAAATGCTCTAAATAAATCAATAAGTGAATGCTCCAAATAAAGAACTAAATGCTCATTCCTCTAATCTTAGCCACCCAGCAGGCTGAGCTCTGAAGATCACAGTGGAAAGCCAGTCTAGTCAGTAAAAGTCTAAAGGCACTTGTCTTCAATTAGGCAGCAAAAAGCCAGAACTTGACCTATGACTCAAATGGTACAGTGCTAATTTTTGAACACCAAAGGGATGGCATTTAGACCTGGGTTCAGGTTCAAGTGGCAGCACTGGACCACACACCAAAATGTAAATGCTTTCAGGTTCTAACAGGCAAAGCTATCACAATCCCTCCCTGATGGCTCAAAAGTGATTCAGCCCCCAGCTTTTCCTCTGACTCCAGTATTTCACAGGCCTCCGCCATTAGTACTGACACCTCATTTCTTACTGGGAAATGGGATTTCCTAGGATGTCACCTAGGTGAGGGCTGCAGTTGGGAGCCACTTACTCATGCCTGAAATCCAACTTCTCAGTAAGCACACTGTTGAGACTCCAGTAGCTTGTGAGGGAAATGAAATGGCATGGTGTCCCAGTCATAATAAAGTAGTTTGTGCACTTGTATCATGCTTAGCTCCCCTGTGAACACCGCAGTGAACCAAACAGGCTCAGAGAGGAGCCAAGTATTCCAAGACTTGGCCAGGAGGGGTGAGAAAACCTGGGTTTGGAGGGGGAACACTCACTTTTTCAAGAGAATTTCCAGCAACTACTACATTGTCCTCCACTATTTGAAATTGTGCAGGAAGTTTCCCACATAAAAGAGATCACCTTTCTGGTAGGCAGGGATCAGCTTTGTCAGCAGCATCTCCAACAGGCCTTCCTCCAGGATCCATAGGTTACAAGGCTCATTCAGAGTCTGAGCTGACTTACCATCACACTATGTTCGCAAAACAGTGGATATTTCAAACGTAGGAATGGGACCACACTTCACACTGAGGAATTGGAATAGAGTAGATTGGAAATGACACACTCTAATCAAAGTATAGTCACTTGAAAGCACTCAAGAAGGTTGTAGTGTGTGGGCAGGATGATGGGTTCAAATAGGTTTCCTCTCAGTATACTGCATCTGAGTTGCCCTGGAGTTTCCTGGCTTTCTTCCTAGAGAAATGCCTCATATACTGGAATTTTGGCTCGGCATTTATCCAGAATCTACTTCTTCAAGTGAGACATCCATATCTCTCATGCCTGAGATGCGAGCCTCCTGACCTTTGGCAACAGCACAGCAACATCTTTCTGGTTCCTGAGCCACAGGCCAAGGGAGCTGGCTTGAGCTGGTTGTCACATAAAGTGGCTTGGTTACCAGGGTTCCATATTCTGTTTCATTGTGAGGGAGGTAGGGTCACCTTTCAAGGCCCAATGACCATAGCTCCTTCCTCACAGAAGACCTCCCCAAAGACATACTGGAGGCTGAATCTCCCTTCCCACCTCACATATGGATGTAGTAAACAGCACATCTTTTTGTTCATATCCCAACTCATTAACTAGGCATAAGTGCTAGCCTGGTCTCAGGCTCAAGGAACCTTTCTTAGGTAAGATCGAAACTTAACTGTCACTATTCCCCTTACCCTTCACAAGACATTTTGCTTCACAGTGCCTTCTCAGCTTGCTTTTTGTCTCTTGCACATTTTTTTTGCTAGTCCTGCGACTTGACCTCAGAGCCTGACCATTGTTCTTAGGCTTTCTTTAGGCTATAGCTGTCCCACCAAGCCACAGCACCACTTCCAGCGTTTTCTATGTATATGGTACTGCAGAATCAAACCGGAGTCTTTTTGTGTGGTAGCCAAGCACTCTACAAATAGATGAAACACCCAGGCCATCTTGCACATATTTTTCACTTCAATCTACTAGGACGTTGTTAGATTTATGGACCCTAATCTATTTTTCTTCCTGATGACTATCTGTGCTGTCATCTGTAAAAATGCAAGTGGGAAAATCACAGAAGCATTGGTGACATAGAAAAAAGTCTTACAGACATAGATAAGTGTTCATTCTTTGTAGGAGAAAGGATATTTTGATATGATGATGACTATTTATAAATACTTTATTGGGGTTTAGAGTTTGGCCCAGTGGTAGAGTGCTTGCGCAGCATCCATGAAGATCTAGGTTTGAGTCCTTAATATCACACAGATATAAAAATCCATATGGCAATGTGGCTCAAGTGGCAGAGGGCTAGACTTGGGAAAAGGCAAGAGCAGTGCTCAGGCCCTGAGTTCAAGCCCCAGGAATGGCAGAGAAAACAAAAGAAAAGAAAAGAAAAGAAATGTGCTTTTTACAAGTTATTCACTCACAGCATTTGCCTCTGAATTCTTGGCTTCTGCATCTAGCGATTTATCCCTTTCCCTCAATGTAGACAAGAAAAACATATTTTATTACTTTCTATCCTGTTGTCCAATCTTTGTATATTAATTCAAAATACAATATTCCCTGAGATATTGTGTGTGTCCATGTGTATGTGTATCTGCCAATGTGTGCATGCACACATGTGTACAGGGTTTAGGGCTTACTCATAGGGCCTGTGTGATAACCCTCAGCATCTTTTCCTCAAAGGTATTGGTCTTTCACTTCTAGCTTATTATAGCTAATTGGAGTTGAGAGATTCACTCAATTTCTTGCCCTGTGCATAGGAATCCAGTGCTGGGTTCTCATATTGTTAATTGTAGCTATAGAGAAGGCTGAGGTCTGCGGATCCTCGTTAGAATCCAGCCCCTGAAAGAAAGTCACTGATAGAAATCTTTATCTTCAGTTAAGCACGAATAAATAAGGCAAAAGTGGAACTGTGGCTCAGTTCCTCTTGTACCAGCCATGAGAAAATTAGTAATTGGCAGCACCTGGTCCCTGAGAGAAATCCTTAGCACTGGTTCAAAAAAAGAAAGAAAATAATGAAAAAAATTAAAACTTGCTGAGGAATCCATAAGGATAAACGTGCCTGTGAATAATCTTGTCATTTCAGATTCCCTCAAGAGCTTATGTCTCTCTATATTTTATCAAGTTTTTTTAAAGATATTTACAAATCTTCTATCTTTCTTAAACAGAGATAGCCATCCACAAAACACAAACACAAACTCTCACACAGTATACCACCCACCCATAAGTGTCTGGCTATGTATATATGTATAGTCATATGTATTGATCTGTCTCTCTATACTAATATATAAATGCATAAACATATGTATTTAGACAAACAGGAAACATACATAGATAAGTCTCAGGCATTTCCAGATTTTGTGCAAGTCTTCTGAGTGCAACTTACCATTGTATTGTTTGTCAAGTTAGAGTCCCTCTAACTTTTGGCCAGCTTCTTGTCCTTTGATACTTTTTTCTGCCAGTCCTGGGTTTTGAACGCTAGGCCTGGATGCTGTCACTGAGCTTGAGCTTCTTGCATTCAGTAGTTTATTGCAGATAAGAGTCTCATGGAGTTTCTGTCCTGGGCTTGCTTTGAATTGTGATCCTCAGATCTCAAACTCCTGAGTAGCTAGGATGACAGTCTTGAGCTACCAGTACCTTGTTCCTTTGCCCCTTTTGCCCTTTTTTTGGCCCCACCACAGCCATGGTATCTACCTTCCTATGTTCTCTCCACCTGCCCCCAGACAGGGGTCTGACAGGTGCTTTCCACCCACTTATTCATGTCCTCCTCTGTACTGGCTGACAGCTAAGACATGCACTCACTTGTCTGGATGCCAAACACGAAGCCATGTGATTATTTCTCAGTGTGGAACATCCTATCAGATTTATAGCACCACAGAGGGTCAGGTTGATGCTCCTCCAGGGCTTCTTAAATTGTTCTCATATTAATCCACAACACGTTTGTCATCATTTGTCCAGCTAATTCATGGACTAAACCAGCATTCCCTACAAACTTAGATCCCAATACCATGAGGACACTCTGGAGTGCATTAGGAGTGTGACCTGCAGGGGGATGTGAGCCTGTCTAACTTGGAGGGGATTTCTCCACCACAGGAAATGGAATACAAATTTAGAATCTGCTTTCATGAGATGACAATCTCTGTCAGATGTTCTTATCAAATGTGGCACTGCCTACTTCCAGCTTAAAACATGGGTTGATGACCCAGCATATCAGAGAATGTATTCACCCAGGCCCAAAACATAGGCTGGGACCCTGAACTTTCAGGTAGCATTTGGGTTTGAAGGTCATGAGATCTTAGTCTACAAATAATGAGCCCCCTCCCGTGAGGCACAGCAAACGGAGCAAAAGTGCAACCCAGTTAAGCACCAGATCAAGCTTCCCTTCTTCAGTAGGGTATGGTTTGAAAATTGTGCATAGCTTCTGTTTGAAGCCAGTCCAGAAAGGAAAGTCCATGAAACTCTCATTTCCAGTTAACTGCCAAGAAAAAGCCAAAGATAGAGATGAAGCTCAAGAGAGGTAGAGAGCCATCTGAAAAGAATGGTTACACCCTGCAACATCCTAATTATCTGATCTTGAAACCATCTCTGCGTGCATCCCAGCATGCAGCCAGCATCTGGGGGCGACAGTGACCCCTGCGCCCATTGGCAATCTGTACTGTCTCTGACATCTGTAATGTGAACCTCATTCTGTTGGGTTTGTGAAGCGGTGTCAACCCTGCAGAAGGAACAAACTGTGCCCTAACTCCCTCTGTCCCCTGGGGCCCCTAGCATTCTCCCATCTGCACCCCTCCTGTGGCTTCTGATCCTAGGGAGCCCTCCTGCCCTGTCCAACACTCACATGAAGTGCATATTTCTTCTCCTGGGGCAACTTCTCCACAGAGAGTACATGACATGCCCACTCTCCAGGCACGGGGAGATCCTGCCAAAGTAGCAAATCAGTGATAAGGACATAAAGTGATGAATAGAATTTTAGATCCTCATGGTAGACAGTCTGCAAAATCCAAGGGAGAATGGAGTTGGAGGGGACCACGGATCAGGATGTGGGCATGGAGCTTCCCTGCCAAAGGGGTGGGGGAAGTCACAGGCTGGGGGATGCACAGGATGATCCATGGGCCCTGTGCAGTTACTGGGTCAACCCCTTCTGCATCTCAGCCTTTGGCTTTGATCTCTGTGATCGTCAAGATGTGCACAGTCTGTACTCTTGCTGGCAGAAGAAAGGACCCCGGGAAGACAATTGTAGACCCCTTGTGAGTGTAGGAAGGGGTAGGCTGGACACCCAGTCCAAGAGGAGCTAAAACTGGAGTCAAGGGGTGTGCAAGGAGTGGGTGTGAGGGTTGTGGGCAGGCACAGTCACGGCAGAGGTGTTTCTCTCTCTTTCTCTCTCTTCTCTCTCTCTCTCTCTCTCTCTCTCTCTCTCTCTCTCTCTCTCTCTCTCTCTCTCTCTCTCTCTCTCTCTTTCTCTCTCGCTCCAATCTTTAGGCTTGAACTCAGCGCCTGAGCTACTTTTGCTCAAGGTTAGCACTCTACCATTTGAACCACAGTGCTGCTTATGGCTTGCTCTTTTCACGTAGTATTGAGGAATCTAACCCAGGCCTTCATCCTTGATAGGTTAGCACTTTACCACTAAGCCACACAGTCAGCTTTTAGAGGTTTCTGACAAAGGTTTTCCTACATGCTATTATTTATTCTGTGAGTGCTCTTAATGCTTGCTGAAGGTTGACTTTGTTTAGAAGACTTACCCTAATGCTCCCATATACAGAGATTCTATATATAGCTAAATGTTTTTCATTACTCAGAATTTCTCTATTGTGTATGTTCTGAAATGTACTGAAGGCTGACTTCTGATTAAAAGTCATTGCACATTTGTTCTATTCATTAGTTTTCTTTTCTTCTATGGGAATCAGGTTTGTGATGAACACAGAAGTATGCCTTCCAGGTCAAACACTTTCCACATTTGTAATATTCATAAGGTTTTTCTCTCCTATGTGCATTTTATACCTAGTCATGCGTTCATGATGGATTTTTCATATTCTTATATTCATACGATTTTTATCCTGTGTCTGTGTGGTATCATGCAAACTCAACTATGAGTTCTTCAAAAAAATTTCCCTTTCATTTTATTCATCGGATTCTATCCTGTGGGTGTTTAGTGATAAATCTTGACTTGTGCCTTCTGGGGAAAAGACTGAACATTTGCTACATTCATTAAGGGTTTTATCTTGTGTTGGTTCTGTGACACAAGCTGAGTTTTCTTCCACAGACTAAAAAGTCTTTCCTATTTATTACATTGCTAAGGCTTCTCATATGTGTGAACTCTCTTACGCTTCCTGAAGGGTGAATACTGCACGAAAGACTTGCAACTTTGGTTATATTCCTAAGGTTTCTAATATGTGTGAATTCTGTTATGCCTCCTGTAATGTGACTTCCATCTGAAGGTCTTACCACATTTGATGCACTCGTACAGTTTCTCTCCTGTGTGTGTTCTCTGATGCAATTTGAGGGAAGACTTCCATTTGAAAGATATTCCACATCGGTTACATTCATAAGGTTTTTCTCCTGTTTGAATTGTCTTATGCATGTTGAGGTTTGTCTTCTGTGTGAAGGACTTTCCACATATGTTACACTCATAAGGTGTTTCTCCTGATTATATTCTCTGATGAACATGGAGTTTTACCTTCCATTTGAAAGACTTTCCGCATTCACTACATGCATAAGTTTTCTCTCCTGTGTGTGTTCTATTATGCTCATCAAGATATGACTTCCACTTGAAGGTTTTCTACATTTGTTGCACACATAAGCTTTCTCTCCTGTGTGTGTTCTTTGATGCAATTTGAGGGAAGATTTCTAACTGAAAGACTTTACACATTGATTACATTCATAAGGTTTCACTCCTGTGTGTATTCTCTGATGAACACGAAGTTTTCCCTTCTCTTGGAAAGACTTTCCACATTCATTACACGTATAAGATTTCTCTCCTGTGTGTGTTATTTGATGAACTCGAAGGTGTATCTTCTGGGTGAAAGACTTTTCACATTTGTTACATTCATAAAGTTTCTCTTCTGTGTGTCTTCTCTGGTGCAAAGTGAGGTATGATTCCAGTCTAAAAGTCTTCCCACATTTATCCCATTCATAAGATTTCTCTTGTGTGTGAGATCTCTGATGTGTGCTGAGAGCTGAATTCTGGGCAGAAATTTTATTACGTTCCTCATATTCATAAGGTTTGTCTTCTCTAGGAGATCGAGGTTGGAGCGTCAGGTCTAACTTCTCAGAAATTAATTTTCACAATTGATATATGCATCACATATCTCAGGATATTTTCTCGAAGGTATTGTAAGGCGGCGTATTTCATTACTGAAAGATTTCTCCATTTACTTCATGTATGAGGAGTCTCTCCTGTGTACATTTTCGGATGTATAGTGATGGTCGGTGTTAAGTACAATATTTTTCATCACACAGTACATTTAGCAGTTTACCTCCCTCCCTGAAGAATTTCTTGGGCAGGGAGAACAGAATTATGATACTGCAGATCTTTTGGACTGTCACAATCATGAATAAAATGCTCTGAATATCCGATGGATTTTTTAAGAACAGGAGACATACGAGATCTATATGCAGCATGCACCTCATCAGGCTTAGGAGACAGAAGCATGTTCTGACACTTAATGAACTCCTCAGTCCTCACCCCTAAGTTGTTACCGTTATTACTAATCAGTTCTGGATTATGTGTAGAGCTCAAATTTAAAGTTGTTGCTAATCTCACGTTTTCCTCCACTTCGATACTACTTGCAACTGCTACTTCACAAAGACATTCATGTGGACTTTCCTGGCAGGTCTTGAACACATTTTCCATTACCTGGACATCTAAAATGAGTCATAGAAAAAAAGACACAAACATACATGAGAAACAAATATTCCTTACTGTAAAGGTAATGACATTACTTTCCCATCCTAATGTTAGATATTTTAAAATATAAAAGTGGAAATTGATTTGTGAGAAATATATGCTTTTCTCCCTAACATATTAAGAAAATGATATATTACAATAACCAATAATGTTTTTCTGTGTTTTAGTTCTCTTTTTATATCACAGGAAATATTTATTAAAATTACCCAACTATGTATTGCTACAGTTTTAAGCTGAGTACTACCTATAATATACCTGCAGCTGTTTTTTTTCAAATACTGTTTTGTTTATACATTGAGGAATAGCTGCCTTTCTTTTATTTTTGAGAAATAATCTAAATATTGTGCTGTTTTGCATCTTTTTAAATGTTTCTTTTCTTTTCTTTTCTTTTTTTTTGTAGTTCATAGGCCTCGGCCCTGTCCCTGAACACTTCAGCAGAAGACTATAACCCCTACCCTTGAGCTACAGCCCCACTTCCTGTTTTCTAGAGTTAACTAGAGATAAGAGTCTCAGGTCCTGAGTAGCAGATAGGATTACCTTACCCAGTTTCAATGTTGTTTGCTTATTAACCATTAAGTGAGGAACACGAATTTTTTCTAGATTCAGCGGCCACAAGTTTGGTTTATATTTCTGTTTGCCTTTGATCCAAGCAAGAACGATTCTTGAGAGTAAGGACTTACACCTATATCCCTTCAGTTACAACTTCTCACTAAAGTCTCAATTTAGGTATTTGTGGGAATTTTGAAATTTGTATCTTTCTATTTGAAGTCTTAAAAAATTTCCTTTTCTAACACTCCTGTCCCTCAGAACCATGGAAGACCAGAAAATCTCCAGCTCATTGTCTAGTTAATTTTCTTATGTTGATTGAAACTTTGTTGTTTTTTTTTCCTTCCATTCCTGGGTTTGAACTTAGGACCTAACCACTGTCCTTGGGTTTTCTCAAGACTAGAACCCTACCAATGAAGTCATTACTTGTGGCTTTTTCTATGTATGTGGTAATAAGGAATCAAACCTGTGTCTTTGTGCATGCTAGGTAAGCACTCTACCACTAGGCTCAATTTCTGGTGGAAAGGTCTGGTTCTGAATACCAGTCTCTTCCTACCAGCAAAAAGATATTATCCTTATCAGAGAATAATGCCCTGACTTATTCCTTGTTTGCTCAATCATTTATAGTCTTAGTTTTGAAGAAATGAAATATCATTCTATCTTTCTGTCTTTCTTTCTTTCTTTCTTTCTTTCTTTCTTTCTTTCTTTCTTTCTTTCTTTCTTTCTTTCTTACTTTCCTTCCTTCCCTCTTTCTTCCCTCTTTCTTCCCTCTTTCTTTCCTTCTTTCTTTCTTTCTTTCTTTCTTTCTTTCTTTCTTTCTTTCTTTCTTTCTTTCTTGTTTTGCAGTCATGGGACTTGAATTCTAGAGCTGGCTGTTCTTCCTGAGGTCTTCAGCTCAAGGCTACTGCCCTATGTCTTTAGTCTCAACCCCACTTCTCATTTTCTATTGGTTCATTGGAGAGAAGAGTCTAAGGTGTTTTTGTGATAGGTCAGTCTTTGAACCTTGATCCTCAGATCTCAGCCTCCTAAGCAGCTAGGATTACAGGCATGAGCCACGGGCTCATGGCTTTCTCATTTTATTTTGTTTCACAGTGATTTCTACAGAGAAATCTAACATTAACTCTTCTGCCACATAGAATTCATTATATCACCCTATGATTCTTGGTGCCGGGGGTTTGGGCTAGCATGCACAAAGACCTGGTTCAGTTCCTTGGTACTACATACAAAGAAAAAGCCAGAAGTCGTGCTATGACTCAAGAAGTAGAGAACTAGCCTTGAGAAAACCCAAGGACCATGCTCAGGCCCTGAGACCAAGCATAGGATTGGGAAAAGAAAATGATTCTTGATTCATACACGAAGAATTCCATAGGTTCCACACAGGATTTAGGGTAACTAAGAATATTATTGCTCAGTACATCACAACATGAACTTACCAATGGGGCTCAGGCTCCAACATCAATATGAAGATGCATTCACTCACCTGTGATATTCTTGTCAGAGGAATTTCCTATCCAGAGTTCTGCACAGTGCTCTAGCTTGTCAATTAAGACAGGTTTGGGAACACAGGGCCCTGTAAATTAGAAACAGTAGAGAATTATTGCTTATGCTGTGTCATCATTGCTTTAAGTTCGCAGACATCCTACTCACAAGTTATCTATTAAATATTTTTTCTCATTTCTCACTGTCTCCATGGTTGACTTTTCCCCAGCTCTGGATTCATTTTGTATGTCATAAACTTAGCTGTCTTGCTCAAGGCTAGAAAAATACCAGTTTGAGTCCCTGCTCCACTTACATACATAGGTCTTCATGCATGCTAGGCAAGCACTCAACCACAAAGTAAAAACTCTTGACACTCCAGTAACATTTTTGAGGGGTTACTTGGAGTTATAGAGTTTCATGGCAATTTTTATGCCATTGCTGGCTTCAAATTAGAATTCTTAGATTTCTTCCTCCTGAATATTTTAAGATTACAGGCTTGAAACATTGCACCTAGTGCCAGGTTTCCATTATAAACTCACTGTATAGTGATTTGTATATCCTATTACCAATAATGATATATATTCTATTCTGGATTGTTTATCCACTTACAATTACTGTGTAAGTTTGAAATGTCATCTCCATTAGAGGAAACATAATTTAGAACAGTTGTCAAAGTATCCTGAAGGTATCCTGAAGAATGAGTACAAAATTACCTTAGGTTTTCTTTAGAAAGTAATGATACTTCTCAGGGGCCTGGAATCTTTCATTTAAATAGTATTGAAAGTTTGATAAACATTCACGTATCTGCAAAATAACAAGGCACTTGGCCTTGCAAGTGAATTTGACTTTTGCTCACCTAAGGACACCAGGTTTCTGTAGGTCTCCAGCATTACATCTCTGTACAGGGTCCTCTGAGCATTGTCCAGATGCTGCCACTCCTCCCAGCTGAAATCCACAGCTACATTATCAAATGACACCAGCTTCTGGATTGGCACATTTTCATCAAGTAATTAGCACCGAGTTATAAACACACCATGTCTGTAATTTTATTGTTTTTTGTTGGAATTTTATTCCTTTACTTAAATGTTTAGACTTATATGAAATATTGATCTGAAAAGCTTAGGGATGGTGCCTAGGCCCAGAGTTCAAGTCCCAAGACCCACAAAAAAATAAAAAGGCAAGCCAGGTGTTGGTGGCTCAAGCCTGTCATCCTAGCTACTCAGGAGACTGAGATCTGAGGACCATGGTTCAAAGCCAACCTGGCACAAAATTCCATGAGACTCCTTTCCAATTACCCACCATAAAATGTTTAATGGCTTGTGGCATATCATGGTAGAGAAATTGTGGTATCGACAAAAATAAGTCGGGGGAGTAGATTTAGGTTATAAATGGAATTATTCCATTGAAAAAGAACTACATTACATGATGACATATGCTGGTACTGTGAGAATATTGCAAAATCTTAGGGTATCAATTAATAGTACTGTGAAGTACACCCAGAATGTTAATGTTCTATGTCTGGCATAACAGTCACTTGGGGAAGAAAGTTTTTTTTCTTTTTTTTGGCTGGGGGATTTGTAAGGCTTGAACTCTGGGCCTGGGCACTGTTCCTGAGCTCTTCAACTCAAGGCTATCACCCTACCTATGAACCCACAGTGCCATTTCCCATATTCTAGTGGTTAACTGTAGGTGAGATTCTCATAGACTTTCTAATGCCCAGGCTGGCTTTGAACCAAATCTTTAGATATCAGCCTGATATCTGAGTAGCTAGGATTACAGAAAGAAGTCACTGCACCTGGCAAGAAATTTATTTCTTGCTTTTTTATACTACAAATTCAATTGTATGTTTTACTTTTTCAAAAAGACTGAGGATGACCTTTGTTCTGTATATAATGGGAAGAGGGGTAGGGAGCTGTGAGCAGAAGAACTGAGGGGCAATACTCAGGGTAGGACAATAGTCTTAAACTAAAGAGCTCACGTCCCAAGGTCCAAGCCCCATGACTTTCCCCAATACCCCACAAAAAAAGGGAAAAAATTGGAGATTGGAGAGGATTTTCTAAAAAGAATATATAGAAATAGTAGTTCAAAATGTAGAAAGAAGTTCAATATTAACAGTCATGAGAAAAATTAAAATTACAATGAAATCATTACTTTAAATATGTTAATATAAATATAGTTTTAAACAAAACGATCCACATACACACACACAAACACACACACACACACACACGCATACAAAAAAACAACTTTCAAAGTCTAACTATTACTGGGAAGGTAGTGAGAAGAAGTAGAACTTTGGAATAGTTCTGCAAGGAATATAAAACAATCAAAAATTGCGTGGAGAGTGCTAAAAAAGTACTAAAAATAGAATTACATAGAAATATGGTCCAACACTTCTATTTCTAGATTTGTACCTAACGGAAGACAAAGCGGAGACTAGAACAAATATGTGGAGAATCCATTCACAACTATTAATAATAATCAAAAGATAGAAATATGCAAAACAATGCATTGAAAAGGAAGAACATTTTACTATATTTTACAGATGAATCTTGATTACAGTCAACTAAAAATACAGCAGTCATAAAGGAAGAGCTAGCGTATGTTTTCCCTTCCAGAGCTTCCAAGGATCAACAAACCCTTAGAGCCAAAAAGCACGATGGTTCCAGAGAATGGAGTAGAGAGGAACAGGAGCTGAATGTTTAATGATTATACATGGAAGATGAAAATTGATCTAGATAGGTAGAATTAAGAGAGAACTGTACCCTAAACAATGGTTATGTAGCCACACAGGATGGGACACACCAATACTCCCTGATCTTGGGAAACTCAAGAAGGATTTCTAGCCATCCTAGATGCATGGAAAGATCTATCATAAAAACTAATGTGGAGGGGCTGGGAGTTTGGCATAGTTGTAGAGTGCTTGTATGAAGATGAAGGTTCAATTCCGCAGTACGACATACACAGAAAAAACCAGAAGTAGTGCTGTGGCTCAAGTAGAAGATCACTAGGCTTGAGGAAAGCTGAAGGACATTGCTCAGACCGAGTTCCAGCCAAAGGGCTTGTTTAAAAAAAACCAGAAAGCTGAGCATGATGGGGTGGTGGCTCACTTCTATAATCCTAGCTACTCAGGAGGCTGAGATCTGAGGATCAAGGTTTAAAGCCATCCTGGCACAAAAAGACGTGAGACTCTTATCTCCAATTTACCTTTAGAAAATGGGAAGTGGGGCTTGGCTCCAGGGTAAAGTGGTACCCTGGAGCTGAAGAGCTCAAGGATAGTGCCCAGGCTGAGTTCAAGATCTATGACCCACCAAAAAAAAACAAAAAACAAAAAATAATGTGGAAAAATTTGGATTCTGTGGATTTTATCAGGCATATAAATGTCTTTTATGGCTGTTGAAATAACAAATTGTTTGGAAACATTTTAAAAGTTTTTACCTAGAAATGTACACTACAAATGGAATTAATAACAAACACAAAATATGCAAAAGATACAAATTATCACAATATGGGTATCCTGCTTCTGTATCTTTTCACTGACTCCTGTTCAAATGAGTCACATATTCTGAATCATTTCTCCCAGTCGATATATGCCACACATGTTAGCTTGTACTGAACTTCTTGGGAAATCAAAAGCAAATACTAAGCAAATGTGTGTTAGATTTTGTCAACAGTGATATTTCAAATATAAATCCCTACTCGTTGCATTATTTAATATCAATGCCAGAATCTAACTTACACTGGCAGAATCTTCAATATTTTGAGAATCTTCAAAAGGGTGTGTAAATATTTAGGATCGTTATGTCTTCCTGGAGGAAAGATCCCTTTAGTAGTATGTAGTCACCTTCTTTGTCTTTTCTTACTAATTTTAGTTTGAAGTCTATTGTATCTGATATGAGGATGGCAACTCCAGCCTGTTTATGGGGGCAGTTAGCTTGATAGAGTTTATTCCAACCTCTCACTTTCAAAAGATGATTGTTTTTGGGTAAGATGTGTTTCTTTTTTATTTTAATATATTTTTATTGTAATTAATAGAAGGGTTACCTTATATTCACCAGATGGAAAGTGCAATACTTCACAAACATTGATACCCTTTCTCATGTCTTGGTCCCCAGTTCCCTCTCCCCACCCCCAACCCTCATCTTGTTTTACCCCCTTCCCTATCCTATTTCAAATAACCAAATATGCATATATACAATATATCAGACAATCAGGTGAAATACTGTAACAATATGAGTTAACCAAGAGACAGAAAAAGAGATGAGAGATAACATAGTACATTAAGGACAACCATCACTCATTATATGGCTTTTGTTTCTATATCCTGGAGGTTCTTTCATTTAGCATCATATTATATGGCCTTATGTATCGAGATTTTACTCTATTGTAAATCTGTTAGGTGAGCCCAAGGTTTCTACTGATAATGACAAATGAGACAAACCATTGAGCCTGTGTTCCTTTGGGTCTGGCTTACTTCACTTAATATGATTTTTTCAAAGTCTTTCCATTTCTTTACAAATGGGGCAATGTCGTTCTTTCTGACAGCAGCATAGGATACCGTTGTGTATAAATACCCGTTGTGTATAAATACCACATCTTGTTGATCCACTCATCAACTGAGGGGCATCTGGACTGGTTCCATATCTTTGCTATGGTAAATAGTGCTGCAATGAATATTGTTGTGCTAGTGAATTTAGTATGTCCTTGTTTCTAGACAAGAGGGTAAATGCTGAGTAGTGGAATTTCTGGTTCATAGGGGAGCTCTATGTTTAGTCTTTTGAAGAATGCCATACTGTTTTTTCCATAGTGGTTGAAGGAGTTTGCACTGCCACCAACAGTGTAGTAGTTATCCCTATTGGCCACATCCCCTCCAGCATCTGTTGTTATTAGATTTCTTGATCCTGGCCATTCTAACTGGAGTGAGGTAGAATCTTAGAGTTGTTTTGATTTGCATTTTTTTATGGCCAGACATGTTGAGCATTTCTTCATGTGTCTGTACGCCATGTAGGGTATTTATCTAGACATTTTCCTTATCTTTATAAAAAATCTAGAAGATTGGGTCTAACTGAAGAGATTAGGTATTTTTTTAACTTTTGATTCAGCCCAAATCTTGACTATTTAACTTAGATTTAGAAGCCAAATATAATGTTTTACATCATTGCCTTTTTCAAATTAAAAAATAAAAAACAAAAACATTCTGTGCTGGAGATGTGCTAGAGATTGAACCTAGGGCCTTTCATAAGTGAGTACATGCTGTACCTTGTAGATACCTTTCTATCCTTATATTATTTTCTTTCTGATATGTACGTCCAGCTGCTAATGCTGAATGGGTCAGAAACAAGTAGCAATTCAACTGGAATTTGCATTTCATCCTGGAATTCAGAGGGGAATGGAGACCCCTGGCTGAAGTTTTTCTCCTTTTCTTTTTCTTTTTTTTCATAATTCTTTTTTTTTAGATTTTTTTATTGTAATTAGTAAAAGGGTTACATGATATTTGCAAGATAGAAGGTGCATTAATTCACATATATTGATACCCTTTCACAGGTCTTGGTACCTGTTTCCTTCCCCCCCACACCCCCCTCCCGTCTTGGTTTTCCCCCCTTCCCTATCAAATTTCAAATATCCAAATACAAATAAATTCAAGATATCAGATAACAAAGTGAGATACTATACCAATATGAGATAACCAATGGACAGTAAAGGAGATGAGAGACAACATAGTACATTAAGGACAACAATCATTCATTATATGGCTTTTGTTTCACTATCCTGGAGGTCCTTTCAATTAGCTTCACATTATATGTCCTTATGTATCAAGATTTTGCTCAATTGCAAATCTCTGCTAGTAGAGCCCAAGATTTCTACTGATTATGATGAATGAGGGAAACCATTGAGCATACGTTCCTTTGAGTCTGGCTTACTTCACTTAATATGATTTGTTCTAAGTCTTTCCGTTTCCTAACAAATGGGGCAATGTCATTCTTTCTGACAGCAGCATAGAATTCCATTGTGTACAAATACCACAACTTGTTGATCCACTCATCAACTGAGGGACATCTGGGTTGGTTCCATATCTTTGCTATGGTGAATAGTGCTGCAATGAACATTGTTGTGCTAGTGGGTTTAGTATGTCCTTGTTTCTGGGTGGTTGGGTAAATGCCAAGTAGTGGAATTACTGGGTCATAGGGGAGTTCTATATTTAGGCTTTTGAGGCACTGCCACACTGCTTTAAATAGTGGTTGAACGAGTTTGCACTCCCACCAACAGTGTAGTAGTGATCCCTCCTGGCCACATCCCCTCCAGCATCTGTTTCCAGTCATTTTCCTGATCCTGGCCACTCTACCTGGAGTGAGGTGGAATCAGAGTTGTTTTGATTTGCATTTCTTTTATGACCACACATGTTGAGCATTTCTTCATGTGTCTATAGGCCATTTTTGTTTCTTCTTCAGAGAAGACTCTCTTTAAGTCTTTGGCCCATTTTTTAATGGGATGGTTGTTACTTTGGAGGTTAGTTTTGGAGTGATTCAATTTTTTGAGTTGTTGATATATTTTAGATATGAGGCCTTTGTCCATTGTTCGGTTGGTGAAGATCTTCTCCCACTCTGTAGGCTTCCTGCTTAGTTTACTAGCTATGTCCTTTGCCATACAAAAGCTCTGCAGTTTAATGCAGTCCCACTTATCCAGCCCTTCTCTGATTTGTTGTGATTCTTCGTCCTTATTAAGAAAGTTTCGACCTGTGGCAAGGAGGCCTAGTGTATCTCCTATTCCTTCCTGTAGAGTTTTCGGTGTGTCAGCTTTTACCTCCAGGTCTTTGATCCATTTGGAGTTAATTCTATTGCAAGGTGACAAAGAAGGATCCAACTTTAGATTTCTGCAGGTGCTTAACCAGTTCTGCCAGCATAACTTGTTGAAGAGGCTGTCTTTCTTCCATTCTACTTTTTTGGCTCCCTTGTCAAAGATTAGGTGGCCATAGGTCTGTGGTTTAATATGTGGGTCCTCAGTTCTATTCCATTGGTCTTCAGGCCTGTTCTTGTGCCAGTACCAAGCTGTTTTGAGAATTATAGCTCGGTAATAGAGTCTAAAGTTTGGAATTGAAATTCCTCCCCCACTGTTCTTTCTGCTAAGAAGTGTTTTTGCTATACGGGGTCTTTTATTATTCCATATGAAATTTTGGATTGCCTTTTCTATTTCTTTAAAGAATGACGTTGGGATGTTGATGGGTATTGCATTCAATTTGTAGATAGCTCTTGGCAAGATTGTCATTTTCACAATTTTGATTGTTCCAATCCAGGAGCATGGGAGATTTTTCCATTTCCTTAGTTCTGCTTTAATTTCCTTTTTTAGGGTTTTAAAGTTTTCGTCAAAAAGGTCCTTTACATTCTTAGTTAAGCTAATTCCTAGGTACTTTATTTTCTTTGAGGCTATTGTGAAAGGAGTTTCTTCCCTGATTATTGCCTCATTCCTCTCACTATTGGCATAAAGGAAGGCAGTTGATTTTTGAGGGTTGATTTTAGAGCCTGCTACTCTGCCAAAGTTTTGAATCAGCTAAAGGAGCTTGGGAGTAGAATCTATAGGATTCTTTAAAAAGAGAATCATGTCATCTGCAAAGAGGGATAGTTTTATTTCCTCTTTCCCTACTTGGATCCCCTTTATGCTTCCTTCTTGCCTTGTTGCACTGGCTAGGAATTCTAGTACTATGTTAAAGAGTAGTACAGAGAGTGAGCATCCTTGTCTCGTTCCTGATATTAGAGGGAATGGCTTTAGATTTTCACCATTAAGTGTAATACTACCAGTAGGTTTCTCATACGCAGCCTTTATTACATTGAGCAATGTTCCATGGATTTCTAGTTTCTCCAGAGCTTTTAACATAAAGGGGTGTTGGATCTTGTCAAACGCCTTTTCTGCGTCTATTGAGACAATCATGTGATTTTGGTCCTTGCTCCTGTTGATGTGTTGAATTATATTAATTGATTTGCGTATGTTGAAGCAGCTTTGCCTCCCTGTGATGAATCCACTTTGATCATAGTGTATAATTTTTTTGATGAGTTGTTGTAGACGGTTGGCCAGTATTTTGTTGAGAAGTTTTGCATAGATGTTCATCAAAGATATAGGTCTATATTTCTCTTTCTTTGATGAATCTCTGTCTGGTTTGGGGATAAGGGTTATACTGGCTTCATAGAATGAGTTTGGTAAGGAACCTTCATTTTCAATTTCGTTGAAGTGCTTGAGGAGTATTGGTGTGAGCTCTGCTTTGAAGACCTTATAGAATTCAGCTGTGAATCCATCTGGCCCTGGGCTTTTCTTAGGTGGAAGTTCTCTAATTGCCATTTCTATTTCACAGCTTGCAATAGGCCTGTTGGGTTGGCTTAGTTCTTCTTGGTTCAGTGTGGGTATATTAATATTGGCTAGGAATTCATCCATTTCATCTAGATTCTCAAATTTTTTGGCATAAAGGTTTGAGAAGTATTCCCTCATGATATTCTGGATCTTGGTAATTTCTGTCGTGATATTACCATTTTCATCTGCGATTTTGTTTATTTCGATATGCTCTCTTGTTTTTTTGGTAAGATTTGCTAAGGGCTGGTCAATTTTGTTAATTCTTTCAAATAAACAACTCCTTGTTTTGTTGATTCTTTCTATAGTTTTTTTGGATTCCAAATAATTTAATTCTGCTTTGATTTTAATTATTTGTTTCTTCTACTGGGATTAGGGTTGGTTTGTTGCTCTTTTTCCAGTAGCTTAAGGTGAGACATTAACTTGTTAGTTTGCAATTTTTCCAATTTCTTGTTGTAGGCACTCAGCGCTATAAATTTTCGTCTGAGTACTGCCTTTGCTGTGTCCCAAAGGAGTTGGTATTTTGTGTGCTCCTTACTGTTAAAGTTCATAAACTGTTGGATTTCTGTTCTGATCTCTTCGATTACCCATTGGTGATTCAACAATGTGTTGTTCAGTCTCCATGGGTTACAGGGTTTTCGTTGGTGGAGATGTGTGTTCAGTTACAGTTTGATGCCTTTGTGGTCTGAGAGTATGCATGGAGTAATTCCAGTGTTTCTGAATCTGTCCAGATTTGTTTTATGGGCTAAGATGTGATCTATTTTGGAAAATGTTCCATGTGCTGCTGAGAAAAACGTATATTGTGTTGTTGCTGGGTGGAATATTCTGCAGATGTCTGTTAGATCTAGTTGGTCTATATAGTTGTTCAGTTCTAAAGTTTCTCTGTTGAGTTTTTGCCTTGTTGATCTGTCCATAGGTGAGAGTGGTGTGTTAAACTCACCAACAATCACTGTATTTCGATCTATGTATGGTTTCAGTGTAAGTAAAGTTTGCTTGATGAAGTTTGGAGCTCTGGGATTGGGTGTGTAAATATTTAGGATCGTTATGTCTTCCTGGAGGAAAGATCCCTTTAGTAGTATGTAGTAACCTTCTTTGTCTTTTCTTACTAATTTTAGTATGAACTCTATTGTATCTGATATGAGGATGGCAACTCCAGCCTGTTTATGGGGGCAGTTAGCTTGATAGAGTTTGTTCCAACCTCTCACTTTCAAAAGATGATTGTTTTGGGGTAAGATGTGTCTCTTCAAGACAGCAGAACGATGGCTCTTGCTTTTTGATCCAACTAGTCAGCCTATGCCATTTAATTGGAGAGTTAAGTCCATTGATATTGAGAGTTAGGATTGAGAGATATTTATTAGTTCCTACCATTTTTAAAAGCTTTTAGTAGGGCCTGTGTCTCGACAGTTCTTGTGGTCCTTAGATGGTATGCTGTTTAGGTGCCATTTCTTTCCCTATATTGCATTTATTTTGGTTTTCTATGTATAGAGCATCTTTGAGAATTCTCTGTAGTGTTGGTTTTGTTTTGACATATTGTTGCAGCTTTTCCCTGGAATGGAATGTTTTTATTGTTCCCTCAGTTATGAATGAGAGCTTAGCTGGCTACAGTATTCTTGGTTGGTAGTTATTTGATTTAAGGGCATGACATATATGCTTCCAGTCACTTCGTGCTTGCATGGTCTCTGCTGAGAAATCTGGGATTATTCTGATTGGTTTGCCTTTATAGGTTAGTGATCCCTTTTCCCTGGCTGCCTTTAGGATCTTCTCTTTCGTTTCTATTGATCCAGTTCGGATCACAATGTGGCGGTGAGATATTCTTTTCTGGTCAGGTCTGTTTGGCGTTCTAAAAGCTTCTCGTATCTGGATGGGCCTGCCCTTCTGGATATTTGGGAAATTCTCTGAGATGATTCCCTGAAGTATATTTCAAATACCATTGACCTCTTTCTCCACGCCCTCCTCAATACCAACTAGCCTTAAATTAGGCTTCCTAATTGTATCTTAGACTTCCTGAAGCGCTCTCTCATATTTCCTAGATTTGGATTGACTCATTTTCTGTTCTTTCTCTATAATAACTAAATTATCTTCAGTCCCAGAAATTCTCTCCTCTGCATTCTCTAACCTGCTATCAAAGCTATCTACTTTATTTTTCATCTCCCTTGCTTCTAATTGCTCATTTTTGAAGCCTTGCATCTCTTGTTTTAGATCGTGTATGGATTTCTCTATCTGCTTGATTTCCTTTTGAGTGGTTAGCTCAGTAGCTTTATTTTCTTTGGACATTTGCTGGAGTTTGGTCACGTTTTTATTTGTGGACTCTATGAATTCATCCATCTTTCTTTGAAAAACCTTTATTATGGCCTCCTTTATGGCTTCTTCTTTTTCACTTATCACCTTGTTTTTGCTTTCCTCTTGTTCAGCTATGGCTTCCTCCATTATCTCTTTCTTTATATTTTCACATTTCTCTTTAATGATGTTTATCAATTTCATTTGTGTAGCACTTGGAAGACTCTCCTCTAGGTTTGCCAGTGACTGTTCCATTGTCTGTTTACATTGGTTTGGGGATGTTGTTTCTTGATTTGACATTTTTCTTGAGTTTCTTGTTCTGCCCATTTGAAAAAGGGAGCAAGATTACTACTAAATACGATTATAGTTTTTCAGATATAACCAATCTAGACCTCTGTAGCTGGCAGACACTAGAGGCTCACAAGTTTTGATTGGAATTATCACTCTTTCTTTTTGTGCACTTACAGACCAGTCTAATACAACCACTGATAAGCGATTTATACCCAAAACAATAAGCCTCTCAATCCAATCTCTATTGTCTTTAAGTCCCTCTGAGCCTAGAGAATAATTAACCACGTACATATACAATAGTGCTGAACAGCCATCAAGTGTACATCAGTGCAGTATAAGGGTTGAAAGACGAGCAGAGTTCCAGCGATAGAAAAAATGAATGAGAGAGGTCAGGGGAGGTACAAGAGGATTAACGTAGGAGTGTAAGAATATTGTAGTAATGAAGAAAAGGTATAGCATAAGGATAACTGACCTAAGTTGGTAAGTAGGTAGCATATCTGAGCACAAAGTTTGGAAACGATTAGAATAAAACTTATGTGTTGCTGCACGACTAGCTCTTAGCCCAACCAGTGGCCTCACAGTGGACCATGGGATGGATCTGTTTTTCTTGTCTACGTTGAGGGAAAGGGGTATTTCACAAGATGCAGAAGCGACAATTTCAGAAGAAAACGCTGTGAATGAATTAGCTCGTAAAAAGCATTTTTATTTTCTTTTAACTTTCTGCCAGTCTTGGGGCTTGAATTCAGGGCCTGAGCACTGTCCTCGGGTTTTCTCAAGTCTGGCCCTCTGCCACTTGAGCCACAGTGCCACATCTAGATTTTCTATCTATGTGATACTGAGCAATCAAACCCAGATCTTCATGGATGCTAGGCAAGCACTCTACCACTATTCCAAACTCTCAACCCTGACATAGTAATTATAAAGTCATCATCATCATATCAAAATATCCTTTCTCCTACAAAGAATGAACACTTATCTATGTGTGTAATGCTTTTTTTTAAATTTCACTAATTCTTCTGTGTTTTTTCCCTCTTGCATTTTTTACACTAGACAGCAAAGCTAATCATCAGGAAAAATTGATTAGGATACAGAAACTTAATAATGTCCTTAGAGTGACGTCAAATATATGTGCAAGATGCCCTGTGTGTTTGACCTAGTGGTAGAGTCCTTGGCTACAACGCAAAATGTCTCAGGATTGATTCCTCATTACCACATACATAGAAAACGCTGCAAGTGGTGCTGTGGTTCGGTGGGACAGCTAAAGCCTAAAGAAATCCCAAGAACAACGTTCACATTCTGAGGTCAAGTCCCAAGAGTAGCAAAAACAAAAAAAAATTCGACAAGGGGCAAAATGCAGGCAGAGAAGGCACTGTGAAGCAAATTTTTTGTTAAAGAGGAGGGCAATATTGACCCTTAAGTTTGGATCTTACCGAAGAAAGGCTCCTTGAGCCTGGGACCAGACTGGTAGTTGGGCCTAGTGGAAGACATTGGGAATGGACAAATTAGTTGTGCTGTTTACTACATCCACATGTATATTGTGAGATTGGAGGAGAAATTCAGCCTCCAGTATGTCTTTAGTGAGGTCTACTGTGAGCAAGGATCATTGGTCATTGGGCCCTGAAAGGTGACCCTGCCTCCCTCACAATGGAACAGAATATGGAACGCTGGTAACCAAGCCACTGTAACTAACAACCAACTCAAGCCAGCTCACATGGCCAACTGTGGCTCAGGAGGAAGAAAGATATTCCTGTGCTGTTGCCAAAGGTCAGGAAAGTCGAGTCTCAGGCATGGAAGTTGTGGATGTCTTACTCGAAGATGTACATGATATATCTTTGCCAAGCCACAAATCCAGTATAACAGGCCTTTCTCTAAGAAGAAGGCCAGGAAAATCCAGGGCAACCAGATGAGGTAAATTTCTAAGAAGAAATGTATTTGACCCCATCATCCTCCCCACACACTACAACTTTCTTTTTTTTCATTTTTTTATTTTAATTAATAAAAGGGTTACATGATATTTGCCAGATAGAAGGTGCATTAATTCACATACATTGATACCCTTTCACATGTCTTGGTACCCATTTCCCTCCAACCCCACACCCCCCACCCGTCTTGGTTTTACCCCCTTCCCTATCAAATTTCAAATATCCAAATACAAATAAATTCAATATATCATATAACAAAGTGAGATACTATACCAATATGGGATAACCAAGGGACAGCAAAGGAGATGAGAGACAACATAGTACATTAAGGACAAACATCATTCATTATATGGCTTTTGTTTCAATATCCTGGAGGTCCTTTCAATTAGCTTCACATTATATGGCCTTATATATGGCCTTTTGCTCTATTGCAAATCTCTGCTAGTAGAGCCCAAGGTTTCTACTGATCATGACGAATGAGGGAAACCACTGAGCCTAAGTTCCTTTGAGTCTGGCTTACTTCACTTAACATGATTTTTTCTAAGTCTTTCCATATCCTAACAAATGGGGTGTTGTCATTCTTTCTGACAGCAGCATAGAATTCCATTGTGTACAAATACCACAACTTGTTGATCCACTCATCAACTGAGGGACATCTGGATTGGTTCCATATCTTTGCTATGGTGAATAGTGCTGCAAAGAACATTGTTGTTCTAGTGGGTTTAGTATGCCCTTGTTTCTGGATTGTTGGATAAATGCCAAGTAGGGGAATTGCTGGGTCATAGGGGAGTTCTATGTTTAGCCTTTTGAGGCACTGCCACACTGCTTTCCATAGTGGTTGAACGAGTTTGTACTCCCACCAACAGTGTAGTAGTGATCCCTCCTGGCCAAATCCCCTCCAGCATCTGTTGTCATTCGTTTTCCTGATCCTGGCCATTCTAACTGGAGTGAGGTGGAATCTTAGAGTTCTTTTGTTATGCAATTCTTTTATGACCAGAGATGTGGAGCATTTCTTCATGTGTCTATAAGCCATTTTTGTTCCTTCGTCAGAGAAGACTCAATTTATGTCTTTGGCCCATTTTTTAAAGGGATGGGTATTACTTTGGAGGTTAGTTTTGGAGTGATTCAATTTTTTGAGTTGTTGATATATTTCAGATATGAGGCCTTTTCCGTTCTTGGCTTGGTGAAGACCTTCTCCCATTCTGTAGGCTTCCTGATTAGTTTACTAGCTATATCCGTTGCCATATAAAAGCTCTGCAGTTTAATGCAGTCCCACTTATCCAGCCTTTCTCTGGTTTGTTGTGATTCTTGGTCCTTATTAAGAAAGTTTCGACCTGTGCCAAGGATGCCTATTGTATCTCCTATTCCTTCCTGTAAACTTTTCAGTGTGTCAGTTTTACCTCCAGGTCTTTGATCCATTTGTAGTTTATTCTAGTGCAAGGTGACAAAGAAGGATCCAACTTTAGTTTTCTGCTGGTGCTTAACCAGTTCTGCCAGCACAACTTGTTGAAGAGGCTATCTTTTTTCCATTCTATTTTTTTGGCTCCCTTGTCAAAGATTAGGTGGCCATAGGTCTGTGGTTTAATATCTGGGTCCACAGTTCTATTCCAATGGACTTCAGGCCTGTTCTTGTGCCAGTACCAAGCTATTTTGAGAATTATAGCTCTGTAATAGAGTCTAAAGTTTGGAATTGAAATTCCTCCAGCGCTGTTCTTTCTGCTAAGAAGTGTTTTTGCTTACTGGGACTTTTATTATTCCATATGAAATCTTGAATTGCCTCTTCTATTTCTTTAAAGAATGACATTGGGATGTTGATGGGTATTGCATTGAATTTGTAGATAGCCCTTGGCAAGATTGTCATTTTCACAATGTTGATTCTTCCAATCTAGGAGCATGGGAGGTTTTTCCATTTCCTTAGTTCTCTTTAATTTCCTTTTTTACGGTTTTAACGTTTTCATCTAAACGGTCCTTTACATTGTTAGTTAAGCTAATTCCTAGGTACTTTATTTTCTTTGAGGCTATTGTGAAAGGAGTTTCTTTCCTGATTATTGCCTCGTTCCTCTCACTGTTTTCGTAAAGGAAGGCAGTTGATTTCTTAGGGTTGATTTTATGGCCTGCTGCCCTTCCAAAGCTTCGAATCAGCTCAAGGAGCTTGGGAGTAGAGTCTACAGGATCCTTTAAATACAGAATCATGTCATCTGCAAAGAGGGATAGTTTTATTTCTTCTTTCCCTACTTGGATCCACTTTATGCTTGCTTCTTGCCTTATTGCACTGCCTAGGAATTCTAGTACTGTGTTAAAAAGGAGTGGAGAGAGTGGGCATCCTGGATGCTGCCCCTTAGCACTTTTATGCAAAACTTAGGCCTGTGGCATTTTAAGCACAAATCAACGTTCTGTTTTTTGCTGGTTAATTACAGGTAAAAATCTCATGGAATTTATTGCATGACTGATTTTGAACTGGAATCCTCAGGTCTCAGCTTATCTTGAGTAGCTAGGATTACAGTACTTTTACAACCTGTATGCTCATACACATCACTTCTGATCCAAACACTCATTTTTCAATTTAACTAACAAGATGTGAGGAAAGATGATTGACTGTAATTTACTAGATGGGCTTCTAGTGAGTATATATTTCCACTTCCACTCTGAAGCCAGGGAAATGTTTCTGGTACATGTTTCAACTATCTCCCAAAGAGGAAATTATGTGTGAGTACGTTTGCTAGAATTTCAGATAGGAGATGGACTTTGGTGTTTGGAACCTGTTGGGCAGAGTGTATCAGCTGGGCTGTGATAACAGAGATTATGTTTCCGACAGGAATATTTTCATCCCAGACAGACTTTATCCACATCCTTGGATTTCAGGCCTTGAGTAGATAGAATTACAAGTGTGAGCTTCCACCACCACCTGGTTCATTTTGGAAACCTTAATTGCTTCTCATTTGTTCCTTTCCTTTTTTGGAAGATTGAGCTAAGCTGGCTGATTGTGCATCACAATGAAGTGATTGGCCTCAGGAATTGCAAATATTTGTTTCATCAGCATGGAATGAATGAAGTTGATCTAAACCCAATAGTATTTTACTGCTGATAAATGGGGAACTTACCTATATCATTTTTCCTTGCCTTTGCTTTCCCAAAGCAAGCAACAGGTTTCTTAAAAACTATACTTCATGAGAATATTATAATTAGAAGCTATCTTCTGCACACTTCAGAATAGTCCTTGCATTTATAAACTTATATTACAATATTAGGTAGAAGAATGGTGACTGTTGGTTTCATAAGTATTTCATATGTTTTACTCTTTAAGGCTCATTAACTCAAGAAGGGATTAAATACATTTAGATAATAGTAGAACATAGCTGCTGCTGATTTGATGTGTGTGCAGTTGATACACAGATTTATTAGGATTACTCAAAAGTTTTCTTCAAATTTTCAGTAGTAGACTGCTGTGCTAACTGGAAGGTGATAGTAATGATACTGAAATTCTATGAATGAGCTATGAAGCAGAATTTCAGGGGAGAGTATTTGCTAGGGACTTAATTTCTAAGACGCATATCAAGAATATTGAACTATAACACCAAATGATGGAGGACTCAGCGTCACATTTTGTTTGTTTTATGCAAGTCCTGGGACTTGAACCCAGGGCCTGGGAACTGTCCTTAAATGTTTTTTTTTTGCTTCAGGCTAGTGTTCTACCACTTGATCCACAGCTCCACTTCCAGAGTTTTGGTAATGAACTCTAAATCAGAATATCATGCAATTTGTTTGGGCTGGATTCAAACCTGATTCTGTGTAGATAGGATTCCAAGTGTGAGCGCACAGAGCCTGGCTAGTATCATTCATCATTCAAGTCATGGGACTGCAATTCTGCACGTGGGTCTTGTCACTGAGCTTTTCAGCTCAAGACTACTGCCCTATCCCTTGAGCCATAGGGCCACTTCTGGGTTTCTGGTGGTTAATTGGAGATAAGAGTCACATGGACTTCAGTGCCCAGGCTGACTTTGAACTGCTATCCTTGGATCCCAGCCTCTTGTGTAGCTACATTTACAAGTGTGAGCCACCATACCGGGCTAAATTATTTTTTAAGTTATTTTTTTTGTTAAGTCAATATATAGTTGGCATACGGATACAGAAGTAATGAACACATTTCTTAAGAAAATTGTTATCCCCTCCCTCATTTTTTTCTGTTTTCCTACCCTCAGCCCCCTCTCCACCCAGATTGTTCAGTTCATTTCCGTTTAGTATCTTCCGAATATCACTATTCAATTGGTACACATTTTTTCCTCTCTTTTTTTTTTACCATTTTATTATACCCTTTCCCTTTCCCAAATCACATAAACCTATGTACATAACACAGGGTACCCGAATTCAACACAGTGACTACAGAGAAGAAAACTAAAGGGAAAAAGAAGAAAAGAGGTAAAAAGCAAAGAAAATGAAAGAACATCATACAGTACCTTAGAAGCAACAACACTGCAAAAACAAAACATAAAACCTTGGGCTGAAAATGTAGCTTGCCTAGCAGGTATGAAACCCTGGATTCCATTCCTCAGCACCACATAAACAAAAACTGGAAGTGCCACTGTGACTCAGCTGGTAGATTTCTAACGTTCAGCACAGAGTGTCTCCAAGTGACAAAAATCTGTCACATTTAAGTCAGGCTTCAAAACTTTGCTAGGAACCAGTTACGTGATTTGGAAGAAAGTCCAATTTTCAAAAAATCACTAGCCAGGCGCTGGAGGGTCATAATTGTCATTCTACTAGCCAGGGAGAAGGTGATTCAAAGCCTTTGCAAGCAAAAAAACGAAAACAAAAAAAACTGTAAGATTCTTCTCTCCACTTATCCACCCAAAAACTAAGTGGAGTTGTGGCTAAAACTGGTACAGCATTAGCCTTGAGGAAAAAGAGCTAAGAGACCTTGCCCAGGTCCAAAGTTCAAGCTCCCCACCAAGAAAGAAAAAAAAAGGAGTCCAGATACCTTAGTTTCAAAAGTATATCTGGATATCTTAGTAGATTTTTCTGATCTTTCCTCATTCATCTCATGGAACCACATAATCTTGATCCTGATATGACTAAGAGCCTGCATTGTGCTTAATACATTCATTCCACATATTCCAGTAGAATCTGGACAGCTAACAGCCACTTACCAATGCTTTATTCTACGTTTAGGCCAGTATGTCTTCATACCATCTACACAGTCAGCTATATTATCTTTCGAGAAGTATCATTGAGTGTAGAACACTCAGAACTAAAATAATTGCATAAAGATGTAATAAAACTCCTTGATTCATTAAGAAAATTTCTGTACCACTTAAAGCAAGTACATTAGTGGTATTTACTTCTAGCCTCTTTTTTTAAAAAAATTTAATAACATTGAATTTTACATCGTATTTCAAATGTCATGTTTAACCAACAAGTATTCAAGAAGGCCATCGCTATACAATCACTGGCACGTAAATTTTAGAATATAGTAAAAATTAAGCTGAGTCTTCGTATGTCATAGATACAGATTAATATATAATAAAACACATGTCTATAGAGTGTATAGTCTATCCTAGATTTTATGTCTATGTAGTTATATTTATATCTCCAAAATTATGTCCAGAACTTTGGGTATCAACTATTCAATCATCGCTCTACTACTGTTTGAAACTAATATCCATATATTAAGGATACCATGTACCTTTTGTTCCTTGGTCTTGACTTATCTCACTCAACAGGATTCACTCTAATTTCATCCACTACCCCAAAAATGCCATTATTATTTTTTCTGTGCAGATCTTCTTTTTATGTATTTATTTTTATTGTAATTTATAGAAGGGTTACATTATATTCACCAGATAGAAGGTGCATTACTTCTCAAACTTTGATACCCCATGTAATGATATGGTCCCCATTTACCTTCCCCTAAACCACTCATGTTCATTTCCCCCCTTCCCTATCAAATTTCAAATAACCAATTAGGCACATATGAAATATATCAGAAAACAAGGTGAAATATTGTAACAATATGATATAACCAAGGGATAGCAAAAGAGATAAGAGATCACATAGTTCATTAAGGACAACAATCACTCATTATATGAGTTTTGTTTCTTTATCTTGGAGGTCCTTACATTTAGTGTCATATTATTTGTCACGATGTCTCTAGATTTTGTTCTATTGTAAATCTCTGGTAGCAGAGCCCTAGGTTTCTACTGAATTTGACAAATGAGGGAGACTCTTGGGCCTATGTTCCTTTGAGTTTGGCTTACTTCACTTAATATGATTTTTTTCCTTTTCATCCACTTCCCCGAGAATGCCATTATTTTATCTTGTCGGTTGGCTATGTATCATTCCATTGTGTGTGTGTGTGTGTGTGTGTGTGTGTGTGCGTTTATCAAATTTTTTGTAGTAGGGCACCTGGTTGTTTCCATCATCCAGCCTCATGTTCTACAGATATTTTTATAGTCTCTTTTATATTTTCAGGGTAATGTATATAGGGGTTACAATTACATTTACAGGTAGTGGACTGCATTACTTCTCACACATTTATTCCACTCCACATGTTTTTGTCCCCAGTTCCCTCTCCCCTCCCCTTCCCAATCATCTTGTTTCCCCCCTTCCCTTTCCTATTTGACATAAACAAATAAACATATATACAATATGCCAGGGAAAAAATCAGATACAGTAACAATCTGACATTAACCAAAGGGCAAAATAAGAGATGAGAAATAACATAGTAGATTAAGGACAAAAATCACACAAGATTAAGAGCAACGATGACACAAGATAAAGCTCTTGTTCCCATATCCTAGAGATCCTTTCATTTAGTCTCATCCTATATGACCTTATATACCTAGGTTTTTGAGTTATTGTAATCCTCTGCTAGGAGAGTCCTAGATGTGAACTAATTATTACAAATGAGAAAAACCATTGAGCTTATGTTTCTTTGGGTCTGGCTTGCTTCACTTAATATGAATTTTTCCAAGTCTTTCCATTTCCTTACAAATGGGGCGATGTCATTCATTCTGATGGCAGCATAGCATTCCATTGTGTATAAGTACCACATCTTCTTGATTCAGTCATCTACTGAGTGGCATCTGGGTTGGTTTCATATCTTTGCTATGGTAAATAGTGCTGCAATGAGCATCATTGTGCTAGTGGCTTTAGTATGGCCTTTTTTCTGGACAATTGGGTAGATGCCAAGTAGTGGATTTGCTGAATCATAGGGGAGCTCTATGTTCAGTCTTTTGAGGAACCACCACACTGCTTTCCCTAGTGGTTGAACGAGTTTACACTCACACCAACAGTGTGATCCCCCCTGGTCACTTCCCCACCAGTATCTCTTATTAGATTTTTTGATAATGGCCATTCTGACTGGAGTCAGGTGGAATCTCAAAGTTGTTTTGATTTTCATTTCCCTTATTGCTAGAGATATGCAGCATTTCTTCATGTGTCTAGAGCCCATTTTAATTTTTTCTTCAGAGAATACTCTTTTAAGTCTTTAGCCCAGCTTTTAATAGGATGGTTGTTTCTTTGAAGATTTGTTTGGGAGAGATTCATTTTTTTCAGCTACAGATATATTTTAGATAACTACATATATTTTTGTAGAAAAAAGAATGGAAGCCATCATGCTGGCTCACAACTTAATTTCAGCTGCTTAGGAGGCTCAGGGCTTAGGATCACAGGTCAAAGCCAACCAGGGCCCTACAGTGTGTGAGATCAAACTATGTGAACATATAATGACTGTAAGACGAATCTCACTGCCTGGGAATGTAGCCTAATGGTAGAGTGCTCACCTAGAATGCATGAAGACCTAGGTTCTATTCACCGGTACCGCATACTCAGAAAAAAGCTAGAAGTGGCGCTGTGTCTCAAGAGGCAGAGCACTCACCTTGGGCAAGCGAGTCCAATGAAAATGTCTAGGCCCTGAGTCCAAGCCCTAGGACTGGCAAAAAGAAAAAAAAAGAGCAATCTTACTTAAGTAACAAGGAATGTACCCTATATTTATTTATTTATTTATTTTGTTTAAACACTAAAATGTATTTATATGAGATGAATCATTCCACCTAAAAACAAAAAATTCATTTTAGTATACTTTTCATACATTTTTCATTGACAAAATTGTGGTATACATGTGTGTGAATATTTACATATGCATATATGTACATTATATATACATATATATACAGCTCTAGGCAATCAAAATATCTGGGTACTTTTTCAGTGACAATAATAAAAATCTTTTAGAAATTTTAAGAGAAAATTATACATAACAAATTTACACTAGACTTACTCCATTTACTCATCCCTTTTTATTGTGTGCCAGTCCTGGGGTTTGAACTCAGAGCCTGAGCACTGTCCTTGGGCTTTCTCAAGGCTTGTGCTATACCACTAGAGTGACAGAACCATTTTCTGCTTTTCTTTTTTTTGCATTTTTTTAGTGTAATTAGCAAAAGGCTTACATGATATTTGCAGATAGAAGGTGCATTAATTCACATATATTGATAGCCTTTCACATGTCTTGGTACCCGTTTCCCTCCCCCCCCACACCCTCCACCCGTCTTGATTTCCCCCCCTTCCCTATCAAATTTCAAATATCCAAATACAAATAAATTCAAGATATCAGATAACAAAGTGAGATACTATACCAATATGAGATAACCAAGGGACAGCAAAGGAGATGAGAGACAACATAGTACATTAAGGACAACAATCATTCATTATATGGCTTTTGTTTCACTATCCTGGAGGTCCTTTCAATTAGTTTCACATTATATGTCCTTATGTATCAAGATTTTGCTCTATTGCAAGTCTCTGCTAGTAGACCCCAAGGTTTCTACTGATTATGACGAATGAGGGAAACCATTGAGCCTAAGTTCCTTTGAGTCTGGCTTACTTCACTTAATATGATTTTTTCTAAGCCTTTCCATTTCCTAACAAATGGGGCGATGCCATTCTTTCTGACAGCAGCATAGAATTCCATTGTGTACAAATACCACAAATTGTTGATCCACTCATCAACTGAGGGACATATAGGTTGGTTCCATATATTTGCTATGGTGAATAGAGCTGCAATGAACATGGTTGTGCTAGTGGGTTTAGTATGTCCTTGTTTCTGGGTGGTTGGGTAAATGCCAAGTAGTGGAATTGCTGGGTCATAGGGGAGTTCTATGTTTAGCCTTTTGAGGCACTGCCACACTGCTTTCCAGAGTGGTTGAACGAGTTTGCACTCCCACCAACAGTGTAATAGTGTTCCCTCCTGGCCTAATCCCCTCCAGCATCTGTTGTCATTCGTTTTCCTGATCCTGGCCATTCTAGCTGAGGCAATCCAAAATTTCATATGGAGGAATTTCAATTCCAAACTTTAGACTCTATTACAGAGCTATAATTCTCAAAACAGCTTGGTACTGTCACAAGAACAGGCCTGAAGACCAATGAATAGGACTGAGCACCCAGATATTAAACCTATGGCCACCTAATCTTTGACAAGGGAGCCAAAAAAATAGAATGGAAGAAAGATAACCTCTTCAACAAGTTGTGCTGGCAGAACTGGTTAAGCAACTGCAGAAAACTAAAGTTGGATCCTTCTTTGTCACCTTGCACTAGAATTAACTCCAAATGGATCAAAGATCTGGAGGTAAAACTGACACACTGAAAAGTTTACAGGAAGGAATAGGAGATACACTAGGCCTCCTTGGCACAGGTCGAAACTTTCTTAATAAGGACCAAGAATCACAACAAATCAGAGAAAGGCTGGATAAGTGGGACTGCAGTAAACTGCAGAGCTTTTGTATGGCAAAGGACATAGCTAGTAAACTAATCAGGAAGCCTACAGAGTGGGAGAAGATCTTCACCAACCAAACAACGGACAAAGGCCTCACATCTAAAATATATCAACAACTCAAAAAATTGAATCACTCCAAAACTAACCTCCAAAGTAACAACCATCCCATTAAAAAATGGGCCAAAGACTTAAAGAGAGTCTTCTCTGAAGAAGAAACAAAAATGGCCTATAGACACATGAAGAAATGCTCAACATCTCTTGTCATCAAAGGAATGGAAATCAAAACAACTGTAAGATTGTACCCTATATTTATACAGACTGAAAAATTCATTAAGAAATTAGAAAATATGTATAAAGTGCATAATTTCTTTTGTGTGTTGGCACTGGATCTTCAACTGAGTGCTTCAGCTCTATCCCTGACCTTTTCTGCTCAAGGCTAGCACTCTACCCATGCACCCCCAAATCAACTATCTTCAATTGAGATATAAGCGATGAATATTTCAGGGTGCTCCATGAAAAGCATTTTTATAAATTGAAACTTTCAACACAGTCTTATTTTAGTATGAATGTTGAGATGGGAAGAGACAGAAAAAGTGAAATGTTTCCTGATCCCCATAGAGAAGAGACTCAGCAGAACCACTGTGGTCTGCAGGCTTCTTTGTGAGTTTTGTTTGCTTGTTTGATTTTTGTCAATTGTGGGGCTTGAACTCTGAGCCAGGGCACTGTCCCTGAGCTCTTCAGGTCAAGGCTAGTGCTTTAATCTGTGAGCCACAGTGCCACTTCTGGTTTTTCTGGCAGTTAACTGGGTACTTTGGCTGGCTGTAAACTTTGATTCTCAGATCTTAGCCTCCTGAGTAGCTAAGATTATAGGTGTGAGGTACCATCACCAGGCTGCTGCTCTGTTACTATGCAGGTTCTGGATCAAGAGCTTCAAGTTCTTACTTCAATTTTTTCTTCTCTTGCCTGATACTCTGCCATTTGAACGAAGCCCCAGTTCCTGGTCTTTGTTGGTTAATGAGAGATATTATGATTTTCTAATATTCAGAGCAATGATTATAAAACCCAGCATTTTACTTACTTGAATAAATTAAGAGACAGGACCTAGTGAGATGGAAAACAAAATTTTTTTTCAAGTTGCTATCCTGTTCTAATGCATAAGTCTGGCTATTTTGCTTACACACAAATATGTATTTTACCAGTTTCTACTCTATTTTTGCTTAGCTTAATACCACCACTGCCATTTCATAGATTTTGTTGTTGTTGTTTGCGGTGCTTGAACTCTGTGCCTGGGCTGTTCCTCAGATCTTCAGTTCAATGCCAGTGCTCTACTCCTTTTGATTTGGCCAGTCCTGGGCTTGAACTCAGGGACTGAGCACTGTCCTTATATTTTCTCAAGGCTAGGGCTCTACCACTTCAGCCTCAGCACCACTTCCAGCATTTTTCTATGTATGTGGTATTGAGGAATTGAACCCAGGTCTTCGTGCATGCTAGGCAAGCACTCTACCACTAGGCCAAAGTCCCAGCCCCAAATTATTCATCATTACTATTAGCTATCTTCTTTTTTTGTTATTGATTTGTCATGGTGCTTGCACTTTGGGCCTGGACACTGTCCCTGAGCTCTTCAGCTCAAGGCTAGCACTCTTCCTCTACAGCCATTTTTGGTTTCTGGTAGTTAATTGGTGATGTAAGTCTCATAAACATATGTGTCCAGGCTGGCTTTGGGCTTTGAACCAAGATCCTCCAATCTCAGCCTCCATAGTAGCTAGAATTACACGCTTCAGCCAGCAGTGCCTGACTGTTTGATGTCTCTGTCTCTGTCTCTCTGTCTCTGTCTTTCTCTGTCTGTCTGCCTGTCTGTCTCTCTCTCTCTCTGTCTCTCTCTCTGTCTCTCTTTCTCTCTCTCTCTGTCTCTCTCTGTCTCTCTCTCTCTCTCTCTCTCTCTCTCTCTCTCTCTCTCTCTCTCTCTCTCTCTGTCTCTCTCTCTCTCTCTCTCTCTCTCTCTTGGTTGTAAGACTTTAATTGTGCACCTGGGCAGTGTCCCTGGGCTCTTCAGCTCAAGGCTACAACCTTAAACACCTTGAGCCACAGTGTCACTTCTGGTTTTCTGGTGCTTAAGTGGAAGTAACAGTTTCATGGACTTTAGTGTCTGGCCTGGCTTTGAACTGTGATCCTCAGAACCCAACCTTCTAAAATCATTTCCAGCTTTTTTTGTTGTAAGTGGTACAGAGTAATGGAACACAGGGCTTTGTGCATACTAGGCAAGCAAACTACCACTAGTGTGCACTCCAGCCTTAGATAAGGGCTTTCTTTTTCTTTTTCTTTATTTCACTCATGGGGCTTGAACTCTGGGCCTGGATGTTTACCTTAAGCTCTTCAGCTCAAGGCAAGAGCTCTACCACTTGAGGCACATTGTCATTTTGAATTTTCTGGATTATTTGGAAATAAGATTCTCACAGATTTTTATGCCTGGACCGTCTTTGACCTCGATCCTCCAGGGTAGCTAGGATTACCAGGGTGAGCCACCAGTCACGGGCATTAAATTACTATTTTTTGAATGTCCTGTGGCTTCAACTCATGGCCAGAGCACTGTCCTAGGGCTTGCTCAAGGATAGCACTTTACTTCAGCCAGCCAACTCCCGGTCCAAATAGGCCACTCTTGAAGCTAGAATTACAGAGATCTGCCATAATACTGGCATGTCGTTATCTAAGTATATAATTTTTCTTCTATTTTTGATGGCTTTTCCTTAGTGGACATATTTCCTACATATTTTATGGAAAACTTCCTTCCCACTGGGGCCATAAGTTAAGAATAGTGGAAGAGTTCTTGCCGAGCATGAACGAAGAACCAAGTTCAATTCCTCAGCACAACATAGATAAAAAAGATAAAAGTGGTGCTGTGGCACATGTGATAGAACTTGCGCCTTAAGAATAAACAAAAACAAAAACAAGGATCGTGCTCAGGTCCTGAGTCTAATCCCAGTACTGGCAAAAAAAAATTCTGCCCAAAGTAGACATTAAAACTTATTGTACTTTTCAAAAAATTTGTTGTCAAGGTGATATACGAAGAGATTGCTGTTACATATGTAATGAGTACATTTCTTGTAAACACTGTTACCCCCTCCCCCCTTTTCTCTTTCCCTTCCCCCCAAGTCATAAATTTCATTTACAACAAATATATATATGTATTTTCATTCCTGAAAAAAATAGTTAAAAAAGGGGTTCAAATAAATGATGTAGGTTGATATATTTATCAAAATGGATTACTTGAACTCTAAAATAAATATTCTAGGTAATTTTTCTCATAAAATTGTAGTAATGCTATAAAACTAATAAAAAAGGAATTTTAGTTATTAATTTCTTATGTTTTACCTTTAACATTATTACACTAAGCATACTGTTTATGGTATTAATACAGACATCATGAAATATGATTATGTAAAAAAATTAAATGATTCAAAATAGTAAGGTTGGGGGCCAGTAGTTTGGCTTGGTGGCACACACCCTGGACTGGCAAAAAAAAAAGTAGGGTTAGATAAAACAGATTTATTTCCAAATGTGTGGAAAATGGTATGATTTCTTGTTTGGCTAGTCCTGGGGCTTGAACTGAGGCACCAGGAACTGTCCTTGGCCACATTTGTTCAAGGGTGGCACTCTGACACCTGAGCCACACTGCCCCATCTGCTTTTTCTGTGTGTGCAGTGCCGAGGAATTGAATCAAGATCTTCTTGTATAATAGGCGAGCACTCTACAACTAGGCCACATTCAAAGCCAAAGTAGATTTTTGATGCTATTGTGGAGTTTTAATTTTCTTAAATATTTGTACAAAGCACAATGGATATATAAACAGACTTGAACTCACAGGACAGAGTCCCACATAATATTACAGTTACTCTGGCACTTCTCCCGATTGACAAAACACATTTATAGGCATCTGCTCTGTCCTTAAACTTTGGTAGCTGACTTGTCTTTCCATGGAGGCCTGGCCTGGATTCCTGGTGATTCCTTGCATTTCATAGTTCCCTGTATATCCAGTAAGGTTGTCTTCTATGGGACCAGACCTGTCTGGTTTTTGGCCCACCCAGGACCTATGTGTCTGAGGTCTCACATTCTAAGTGGAAAATAAAACACAGTATTATAAGGACTGAAGAACTGCACACCATAATATTAACAATGAGAGTTTAATAGTTATCAAAGTAAATACAATGAATACTTGACAAGAATCATGAGAGCAAGATAAAGAGATGTCTTTTTAGGAAGGGGACAGGGAAGCTCTAAATCCAGACTGGCCTCCAAGTTGCCTTCAGACAGTAATTCTACTTCAGAGTCCTCAGAAGGGTCTCCTTCCTCATGAGAAACAGAATGTCCTTCCTGAGTTAAGAGGGGGATGGATTCTGGTTTGTCGAATGGAGATTGAGTCTCTTTTAGTGAGATGGATGGGTCTGTATATTCTGTGAGGATGGATTCATTTTCCTCCAATGAATCCAGTATTGAGAGTACACTTGCTGCTTCCCATGGGGACATTTTCCATGAGCCCAGCGTGTGCCCCTTCAGCTTGCACAATAAGTGGAGTGTTACTCTGACTCAGATGGACTGACTCTGGGTGGAGTGTGAAAGGAAACGGAAGGAAATCTGGCTGCTCTTTTTCTTCCTCCATAGTATCTGCAGGTTCAACTTTGTCACACATGGGGTTCAGAGCAAAAGGTATATCCACAGGACTCTAAACCTGTTTGGTAATTTCTACAGAAGGCCCATGCTTTCTGGAGTGCAGTGATGATTCTCTGTCTCCATCAGTCACCAGCTCCATTGGTGGGTTTTTCATCCGGAGTTCAGGATAAGCTGTTCCACGATGACCCAAACCTAAGAATGGAAATAGGTACAGAGTGGACAGAGTAGACTCTGCAAGTTGAAGTGTCACTCAACTTCCATGAGGATCTAATGGAGGAACCTGTAGAACTGGAGTTTGGACTGAACTCTGAGGAGGTGTAGGGTCTTTCTAATGAGTGCTTATTCCCGAGTCCTTTCAGAGGACAGACATTACCTGGCTGACACCACCCATAAAGGGCATTTTGCCAAGCTCTGTAGAAGTAAGGGCCAACCAATATCTAGACCACATGGGCTTCCTACTCACAGGCTCTGAGGCACCCACACCAGCACTTTTACTGTTTCTTGGTTTTACTGGTCGCACATTCCTCCAGCTGGTCAAAAAGTATGTGTTTAGAAGAGCAGGTCCAAAGCCGGCATGTGGAGCCTCATATAGAGCTTGAGTTGTGTCAGGATGTGGCAGTTCTTGAACTCGTAGAAATCACTGGGGTAGAAGTCCATTCACATCGTGTAGATGGAACACATGATGCCGTGGGCACATTCGGTACAAGGAAAGTGAGAGCCTTCTCTCTCCATCCTGAGCCTTCTACCAAAGCCCCTTTCTTGCAGGACTCTAATGCTGTGGCTGGCCTGCAGGGATGTGCACTTATGTGCTCGGAGGGGGTAAGAGACACTCGAGAAAAGGATGACTTTTACACCCCACTTCCAGAAGCTTCTGAGAGAGGCCTCTATGCATCTGTCCAAAGTAAACGCACCTTAAATTAACTAAGTAAATGCTCTAAATACATCAATAAGTGAATGCTCCAAATAAAGTACTAAATGCTCATTCCTCTAATCTTAGCCACCCAGCAGGCTGAGCTCTGAAGATCACAGTGGAAAGCCATTCTAGTCAGTAAAATTCTAAAGGCACTTGTCTTCAATTAGGCAGCAAAAAGCCAGAACTTGACCTATGACTCAAATGGTACAGTGCTAATTTTTGAACACCAAAGGGATGGCATTTAGACCTGGGTTCAGGTTCAAGTGGCTACAGTGGACCACACAACAAAATGTAAATGCTTTCAGGGTCTAACAGGCAAAGCTATCACAATCCCTCCCTGATGGCTCAAAAGTGATTCAGCCCCCAGCATTTCCTCTGACTCCAGTATTTCACAGGCCTCCGCCATTAGTACTGACACCTCATTTCTTACTGGGAAATGGGATTTCCTAGGATGTCACCTAGGTGAGGGCTGCAGTTGGGAGCCACTTACTCATGCCTGAAATCCAACTTCTCAGTAAGCACACTGTTGAGACTCCAGTAGCTTGTGAGGGAAATGAAATGGCATGGTGTCCCAGTCATAATAAAGTAGTTTGTGCACTTGTATCATGCTTAGCTCCCCTGTGAACACCACAGTGAACCAAACAGGCTCAGAGAGGAGCCACGTATTCCAAGACTTGGCCAAGAAGGGTGAGCAAACCTGGGTTTGGTGGGGGAACACTCACTTTTTCAAGAGAATTTCCAGCAACTACTACATTGTCCTCCCCTATCTGAAATTGTGCAGGAAGTTTCCCTCATAAAAGAGATCACCCTTCTGGTAGGCAGGGATCAGCTTTGTCAGCAGCATCTCCAACAGGCCTTCCTCCAGGATCCATAGGTTACAAGGCTCATTCAGAGTCTGAGCTGACTTACCATCACACTATGTTGGCAAAACAGTGGATATTTCAAACGTAGGAATGGGACCACACTTCACACTGAGGAACTGGAATAGAGTAGATTGGAAATGACACACTCTAATCTCAGTATAGTCACTTGAAAGCACACAAGAAGGTTGTAGTGTGTGGGCAGGATGATGGGTTCAAATAGGTTTCCTCTCAATATACCTCATCTGAGTTGCCCTGGAGTTTCCTGGCTTTCTTCCTAGAGAAATGCCTGATATACTGGAATTTTGGGTTGGCACTGATCCAGCATCTACTTCTTCAATTGAGACATCCATATCTCTCATGCCTGAGATGCGAGCCTCCTGACCTTTGGCAACAGCACAGCAACATCTTTCTGGTTCCTGAGCCACAGGCCAAGGGAGCTGGCTTGAGCTGGTTGCCACATACAGTGGCTTAGTTACCAGGATTCCATTTTCTGTTCCATTGTGAGGGAGGTAGGGTCACATTTCAAGGCCCAATGACCAAAGCTCCTTGCTCACAGAAGACCTCCCCAAAGACATACTGGAGGCTGAATCTCCCTTCCCACCTCACATATGGATGTAGTATACAGCACACCTTTTTGTTCAAATCCCAAGTAATTAACTAGGCATAAGTGCTAGCCTGGTCTCAGGCTCAAGGAGCCTTTCTTAGGTAAGATCCAAACTTAACTGTCACTATTCCCCTTACCCTTCACAAGACATTTTGCTTCACAGTGCCTTCTCAGCTTGCCTTTTGCCTCTTGCACATTTTTTTGCTAGTCCTGGGACTTGACCTCAGAGCCTGACCATTGTTCTTAGGCTTTCTTTAGGCGATAGCTGTCCCACCAAGCCACAGCACCACTTCCAGAGTTTTCTATGTATATGGTACTGCAGAATCAAACCGGAGTCTTTTTGTGAGGTAGCCAAGCACTCTACAAATTCATGAAACACCCAGGCCATCTTGCACATATTTTTCACTTCAATCTACTAGGACGTTGTTAGGTTTATGGATCCTAATCTATTTTTCTTCCTGATGAATATCTGTGCTGTCATCTGTAAAAATGCAAGTGGGAAAATCACAGAAGCATTGGTGACATAAAAAAAGTCTTACAGACATAGATAAGTGTTCATTCTTTGTAGGAGAAAGGATATTTTGATATGATGATGATGACTATTTATAAATACTTTATCGGGGTTTAGAGTTTGGCCCAGTGGTAGAGTGCTTGCCTAGCATCCATGAAAATGTAGGTTTGAGTCCTTAATATCACACAGATATAAAAATCCATATGGCAATGTGGCTCAAGCGGCAGAGGGCTAGACTTGGGAAAAGCCAATAGTAGTGCTCAGGCCCTGAGTTCAAGCCCCAGGAATGGCAGAAAAAACAAAAGAAAAGAAAAGAAAAGAAATGTGCTTTTTACAAGTTATTCACTCACAGCATTTGCCTCTGAATTCTTCGCTTCTGCATCTTGTGACTTATCCCTTTCCCTCAATGTAGACAAGAAAAACAGATTTTATTACTTGCTATCCTGTTGTCCAATCTTTGGATATTAATTCAAAATACAATATTGCCTGAGATATTGTGTGTGTGCATGTGTGTGTGTATCTGCCAATGTGTGCATGCACACATGTGTACAGGGTTTAGGGCTTACTCATAGGGCCTGTGTGATAACCCTCAGCATCTTTTCCTCAAAGGTATTGGTCTTTCACTTCTAGCTTATTATAGCTAATTGGAGTTGAGAGATTCACTCAATTTCTTGCCCTGTGCATTGGAATCCAGTGCTGGGTTCTCATATTGTTAATTGTAGCTATAGAGAAGGCTGAGGTCTGCGGATCCTCGTTAGAATCCAGCCCCTGAAAGAAAGTCACTGATAGAAATCTTTATCTTCATTTAAGCACGAATAAATAAGGCAAAAGTGGAACTGTGGCTCAGTTCCTCTTGTACTAGCCATGAGAAAATTAGTAATTGGCAGCACCTGGTCCCTGACAGAAATCCTTAGCACTGGTTCAAAAAAAGAAAGAAAATAATGAAAAAAATAAAAACTTGCTGAGGAATCCATAAGGATAAACGTGCCTGTGAATAATCTTGTCATTTCAGATTCCCTCAAGAGCTTATGTCTCTCTATATTTTATCAAGTTTTTTGAAGATATTTACATATTTTCTATCTTTCTAAAACAGAGATAGCCATCCACAAAACACAAACACAAACTCTCACACAATATACCACCCGCCCATAAGTGTCTGGCTATGTATATATGTATAGTCATATGTATTGATCTGTCTCTCTATACTAATATATAAATGCATAAACATATGTATTTAGACAAACAGGAAACATACATAGATAGGTCTCAGGCATTTCCAGATTTTGTGCAAGTCTTCTGAGTGCAACTTACCATTGTATTTTTTGTCAAGATAGAGTCCCTCTAACTTTTGGCCAGCTTCTTGTCCTTTGATACTTTTTTCTGCCAGTCCTGGGTTTTGAACGCTAGGCCTGGATGCTGTCACTGAGCTTGAGCTTCTTGCATTCAGTAGTTTATTGAAGATCAGAGTCTCATGGAGTTTCTGTCCTGGGCTGGCTTTGAATTGTGATCCTCAGATCTCAAACTCCTGAGTAGCTAGGATGACAGTCTTGAGCTACCAGTACCTGGTTCCTTTGCCCCTTTTACCCTTTTTTTGGCCCCACCACAGCCATGGTATCTACCTTCCTATGTTCTCTGCACCTGCCCCCAGACAGGGGTCTGACAGATCCTTTCCACCCACTTATTAATGTCCTCCCCTGTATTGGCTGACAGCTAAGACATGCACTCACTTGTCTGGATGCCAAACACGAAGCCATGTGATTGTTTCTCAGTCTGGAACATCCTATCAGATTTATAGCACCACAGAGGGTCAGGTTGATGCTCCTCCAGGGCTTCTTAAATTGTTCTCATATTAATCCACAACACGTTTGTCATCACTTGTCCAACTAATTCATGGACTAAACCAGCATTCCCTAAAAACTTAGATCCCAATAAAATGAGGACACTCAAGGGTGCATTAGGAGTGTGACCTGCAGGGGGATGTGAGCCTGTCTAACTTGGAGGGGATTTCTCCACCACAGGAAATGGAATACAAATTTAGAATCTGCTTTCATGAGGTGTCAATCTCTGGCAGATGTTCTTATCAAATGTGGCACTGCCTACTTCCAGCTTAAAACATGGGTTGATGACCCAGCATAACAGAGAATGTATTCACCCAGGCCCAACACATAGGCTGGGACCCTGAACTTTCAGGTAGCATTTGGCTTTGAAGGTCATGAGATCATAGTCTACAAATGATGAGCCCCTTCGCGTGAGGCATAGCAAATGGAGCCAAAGTGCAACCCAGTTAAGCACCAGATCAAGCTTCCCTTCTTTAGTAGGGTATGGTTTGAAAACTGTGCATAGCTTCTGTTTGAAGCCAGTCCAGAAAGGAAAGTCCATGAAACTCTCATTTCCAGTTAACTGCCAAGAAAAAGCAAAAGATAGAGATGAAGCTGAAGAGAGGTAGAGAGCCATCTGAAAAGAATGGTTACACCCTGCAACATCCTCATTATCTGATCTTGAAACCATATCTGCGTGCATCCCAGCATGCAGCCAGCATCTGGGGGCGACAGTGACCCCTGCGCCCATTGGCAATCTGCACTGTCTCTGACATCTGTAATGTGAACCTCATTCTGTTGGGTTAGTGAAGCGGTGTCAACTCTGCAGAAGGAACCAACTGTGCCCTAACTCTCTCTGTCCCCTGGGGCCCCTAGCATTCCCCCATCTGCACCCCTCCTGTGGCTTCTGATCCTAGGGAGCCCTCCTGCCCTGTCCAACACTCACATGAAGTGCATATTTCTTCTCCTGGGGCAACTTCTCCACAGAGAGTACATGACATGCCCACTTTCCAGGCACGGGGAGATCCTGCCAAAGTAGCAAATCAGTGATAAGGACATAAAGTGATGAATAGAATTTTAGATCCTGATGGTAGACAGTCTGCAAAATCCAAGGGAGAATGGAATTGGAGGAGACCAGGGATCAGTGTGTGGGCATGGAGCTTCCCTGCCAAGGGAGTGGGGGAAGTCACAGGCTGGGGGATGCACAGGATGATCCATGGGCTCTGTGCAGCTACTGGGTCACCCCTTTCTGCATCTCAGCCTTTGGCTTTGAGCTCTGTGATCGTCAAGATGTGCAGAGTCGGTACTCTGGCGGGCAGAAGAAAGGACCCTGGGAAGACAATTGTAGACCCTTTGTGAGTGTAGGAAGGGGTAGGCTGGACACCCAGTCCAAGAGGAGCTAAAACTGGAGTCGAGGGGTGTGCAAGGAGTGGGTGTGAGGGTTGTGGGCAGTCACAGTCACGGCAGAGGTGGCTCTGTCTGTGGGGTGAGTGCCTCCCTGCAGGCACAGCACTGGAGATATCAGAGATCCACATGAAAAGGAAAAGCTGGAAATGGCACTATGGTTCAAATGGTAGAGCATCAACCTTGAGCAAAAGAGCTCAGGGACAGTACCCAGGACCTGATTTCAAGCCTCATGACTGTAAAAGTAAAAGAACCAGGACTATGAGAGGGAACCTGGTACTCTCTTGGTCTAATCAGACACAGGAAGAGGCCGGGATAGACTGTGGAAAAACACAGAGAACATCTTCCCAAAGCTCATCCTGTCCTGCATGCAGGGACAGCAATGTAACTAGGGCTACGGTGAGATCATCTTCACCCCTGTGCTGCCATCTGAATTGTAGGCCTCTGTCCTGGCATGGGGTGTCCTGATGGCTGAGCAGGTGCCCTAACCCTAGATGGAGAGCAGCCACTGACTGTGGTAGCTAAGGTGAGATCTGTTCCACAGCTATCAGGCCACCCAGCATGGGAGACATAACCACCCCTCACCCAGGTAGAGGCCAATGGTTCTCCAGGTGCTACTAACATTGCCCCACCCCTAGCTCTGGGTAAACGTGACATTCCCTCCACAAGGAGCAGGACAAAGTGAGGGATGAGGAAGCTGACTATGGGCTTCAGATGATGGCCAGGCTGGCACTACAGATGGCCTCACTCTGTCACCACCTTCCCCTGCCTCCATCTTTCCTCCTTCATGCCTCTCTACCTCCCACCCATTAACCTTGGAAACCAATGAACTGGGCTCTCATCATTCCTCTCATCTCTTCACCCACCTTGCCATGCGTCCATCCCTCTGTCACTTCCACCCCACACACATCCCACCACCAGCCACCCTGTAGCTTATGAGGATCCCAGAGGAAGCTCTTGGTGAAGGGCTTGTGACCACAAAACAGTTACTATCACCCCCTCCTGCCTGATCCACCACAGAATAAGAACAGCCAAGCAGGCACACACTGCAGCAGAGTTGCACTGCTGCCACCCTGATTTCTTCATGGCCAGGACTTGGCTCTCCTCAGCCTCTCAGCTCAGTAACCAGAACATTGTGCTTTCACAGAGCCATGGCTTCCAGTCTCCATGGACACAATGACATCAAGGTGATGCCAACTTCCCCATCTCTATATACTTCTAACTATGGGATGGGAGCTGAGGTTCTCTTCTGTGACTCCATCCACTAAGAGGCTCATGCAGATTTCTATCCTTTGCTCATCATGGTGACTCTTTGGTTAACAAGTCACTGCTGGGCTTCCAGTTCACCACATATAGAACCCATACTCCAACACTTTTCTTAGAAGGACTGATGACTTTTAAATATTCTCTAGTTTAAAATTTCTAGTTCCTTCTCTCTTTCATTTATATATTTCCCTTCCTCACATACTTCCCTTTTTACCTTCCTTCTTTCATTCCTGGCCTTGAACTCAAGACCTGGAGCTTTTTCTTAGCTTTTCTTTGCTCAAGGTAGCACTTTAGCTCTTGAGCCACAGCTCTACTTCAATCTTTGTTCTTGCTCTAAACTGGGAGTAAGAGTCTCATGCATTTTTCCCTTTGCAGTGTTGGTTTTAAACCACAATACTAAGATCAGGATCCTGACTATGCCTCGGATTACAGGTATTATCTAATCAAAACAAATTCCTGATTTCTTTTTTAGACATAATTAGTTCTTTCAGGTGAGCCACCAGCCACTCATGCAAGAGCATTGCAGGATCCCACCATTCATCTTGTCTCCAGTCTTATTCCATCCATCTCACAATGGCCATCTAAAACACCCTGCTGCATGCCTGAAGTCGCAAGGAACGTTCTCAACGCCATGAGAAGCCCCCTTAAGCTCTGCCTCAGATATGCCCAGCCCCCATCCCACTTCCACATGAGCATTTGTTTAGGAGAAATTTCCTGAGTACATCATCATCTTTTCCTCACCATTCAAATTTCATCTTTGGAGTCATTTCTCCCAGACAAAGAGGAACATGATCCATGGTTTGATAGCAGCTCCAGCTTCATAGTCCCAGCCACCAACACCCCCCCAGTACCCTGCCAGACACCTGAATTCAAGAACAATGTTTTCACTACCCCTGACTCTTATGAAATGTTTTAACTTATACAGTGCATTAAACTAATTTTACTAAATGGAATAAACACAGTTCATCAAGCTTCAGAATCTTTGCACCTGAACTTTTAGTGAATAACAGACACACCAGCATTTCTGTAGCCAACAGACATCTTAGCTTTGAGATTTCAGCATTCCTGGCATCCAAGTTTGGATGTGATAACACTGCCCTTAATTGGGCACTTCAATCACACAATCCCACAACAATCAATGTCATTTGACATTCACTTGTAGGTGGTGCTAGGAAAAAGACTGATGTGCCAACTCCATGCTGGCTTGACCTATGCCATCTTCAAACCTGGAGCAAGTGGGGCTCCTCTCTCCATGACACCTTTTGTGTACTACCCCAGGAGGACCTTTACATTGAGACAAAATTATGAAGACTATCTCTACCAGCAAAGATTCCAGTGAGATGTGCCTACATGGATAAAGCTAAAATCTCACTAAAGTGAGGTTGTTGGCAGTGCTGGAGCCTGAACTCAGGGCCTGGGCACTAAGCATTTGTACTCAAGACTAGCCCTTTACCACTTGAGCCCAAACTCCATTCCCAGCTGTTTTTATTTTTGGTAGTAAGAATCTATCAGACTTTCCTGTTCTAGGTGACTTGGAACTTCCATACTCAGATCTCAGCCTCCGGACCAGCCTGGATTAAAAGTGTGCATCAGCCATGCCCCACACCTGAGGACTTCTGCCAGCACATTTTTCCCAAAAATTGGAAGAGGAAGATGAGGGAGGGTTTGGCTCAGACTGCCCTGCATATGAAGGAGAGCATCAGCGCCTGAACTTCATTCCCTGTTGTAGGCTGCTGGAGGAAAAGGAAGCAAATAGCACAGGCTGTCAGCAGATGCCACTGAACAACTTGTGACCAAGACTCCCAGAGCAGACCTCAGAATCGATGACAGAGTTGGATCTACCCAGTAACAGAGGCAGTGGTGACACCTGAAACTGCGCGTTTGAGCCTTTGCTGCTAGTAAACAGGGCCACCTATGTCTCAATGAGAAAGGTGAGATTTTGATGGAGAAGGTGAGATTAAACATTATGTATCACGCAAGCAGACAGACTATAAGGGGTCTTTTATTATTCCAAGTGAAATTTTGGATTTCCTCTTCTGTTTCTTTAAAGAATGACATTGGGATATTGATGAATATTGCACTGAATTTGTAGATAGTCCTTATCAAGGTTGTCATTTTTACAATATTTCTTCTTCCAAACCAGGAGCATAGGTTTTTGCATTTCCTCAGTTCTGCGTTAATTTCCTTCTCCAGGGCTTATAGTTCCATCAAAAATGTGCTTTACATTTTAAGTTAATTCCTAGGTATTTTATTTTCTTTGATAGCAAAATGAGTTGCTATCCTGATTCTTGCCTCTCATTTGTTGGCATATAGGAAGGCAGTTGACATTGAGGGTTAATTTTATACCCTGCTACCTTACCAAAGTTTTATATCAGCTCAAGCAGGTTCGGAGTAGAGTCTATAGGGTTCTTTAAATACAGAATCATGTCATCTGTAAGGAGAGAAAGTTTCAGTTCCTCTTTCCCTTTTCCTCCTCACTCCATTTAGAATGGCCAAGATCCAGAAATCTAATAAAGTATGCTGGAGGGGATGTGGCCAGGAGGGATCACTACTACACTGCTGGTGGGATTGCAAACTCGTTCAACCACTATGGAAAGCACTATGGCAGTATCCCAAAAAGACGAAACATAGAGCTCCCCTGTGATCCAGCAATTTCACTACTTGCCAATCGTCCAGATAGGACATACTAAATTCACTAGAACAATAACATTTATCACAGTACTATTTACTATAGCAAAGGTATGGAACCAACCCAGATGCCCGTCAGTTGATGAGTAGATCAAAAATGGTATTTTACACAATGGAATTCTGTGCTACTGTCAGAAAGAATGACATAGACGAATTTGTAAGGAAATAGAAAGACTGTAAAGTTTAGAAATTAGTTTCTGTCTCCTTCTCTCTCTCCTTCTCTATCTCTGAAAAATTTAGAAGTTCCTGTTTCTCTCTCTCTTTCTCACTTTCTCTCTTTCTCTCTTTCTCTCTCTCTCTCTCTCTCTCTCTCTCTCTCTCTCTCTCTCTCTCTCTCTCTCTCTCTCTCTCTCTCTCTCTCTCTCTCTCTCTCTCTCTCTCTCTCTCTCTCTCTGTATCCAATCCTTAGGCTTGAACTCAGGGCCTGAGCTACTTTTGCTCAAGGTTAGCACTCTACCATTTGAACCACAGTGCTGCTTCTGGCTTGCTTTTTTCGCGTAGTATTGAGGAGTCTAACCCAGGCCTTCATCCTTGATAGGTTAGCACTCTACGACTAAGCCACACAGTCAGCTTTTAGAGGTTTCTGACAAAGGTTTTTCTCCTGTTTGAATTGTCTTATGTATGTTGAGGTTTGGCTTCTGTGTGGAGGACTTTCCACATGTGTTACACTCATAAGGTGTTTCTCCTGAGTATATTCTCTGATGAACATGGAGTTTTACCTTCCAGTTGAAAAACTTTCCGCATTCACTACATGCATAAGTTTTCTCTCTTGTGTGTGTTCTATTATGCCCATCAAGATATGACTTCCACTTGAAGGTCTTTCCACATTTGTTGCACACATAAGGTTTCTCTCCTGTGTGTGTTCTTTGATGCAATTTGAGGGAATCTAACCCAGGCCTTCATCCTTGATAGGTTAGCACTCTACCACTAAGCCACACAGTCAGCTTTTAGAGGTTTCTGACAAAGGTTTTCGTATATGTTATTATTTCTTCTGTGAGGGCTCTTAATGCTTGCTGAAGGTTGACTTTGTTTAGAAGATTTACCCTAATGCTCCCATATACAGAGATTCTATATATAGCTAAATGTTTTTCGTTACTCAGAATTTCTCTATTTCTCTATTGTGTATGTTCTGAAATGTACTGAAGACTGACTTCTGATTAAAAGTCATTGCACATTTGTACTATTCATTAGTTTTCTTTTCTTCTATGGGAATCAGGTTTGTGATGAACACAGAAGTATGCCTTCCAGGTCAAACACTTTCCACATTTGTAATATTCATAAGGTTTTTCTCTCCTATGTGCATGTTATACTTAGTCATGCGTTCATGATGGATTTTTTCATATTCTTATATTCGTACGATTTTTATCCTGTGTCTATGTGGTATCATGCAAACTCAATTATGAGTTCTTCAAAAAAATTTCCCTTTCATTTTATTCATCGGATTCTATCCTGTGGGTGTTTAGTGATAAATCTTGACTTGTGCCTTCTGGGGAAAAGACTGAACATTTGCTACATTCATTAAGGGTTTGATCTTGTGTTGGTTCTGTGACACAAGCTGAGTTTTCTTCCACAGACTAAAAAGTCTTTCCTATTTATTACATTGCTAAGGCTTCTCATATGTGTGAACTCTCTTACGCTTCCTGACGGTGAATACAGCACGGAAGACTTACAACTTTGGTTATATTCCTAAGGTTTCTAATATGTGTGAATTCTGTTATGCCCCCTGTAATGTGACTTCCATCTGAAGGTCTTACCACATTTGATGCACTCGTACAGTTTCTCTCCTGTGTGTGTTCTCTGATGCAATTTGAGGGAAGACTTCCATTTGAAAGACATTCCACAACGGTTACATTCATAAGGTTTTTCTCCTGTTTGAATTGTCTTATGTATGTTGAGGTTTGGCTTCTGTGTGGAGGACTTTCCACATGTGTTACACTCATAAGGTGTTTCTCCTCAGTATATTCTCTGATGAACATGGAGTTTTACCTTCCAGTTGAAAAACTTTCCGCATTCACTACATGCATAAGTTTTCTCTCTTGTGTGTGTTCTATTATGCCCATCAAGATATGACTTCCACTTGAAGGTTTTTCCACATTTGTTGCACACATAAGGTTTCTCTCCTGTGTGTGTTCTTTGATGCAATTTGAGGGAAGATTTCTGTCTGAAAGACTTTACACATTGGTTACATTCATAAGGTTTCACTCCTGTGTGTATTCTCTGATGAACATGAAGTTTTCCCTTCCCTTGGAAAGACTTTCCACATTCATTACACTTATAAGATTTCTCTCCTGTGTGTGTTATTTGATGAACTCGAAGGTGTATCTTCTGGGTGAAAGACTTTTCACATTTGTTACATTCATAAGGTTTCTCTTCTGTGTGTCTTCTCTGGTGCAAAGTGAGGTATGATTTCAGTCTAAAAGTCTTCCCACATTTATCCCATTCATAAAATTTCTCTTCTGTGTGAGATCTCTGATGTGTGCTGAGAGCTGAATTCTGGGCAGAAATTTTATTACGTTCCTCATATTCATAAGGTTTGTCTTCTCTTGGAGATCGAGGTTGGAGCGTCAGGTCTGACTTCTCAGAAATTAATTGTCACATTTGATGTACGCATCACATATCTCAGGATATTTGCTCTGATGTATTGTAAGGCGTATTTCATTACTGAAAGATTTCTCACATTCACTACATGTATGAGGAGTCTCTCCTGTGTACATTTTCGGATGTGTAGTGATGGTCGGTGTTAAGTACAATATTTTTCATCACACAGTACATTTAGCAGTTTTCCTCCATCCCTGAAGAATTTCTTGGGTAGGGAGAACAGAATTATGATACTGCAGATCTTTTGGACTGTCACAATCATGAATAAAATGCTCTGAATATCCGATGGATTTTTTAAGAACAGGAGACATACGAGATCTATATGCAGCATGCATCTCATCAGGCTTAGGAGACAGAAGCATGTTCTGACATTAATGAACTCCTCAGTCCTCACCCCTAAGTTGTTACCGTTATTACTAATCAGCTCTGGATTATGTGTAGAGCTCAAATTTAAAGTTGTTGCTAATCTCACATTTTCCTCCACTTCGATACTACTTGCAACTGCTACTTCACAAAGACATTCATGTGGACTTTCCTGGCAGGACTTGAACACATTTTCCATTACCTGGACATCTAAAATGGGTCATAGAAAAAAAGACACAAACATACATGAGATACAAATATTCCTTACTGTAAAGGTAATGACTTTACTTTCCCATCCTAAGTGTTAGATATTTTAAAATATAAAAGTGGAAATTGATTTGTGAGAAATATATGCTTTTCTCCCTAACATATTAAGAAAATGATATTTTACAATGACCAATAATGTTTTTCTGTGTTTTAGTTCTCTTTTTATATCACAGGAAATATTTATTGAAATTACCCAAGTATGTATTGCTACAGTTGTAAGATGAGTACTACCTATAGTATACCTGCAGCTGTTTTTTTTTCAAATACTGTTTTGTTTATACATTGAGGAATAGCTTCTTTCTTTTATTTTTGAGAAATAATCTAAATATTGTGCTGCTTTGCATCTTTTTAAAACTTTCTTTTCTTTTCTTTTCTTTTTTTTTGTAGTTCATAGGCCTCGGCCCTGTCCCTGAACAATTCAGCAGAAGACTATAACCCCTATCCTTGAGCTACAGCCCCACTTCCTGTTTTCTAGAGTTAAATACAGATAAGAGTCTCAGGTCCTGAGTAGCAGATAGGATTACCTTACCCAGTTTCAATGCTGTTTGCTTATTAACCATTAAGTGAGGAACACGAATTTTTCTAGATTCAGCGGCCACAAGTTTGGTTTATATGTCTGTTTGCCTTTGATCCAAGCAAGAACGATTCTTGAGAGTAAGCTCTTACACTTAAATCCCTTCAGTTACAATTTCTCACTAAAGTCTCAATTTATTTATTTGTGGGAATTTTGAAATTTGTTTCTTTCCATTTGAAGTCTTATAAAAATTCCTTTTCTAACACTCCTGTCCCTCAGAACCATGGAAGACCAGAAAATCTCCAGCTCATTGTCTAGTTAATTTTCATATGTTGATTGAAACTTTGTTGTTTTTTTTTCCTTCCATTCCTGGGTTTGAACTTAGGACCTAACCACTGTCCTTGGGTTTTCTCAAGACTAGAACCCTACCAATGAAGTCATTACTTCTGGCTTTTTCTATGTATGTGGTAATAAGGAATCAAACCTGTGTCTTTGTGCATGCTAGGCAAGCACTCTACCACTAGGCTCAATTTCTGGTGGAAAGTTCTGGTTCTGAATACCAGTCTCTTCCTATCAGCAAAAAGATATTATCCTTATCAGAGAATAATGCCCTGACTTATTCCTTGTTTGCTCAATCATTTATAGTCTTAGTTTTAAGAAATTAAATATCTTTCTTCCTTTCTTCCTTTCCTTCCTTCCCTCTTTCTTCCCTCTTTCTTCTTTCTTTCTTTCTTTCTTTCTTTCTTTCTTTCTTTCTTTCTTTCTTGTTTTGCAGTCATGGGACTTGAATTCTAGACCTGGCTGTTCTTCCTGAGCTCTTCAGCTCAAAGCTACTGCCCTATATCTTTAGCCTCAACCCAACTATTCATTTTCTATTGGTTCATTGGAGACAAGAGTCTAAGGTGTTTTTGTGATAGATCAGTCTTTGAACCTTGATCCTCAGATCTCAGCCTCCTAAGTAGCTAGGATTACAGGCATGAGCCACGGGCTCATGGCTTTCTCATTTTATTTTGTTTCACAGTGATTTCTACAGAGAAATCTAACTTTAACTCTACTGCCACATAGAATTCATTATATCACCCTATGATTCTTGGTGCCAGGGGTTTGGGCTAGCATGCACAAAGACCTGGTTCAGTTCCTTGGTACTACATACAAAGAAAAAGCCAGAAGTGGTGCTATGACTCAAGAAGTAGAGAGGTAGGCTTGAGAAAACCCAAGGACCATGCTCAGGCCCTGAGACCAACCATAGGATTGGGAAAAGAAAATGATTCTTGATTCATTCACAAAGAATTCCATAGGTTCCACACAGGATTTAGGGTAACTAAGAATATTGTTGCTCAGTACATCACAACATGTACTTACCAATGGGGCTCAGGCTCCACCATCAATATGAAGATGCATTCACTCACCTGTGATATTCTTGTCAGAGGAATTTCCTATCCAGAGTTCTGCACAGTGCTCTAGCTTGTCAATTAATACAGGTTTGGGAACACAGGGCCCTGTAAATTAGAAACAGTAGAGAATTATTGCTTATGCTGTGTCATCATTGCTTTAAGTTCGCAGACATCCTACTCACAAGTTATCTATTAAATCTTTTTTCTCATTTCTCACTGGCTCCATGGTTGACTTTTCCCCAGCTCTGGATTCATTCTGTATGGCATAAACTTAGCTGTCTTGCTCAAGGCTAGAAAAATACCAGTTTGAGTCCCAGCTCCACTTACATGCATAGGTCTTCATGCATGCTAGGCAAGCACTCAACCACAAAGTCAAACTCTTGACACTCCACTAACATTTTTGAGGGGTTACTTGGAGTTATAGAGTTTCATGGCAATTTTTATGCCATTGCTGGCTTCAAATTAGAATTCTTAGATTTCTTCCTCCTGAATATTTTAAGATTACAGGCATGAAACATTGCACCTAGTGCCAGGTTTCCATTATAAACTCACTGTTTAGTGATTTGTAGATCCTATTTCCAATAATGATATATATTCTATTCTGGATTGTTTATCCACTTACAATTATTGTGTAAGTTTGGAATGTCGTCTCCATTAGAGGAAACATAATTTAGAACTGTTGTCAAAGTATCCTGAAGGTATCCTGAAGATTGAGTACAAAATTACCTTAGGATTTCTTTAGAAAGTAATGATACTTCTCAGGGCCTGGAATCTTTCATTTAAATAGTATTGAAAGTTTGATAAACATTCACGTATCTGCAAAATAACAAGGCACTTGGCCTTGCAAGTGAATTTGAATTTTGCTCACCTGAGGACACCAGGTTGCTGTAGGTCTCCAGCATTACATCTCTGTACAGGGTTATCTGAGTATTGTCCAGATGCTGCCACTCCTCACAGCTGAAATCCACAGCTACATCATCAAATGACACCAGCTTCTGGAATGGCACATTTTCATCAAGTAATTAGCACTGAGTTATAAACACACCATGTCTGGAATTTTATTCTTTTTTTGTTGGAATTTTATTCCTTTACTTAAATGTTTAGACTTACATGAAATATTGACCTGAAAAGCTTAGGGATGGTGCCTAGGCCCAGAATTCAAGTCCCAAGACCCACAAAAAAATAAAAAGTAAAGCCAGGTGTTGGTGGCTCACGCCTCTCATCCTAGCTACTCAGGAGACTGAGATCTGAAGACCATGGTTCAAAGCCAGCCTGGCACAAAATTCCATCAGACTCCTTTCCAATTACCCACCATAAAATGTTTAATGGCTTGTGGCATATCATGGTAGAGCAATTGTGGTATCGACAAAAATAAGTCGGGGGAGTAGATTTAGTTTATAAATGGAATTATTCCATTGAAAAGTAACTACATTATATGATGACATATGCTGGTAATGTGGGAATATTGCAAAATCTTAGGGTATCAAGTAATAGTACTGTGAAGTACACCCAGAATGTTAATGTTCTATGTCTCGCATAATAATCACTTGGGGAAGAAACTTTTTTTTCTTTTTTTTTGGCTGGGGGATTTGTAAGGCTTGAACTCTGGGCCTGGGCACTGTTCCTGAGCTCTTCAACTCAAGGCTATCACCCTACCTATGAAGCCACAGTGATATTTCCCATATTCTAGTGGTTAACTGTAAATGAGAGTCTCATAGACTTTCTAATGCCCAGGCTGGCTTTGAACCAAATCTTCAGATATCAGCCTAATATCTGAGTAGCTAGGTTTACAAGTAGAAATCACTGCACCTGGCAAGAAATTTATTTCTTGCTGTTTTATACTACAAATTTACTGTATGCTTTACTTTTTCAAAAAGACTGAGGATGACCTTTGTTCTGTATATAATGGGAAGAGGGGTAGGAAGCTGTGAGCAGAAGAACTGAGGGGCAATACTCAGGGTAGGACAATAGCATTAAACTAAAGAGCTCACGGCCCAAGGTCCAAGCCCCATGACTTTCCCCACTACCCCACAAAAAAGGGAAAATAATTGGAGATTGGAGATGATTTTCTAAAAAGAAGATATAGAAATAGTAGTTCAAAATGTAGAAAGAAGTTCAATATTAACAGTCATGAGAAAAATTAAAATTACAATGAAATCATTACTTTAAATATGTTAATATAAATATAGTTTTAAACAAAAAGATCCACATACACACACACACACACACACAAACACACACACACACACACGCATACAAAAAAACAACTTTCAAAGTCTAACTATTACTGGGAAGGTAGTGAGAAGAAGTAGAACTTTGGAATAGTTCTGCAAGGAATATAGAACAAATATGTGGAGAATCCATTCACAACTATTAATAATAATCAAAAGATAGAAATATGCAAAACAATGCATTGAAAAGGAAGAACATTTTACTATATTTTACAGATGAATCTTGATTACAGTAAACTAAAAATACAGCAGTCATAAAGGAAGAGCTAGGGTATGTTTTCCCTTCCAGAGCTTCCAAGGATCAACAAACCCTTAGAGCCAAAAAGCACGATGGTTCCAGAGAATGGAGAAGAGAGGAACAGGAGCTGAATGTTTAATGATTATACATGGAAGATGAAAATTGCTCAAGATGGGTAGAATGAAGAGAGAACTGTACCCGAAACAATGGTTATGTAGCCACACAGGATGGGACACACCTATACTCCCTGATCTTGGGAAACTCAAGAAGGATTTCTAGCCATCCTAGATGCATGGAAAGATCTATCATAAAAACTAATGTGGAGGGGCTGGGAGTTTGGCATAGTTGTAGAGTGCTTGTATGAAGACGAAGGTTCAATTCCGCAGTACCACATACACAGAAAAAACCAGAAGTAGTGCTGTGGCTCAAGTAGAAGATAACTAGGATTGAGGAAAGCTGAAGGACAGTGCTCAGACCGAGTTCCAGCCAAAGGGCTTGTTTAAAAAAAACAGAAAGCTGAGCATGATGGGGTGGTGGCTCACTTCTATAATCCTAGCTACTCAGGAGGCTGAGATCTGAGGATCAAGGTTTAAAGCCATCGTGGCACAAAAAGACCTGAGACTCTTATCTCCAATTTACCTTTAGAAAATGGGAAGTGCGGCTGGGCTCCAGGGTAAGGTGGTAGCCTGGAGCTGAAGAGCTCAGGGATAGTGCACAGGCTGAGTTCAAGATCTATGACCCACCAAAAAACCCCAAAAAACAAAAAATAATGTGGAAAAATTTGGATTCTGTGAATTTTATCAGGCATATAAATATCTTTTATGGCTGTTGAAATAACAAATTGTTTGGAAACATTTTAAAAGTTTTTACCTAGAAATGTACACTACAAATGGAATTAATAACAAACACAAAATATGCAAAAGATACAAATTATCACAATATGGGTATCCTGCTTCTGTATCTTTTCACTGACTCCTGTTCAAATGAGTCACATATTCTGAATCATTTCTCCCAGTGGATATATGCCACACATGTTAGCTTGTACTGAACTTCTTGGGAAATCAAAAGCAAATACTAAGCAAATGTGTGTTTGATTTTGTCAACAGTGACATTTCAAATATAAATCCCTACTCATTGCATTATTTAATATCAATGCCGGAATCTAACTTACACTGGCAGAATCTTCAATCTTTTGAAAATCTTCAAAAGGGTGTGTAAATATTTAGGATCGTTATGTCTTCCTGGAGGAAAGATCCCTTTAGTAGTATGTAGTCACCTTCTTTGTCTTTTCTTACTAATTTTAGTTTGAAGTCTATTGTATCTGATATGAGGATGGCAACTCCAGCCTGTTTATGGGGGCAGTTAGCTTGATAGAGTTTATTCCAGCCTCTCACTTTCAAAAGATGATTGTTTTTGGGCAAGATGTGTCTCTTGAAGACAGCAGAACGATGGCTCTTGCTTTTTGATCCAAATGGACAGCCTATGCCATTTAATTGGGGAGTTAAGTCCATTGATATTGAGAATAAGGTTGAGAGATATTTATTAGTTCCTCCCATTTTTAAAAGCTTTTAGTAGGGCCTGTGTCTTGACAGTTCTTGTGGTCCTTAGATGGTATGCTGTTTAGGTGTCATTTCTTTCCCTATGTTGCCTTTATTTTGGTTTTCTATGTATGGAGCATCTTTGAGAATTCTCTGTAGTGTTGGTTTTGTTTCCACATATTGTTGCAGCTTTTCCCTGGAATGGAATGTTTTTATTGTTCCCTCAGTTATGAATGAGAGCTTAGCTGTCTACAGTATCCTTGGTTGGTAGTTATTTGATTTAAGGGCATGGCATATATGCTTCCAGTCACTTCGTGATTGCATAGTCCCTGCTGAGAAATCTGGGGTTATTCTGATTGGTTTGCCTTTTTTAGGTTACTGATCCCTTTTCCCTGGCTGCCTTTAGGATCTTTTCTTTCGTTTCTATTGATCCAGTTCGGATCACAATGTGGCGGTGGGATGTTCTTTTCTGGTCAGGTCTGTTTGGGGTTCTAAAAGCTTCTCATATCTGGATGGTCCTGCCCTTCTGGTGATTAGGGAAATTCTCTGAGATGATTCCCTGAAGTATATTTCCAATACCATTGACCTCTTTCTCCACGCCCTCCTCAATACCAACTAGCCTTAAATTAGGCTTCCTATTTGCATTTTGGACCTCTTGAAGCGTTCTCTCATATTTCCTAGATTTGGATTGACTCATTTTCTGTTCTTTCTCTATAATAACTAAATTATTTTCAGCCCCGGAAATTCTCTCCTCTGGGCCCTGAAAGGTGACCCTGCCTCCCTCACAATGGAACAGAATATGGAACCCTGGTAACCAAGCCACTGTAACTAACAACCAACTCAAGCCAGCTCACTTGGCCTGTGGCTCAGGATGAAGAAAGATGTTGCTGTGCTGTTGCCAATGGTCAGGAAACTCGAGTCTCAGGCATGGAAGTTGTGGATGTCTTACGCGAAGATGTACATGTTGATCATTGCCAAGCCACAAATCCAGTATAACAGGCCTTTCTCTAAGAAGAAGGCCAGGAAAATCCAGGGCAACCAGATGAGGTATATTTCTAAGAAGAAATGTATTTGACCCCATCAACCTCCCCACACCCTACAACTTTCTTTTTTTAAATTTTTTTATTGTAATTAGTAAAAGGGTTACATGATATTTGCCAGATAGAAGGTGCATTAATTCACATACATTGATACCCTTTCACATGTCTTGACCCATTTCCCTCCAACCCCACACGCCCCACCCGTCTTGGTTTTCCCACCTTCCCTATCAAATTTCAAATATCCAAATACAAATAAATTCAATATATCAGATAACAAAGTGAGATACTATACCAATATGGGATAAACAAGGGATAGCAAAGGAGATGAGAGACAACATAGTACATTAAGGACAACAATCATTCATTATGTGGCTTTTGTTTCAGTATCCTGGAGGTCCTTTCAATTAGCTTCACATTATAAGGGCTTATATATGGCCTTTTGCTCTATTGCAAATCTCTGCTAGTAGAGCCCAAGGTTTCTACTGATTATGACGAATGAGGGAAAACACTGAGCCTAAGTTCCTTTGAGTCTGGCTTACTTCACTTAATATGATTTGTTCTAAGTCTTTCCATTTCCTAACAAATGGGGCGATGTCATTCTTTCTGACAGCAACATAGAATTCCATTGTGTACAAATACCACAACTTGTTGATCCACTCATCAACTGAGGGACATCTGGGTTGGTTCCATATCTTTGCTATGATGAATAGTGCTGCAATGAACATTGTTGTGCTAGTGGGTTTAGTATGCCCTTGTTTCTGGATTGTTGGGATGAAAATGTAGCTTTCCTAGCATGTATGAAACCATGTGTGTGTGTGTGTATCACATTTTTTGTAGTAGGGCATCTGGTTGTTTCCATCATCCAGCCTCATTTTCTACAGATATTTTTATAGTCTCTTTTTTATTTTCAGGATAATGTATAGAGGGGTTATGATTACATTTACAGGTAGTGGACTGCATTACTTCTCACAAATTTATTCCACTCCACATGTTTTTGTCCCCAGTTCCCTCTCCCCTCCCCTTCCCAATCATCTTGTTTCCCCCCTTCCCTTTCCTATTTGACATAAACAAATAAACATATATACAATATGCCACGGAAAAAATCAGATACAGTAACAATCTGACATTAACCAAAGGGCAGACTAAGAGATGAGAAATAACATAGTAGATTAAGGACAAAAATCACACAAGATTAAGAGCTACGATGACACAAGATATAGCTCTTGTTCCCATATCCTAGAGATCCTTTCATTTAGTCTCATCATATATGACCTTATATACCTAGTATTTTTAGTTATTGTAATCCTCTGCTAGGAGAGTCCTAGATGTGAACTAATTATTACAAATGAGGGAAACCTTGAGCTTATGTTTCTTTGGGTCTGGCTTGCTTCACTTAATATGAATTTTTCCAAGACTTTTCATTTCCTTACAAATGGGGCGATGTCATTCATTCTGATGGCAGCATAGCATTCCATTGTGTATAAGTACCACATCTTCTTGATTCAGTCATCTACTGAATGACATCTGGGTTGGTTTCATATCTTAGCTATGGTAAATAGTGCTGCAATGAGCATCATTGTGGTAGTGGCTTTAGTATGTCCTTTTATCTGGACAATTGGGTAAGTGCCAAGTAGTGGATTTGCTGGATCATAGGGGAGCTCTATGTTCAGTCTTTTGAGGAACCACCACACTGCTTTCCCTAGTGGTTGAACGAGTTTACACTCACACCAACAGTGTAGGTGTGATCCCCCCTGGTCACTTCCCCACCAGTATCTCTTATTAGATTTTTTGATAATGGCCATTCTGACTGGAGTCAGGTGGAATCTCAAAGTTGTTTTGATTTTCATTTCCCTTATTGCTAGAGATGTGGAGCATTTCTTCATGTGTCTAAAGCCCATTTTAATTTTTTCTTCAGAGAATACTCTTTTAAATCTTTAGCCCACCTTTTAATAGGATGGTTGTTTCTTTGAAGATTTGTTTGGGAGAGATTCATTTTTTCAGCTATAGATATATTTCAGATAACTACATATATTTTTGTAGAAAAAAGAATGGAAGCCATCATGCTGGCTCACAACTTAATTTCAGCTACTGAGGAGGCTCAGGGCTTAGGATCACAGGTCAAAGCCAACTAGGGCCTTACAGTGTGTGAGATCAAATACTGTGAACATACAATGACTGTAAGAGGAATCTCACTGCCTGGGAATGTAGCCTAATGGTAGAGTGCTCACCTAGAATGCATGAAGACCTAGGTTCTATTCACCGGTTCCACATACTCAGAATAAAACTAGAAGTGGCGCTGTGTCTCAAGAGGCAGAGCACTCACCTTGGGCAAGCAAGTTCAATGAAAATGTCTAGGCCCTGAGTCCAAGCCCTAGAACTGGCAAAAAGAAAAAAAAAGAGCAATCTTACTTAAGTAACAATGAATGTACCCAATATTTATACAGACTGAAAAATTCATTAAGAAATTAGAAAATATGTATAAAGTGCATAATTTCTTTTGTGTGTTGGCACTGGGTCTTCAACTGAGTGCTTCAGCTCAATCCCTGACCTTTTCTGCTCAAGGCTAGCACTCTACCAATGCAGCCCCAAATCAACTATCTTCAGTTGAGATATAAGCGATGAATATTTCAGGGTGCTTCATGAAAAACATTTTTATAAATTGAAACTTTCAACAAAGTCTTATTTTAGTATGAATGTTGAGATGGGAAGAGACAGAAAAAGTGAAATGTTTCCTGATCCCCATAGAGAAGAGACTCAGCAGAACCACTGTGGTCTGCAGGCTTCTTTGTGAGTTTTGTTTGCTTGTTTGATTTTTGTCAATTGTGGGGCTTGAACTCTGGGCCTGGGCACTGTCCCTGAGACCTTCAGCTCAAGGCTATTGCTTTAATCTGTGAGCCACAGTGCCACTTCTGGTTTTTCTGGCAGTTAACTGGGTACTTTGGCTGGCTTTAAACTTTGATTCTCAGATCTTAGCCTCCTGAGTAGCTAAGATTATGGGTGTGAGGTACCATCACCAGGCTGCTGCTGTGTTACTATGCAGGTTATGGATCAAGAACTTCAAGTTCTTACTTCAATTTTTTCTTCTCTTGCCTGATACTCTGCCATTTGAACGAAGCCCCAGTTCCTGGTCTTTGTTGGTTAATGAGAGATATTATGATTTTCTAATATTCAGAGCAATGATTATAAAACCCAGCATTTTACTTACTTGAATAAATTAAGAGACAGGACCTAGTGACATGGAAAGCAAAATTTTTTTTCGAGTTGCTATCCTGTTCTAATGCATAAGTCTGGCTATTTTGCTTACACACAAATATGTATTTTACCAGTTTCTACTCTATTTTTGCTTAGCTTAAAACCACCACTGCCATTTCATAGATTTTGTTGTTGTTGTTTGCGGTGCTTGAACTCTGTGCCATGGCTGTTCCTCAGATCTTCAGTTCAATGCCAGTGCTCTACTCCTTTTGATTTGGCCAGTCCTGGGCTTGAACTCAGGGACTGAGCACTGTCCTTATATTTTCTCAAGGCTAGGGCTCTACCACTTCAGCCTCAGCACCACTTCCTGCATTTTTCTATGTATGTGGTATTGAGGAATTGTACCCAGGTCTTCGTGCATGCTAGGCAAGCACTCTACCATAGGCCAAACTCCCAGCACAAAATTATTCATCATTACTATTAGCTATCTTCTTTTTTTATTATTGATTCGTCATGGTGCTTGGACTTTGGGCCTGGACACTGTCCCTGAGCTCTTCAGCTCAAGGCTAGCGCTCTTCCTCTACAGCTCCATTTTTGGTTTCTGGTAGTTAATTGGTGATGTAAGTCTCACAAACATATGTGTCCAGGCTGGCTTTGGGCTTTGAACCAAGATCCTCCATCTCAGCCTCCATAGTAGCTAGAATTACACGCTTCAGCCAGCAGTGCCTGACTGTTTGATGTCTCTGTCTCTGTCTCTCTGTCTCTGTCTGTCTCTGTCTGTCTGCCTGTCTGTCTCTCTCTGTCTCTGTCTCTCTGTCTTTCTGTCTCTGTCTCTCTGTCACTCTCTGTCTCTGTCTCTCTGTCTATCTCTCTGTCTCTCTCTCTGTCTCTCTCTCTCTCTGTCTCTCTCTGTCCCTCTCTCTCTCTCTCTCTCTCTCTCTCTCTCTCTCTCTCTCTCTCTCTCTCTCTCTCTCTCTCTCACTCTCTCTCTCTCTTGGTTGTAAGACTTCAATTATGCACCTGAGCAGTGTCCCTGGGCTCTTCAGCTCAAGGCTACAACCTTAAACACCTTGAGCCTCAGTGTCACTTCTGGTTTTCTTGTGGTTAAGTGGAAGTAACAGTTTCATGGACTTTAGTGTCTGGCCTGGCTTTGAACTGTGATCCTCAGAACCCAACATTCTGAGACCATTTCCAGCTTTTTTTTGGTGTAAGTGGTACAGAGTAATTGAACACAGGGCTTTGTGCATACTAGGCAAGCAAACTACCACTAGTGTGCACTCCAGCCTTAGATAAGGGCTGTCTTTTTCGTTTTCTTTTTTTCACTCATGGGGCTTGAACTCTGGGCCTGGATGTTTACCTTAAGCTCTCAGCTCAAGGCAAGAGCTCTACCACTTGAGGCACATTGTCATTTTGAATTTTCTGGATTATTTGGAAATAAGATTCTCACAGATTTTTATGCCTGGGCCGTCTTTGAACCTCGATCCTCCAGGGTAGCTAGGATTACCAGGGTGAGCCACCAGTCACGGGCATTAAATTATTATTTTTGCATGTCCTATGGCTTCAACTCATGGCCAGAGCACTGTCCTAGGGCTTGCTCAAGGATAGCAGTTTACTTCAGCCAGCCAACCCCCGGTCCAAATAGGACACTCTTGAAGCTAGAATTACAGAGATCTGCCATAATACTGGCATGTCGTTATCTAAGTATATAATTTTTCTTCTATTTTTGATGGCTTTTCCTTAGTGGACATATTTCCTACATATTTTATGGAAAACTTCCTTCCCACTGGGGCCATAAGTTAAGCATAGTGGAAGAGTTCTTGCCGAGCATGAATGAAGACCCAAGTTCAATTCCTCAATACAACATAGATAAAAAAAGATAAAAGTGGTGCTGTGGCACATGTGATAGAACTTGCGCCTTAAGAATAAACAAAAACAAAAACAAGGATCGTACTCAGGTCCTCAGTCTAAGCACAGTACTGGCAAAAAAATTCTGCCTAAAGTAGACATTTAAACTTATTGTACTTTTCAAAAAATTTGTTGTCAAGGTGATATACAAAGAGATTGCTGTTACATATGTAATGAGTACATTTCTTGTAAACACTGTTACCAACTCCCCCCTTTTCTCTTTCCCTTCCCCCAACTCATAAATTTCATTTACAACAAATATATATGTATTTTCATTCCTGAAAAAAATAGTTTAAAATGTGTTCAAATAAATGATGTAGGTTGATATATCTATCAAAATGGATTAATTGAACTCTAAAATAAACAGTCTAGGTAATTTTTCTCATAAAATTGTAGTAATGCTATAAAACTAATACAAAAGGAATTTTAGTTATTAATTTCTTATGTTTAGCAAAGTAAATACAGTGAATACTTGACAAGAATCATGAGAGCAAGATAAAGAGAAGTCTTTTAAGAAGGGGACAGGAAAGCTCTAAATCCAGACTGGCCTCCAAGTTGCCTTCAGACAGTAATTGTACTTCAGAGTTCTCAGAAGGGTCTCCTTCCTCATGAGAAACAGAATGTCCTTCCTGAGTTAAGAGGGGGATGGATTCTGGTTTGTCGAATGGAGATTGAGTCTCTTTTAGTGAGATGGATGGGTCTGGATATTCTGTGAGGATGGATTCATTTTCCTCCAATGAATCCAGTATTGAGAATACACTTGCTGCTTCCCATGGGGACATTTTCCATGAACCCAGCATGTGCCCCTTCAGCTTGCACGATAAGTGGAGTGTTACTCTGACTTAGATGGACTGAATCTGGGTGGAGTGTGAAAGGAAACGGAAGGAAATCTGGCTGCTCTTTTTCTTCCTCCATAGTATCTGCAGGTTCAACTGTGTCACACATGGGGTTCAGAGCAAAAGGTATATCCACAGGACTCTAAACCTGTTTGGAAATTTCTACAGAAGGCCCATGCTTTCTGGAGTGCAGTGATGATTCTCAGTCTCCATCAGTCACCAGCTCCATTGGTGGGTTTTTCATCCGGAGTTCAGGATAAGCTCTTCCACGATGACACAAACCTAAGAATGGAAATAGGTACAGAGTGGACAGAGTGGACTTTGCAAGTTGAAGTGTCACTCAACTTCCATGAGGATCTAATGGAGGAACCTGTAGAACTGCAGTTTGGACTGAACTCTGAGGAGGTGTAGGGTCTTTCTAATGAGTGCTTATTCCCGAGTCCTTTCAGAGGACAGATATTACCTGGCTGACACCACCCATAAAGGGCATTTTGCAAAGCTCTGTAGAAGTAAGGGCCAACCAATATCTAGACCACATGGGCTTCCTACTCACAGGCTCTGAGGCACCCACACCAGGACTTCTAATTTTTCTTGGTCTTACTGGTCGCACGTTCCTCCAGCTGGTCAAAAAGTATGTGTTTAGAAGAGCAGGTCCAAAGCCAGCATTTGGAGCCTCGTATAGAGCTTGAGTTGTGTCAGGGTGTGGCAGTTCTTGAACTCGTAGAAATCACTGGGGTAGAAGTCCATTCACATCGTATAGATGAAACACATGATGCTGTGGGCACATTCGGTACAAGGAAAGTGAGAGCCTTCTCTCTCCATCCTGAGCCTTCTACCAAAGCCCCTTTCTTGCAGGACTCTAATGCTGTGGCTGTCCTGCAGAGATGTGCACTTATGTGCTGGGAGGGGGGTAAGAGACACTCGAGAACAGGATGAATTTTACACCCCACTTCCAGAAGCTTCTGGGAGAGGCCTCTATGCATCTGTCCAAAGTAAACGCACCTTAAATTAACTAAGTAAATGCTCTAAATAAATCAATAAGTGAATGCTCCAAATAAAGAACTAAATGCTCATTCCTCTAATCTTCGCCACCCAGCAGGCTGAGCTCTGAAGATCACAGTCGAATGCCAGTCTAGTCAGTAAAAGTCTAAAGGCACTTGTCTTCAATTAGGCAGCAAAAAGCCAGAACTTGACCTATGACTCAAATGGTACAGTGCTAAATTTTGAACACCAAAGGGATGGCATTTATACCTGGGTTCAGGTTCAAGTAGCAGCACTGGACCACACACCACAATGTAAATGCTTTCATGTTTCTAACAGGCAAAGCTATTACAATCCCTCCCTGATGGCTCAAAAGTGATTCAGCCCCCAGCTTTTCCTCTGACTCCAGTATTTCACAGGCCTCCGCCATTAGTACTGACACCTCATTTCTTACTGGGAAATGGGATTTCCTAGGATGTCACCTAGGTGAGGGCTGCAGTTGGGAGCCACTTACTCATGCCTGAAATCCAACTTCTCAGTAAGCACACTGTTGAGACTCCAGTAGCTTGTGAGGGAAATGAAATGGCATGGTGTCCCAGTCATAATAAAGTAGTTTGTGCACTTGTATCATGCTTAGCTCCCCTGTGAACACCGCAGTGAACCAAACAGGCTCAGAGAGGAGCCAAGTATTCCAAGACTTGGCCAGGAGGGGTGAGCAAACCTGGGTTTGGAGGGGGAACACTCACTTTTTCAAGAGAATTTCCAGCAACTACTACATTGTCCTCCACTATTTGAAATTGTGCAGGAAGTTTCCCACATAAAAGAGATCACCTTTCTGGTAGGCAGGGATCAGCTTTGTCAGCAGCATCTCCAACAGGCCTTCCTCCAGGATCCATAGGTTACAAGGCTCATTCAGAGTCTGAGCTGACTTACCATCACACTATGTTCGCAAAACAGTGGATATTTCAAACGTAGGAATGGGACCACACTTCACACTGAGGAATTGGAATAGAGTAGATTGGAAATGACACACTCTAATCTCAGTATATCACTTGAAAGCACAAAAGAAGGTTGTAGTGTGTGGGCAGGATGATGGGTTCAAATAGGTTTCCTCTCAATATACCTCATCTGAGTTGCCCTGGAGTTTCCTGGCTTTCTTCCTAGAGAAATGCCTGATATACTGGAATTTTGGGTTGGCACTGATCCAGCATCTACTTCTTCAAGTGAGACATCCATATCTCTCATGCCTGAGATCCGAGCCTCCTGAACTTTTGCAACAGCACAGCAACATCTTTCTGGTTCCTGAGCCACAGGCCAAGGGAGCTGGCTTGAGGTGGTTGTCACATACAGTGGCATGGTTACCAGGGTTCCATATTCTGTTTCATTGTGAGGGAGGTAGGGTCACCTTTCAAGGCCCAATGACCAAAGCTCCTTGCTCACAGAAGACCTCCCCAAAGACGTACTGGAGGCTGAATCTCCCTTCCCTCCTCACATATGGATGTAGTAAACAGCACACCTTTTTGTTCAAATCCCAAGTCATTAACTAGGCGTAAGTGCTAGCCTGGTCTCAGGCTCAAGGAGCCTTTCTTAGGTAAGATCCAAACTTAACTGTCACTATTCCCCTTACCCTTCAGAAGACATTTTGCTTCACAGTGCCTTCTCAGCTTGCATTTTGCCTCTTGCACATTTTTTTGCTACTTCTGGGACTTGACCTCAGAGCCTGACCATTGTCCTTATGCTTTCTTTAGGCTATAGCTGTCCCACCAACCCACAGCACCACTTCCAGCGTTTTCTATGTATATGGTACTGCAGAATCAAACCGGAGCCTTTTTGTGTGGTAGCCAAGCACTCTACAAATAGATGAAACACTCAGGTCATCTTGCACATATTTTTCACTTCAATCTACTAGGACGTTGTTAGGTTTCTGTATCCTAATCTATTTTTCTTCCTGATGAATATCTGTGCTGTCATCTGTAAGAATGCAAGTGGGAAAATCACAGAAGCATTGGTGACATAAAAAAGTCTTACAGACATAGATAAGTGTTCATTCTTTGTAGGAGAAAGGATATTTTGATATGATGATGATGACTATTGATTAATACTTTATCGGGGTTTAGAGTTTGGCCCAGTGGTAGAGTGCTTGCCTAGCATCTATGAAGATCTAGGTTTGAGTCCTTAATATCACACAGATATAAAAATCCATATGGCAATGTGGCTCAAGTGGCAGAGGGCTAGACTTGGGAAAAGCGAAGAGCAGTGCTCAGGCCCTGACTTCAAGCCCCAGGAATGGCAGAAAAAAACAAAAGAAAAGAAAAGAAAAGAAATGTGCTTTTTACAAGTTATTCACTCACAGCATTTTCCTCTGAATTCTTCGCTTCTGCATCTTGTGACTTATCCCTTTCCCTCAATGTAGACAAGAAAAACAGATTTTATTACTTGCTATCCTGTTGTCCAATCTTTGGATATTAATTCAAAATACAATATTGCCTGAGATATTGTGTGTGTGCATTTGTGTGTGTATCTGCCAATGTGTGCATGCACACATGTGTACAGGGTTTAGGGCTTACTCATAGGGCCTGTGTGATAACCCTCAGCATCTTTTCCTCAAAGGTATTGGTCTTTCACTTCTAGCTTATTATACCTAATTGGAGTTCAGAGATTCACTCAATTTCTTGCCCTGTGCATTGGAACCCAGTGCTGGGTTCTCATATTGTTAATTGTAGCTATAGAGAAGGCTGAGGTCTGGGGATCCTCGTTAGAATCCAGCCCCTGAGAGAAAGTCACTGATAGAAATCTTTATCTCCAGTTAAGGACGAATAAATAAGGCAAAAGTGGAACTGTGGCTCAGTTCCTCTTGTACCAGCCATGAGAAAATTAGTAAATGGCAGCACCTGGTCCCTGAGAGAATTCCTTAGCACTGGTTCAAAAAAAGAAAGAAAATAATGAAAAAAATTAAAACTTGCTGAGGAATCCATAAGGATAAACGTGCCTGTGAATAATCTTGTCATTTCAGATTCCCTCAAGAGCTTATGTCTCTCTATATTTTATCAAGTTTTTTTAGATATTTACATATTTTCTATCTTTCTTAAACAGAGATAGCCATCCACAAAAGACAAACACAAACTCTCACACAGTATACCACCCACCCATAAGTGTCTGGCTATGTATATATGTATAGTCATATGTATTGATTTGTCTCTCTATACTAATATATAAATGCATAAACATATGTATTTAGACAAACAGGAAACATACATAGATAAGTCTCAGGCATTTCCAGATTTTGTGCAAGTCTTCTGAGTGCAACTTACCATTGTATTGCTTGTCAAGATAGAGTCCCTCTAACTTTTGGCCAGCTTCTTGTCCTTTGATACTTTTTTCTGCCGGTCCTGGGTTTTGAACGCTAGGCCTGGATGCTGTCACTGAGCTTGAGCTTCTTGCATTCAGTAGTTTATTGCAGATAAGTGTCTCATGAAGTTTCTGTCCTGGGCTGGCTTTGAATTGTGATCCTCAGATCTCAAACTCCTGAGTAGCTAGGATGACAGTCTTGAGCTACCACTACCTGGTTCCTTTGCCTCTTTTACCCTTTTTTTGGCCCCACCACAGCCATGGTATCTACCTTCCTATGTTCTCTGCACCTGCCCCCAGACAGGGGTCTGACAGATGCTTTCCACCCACTTATTCATGTCCTCCTCTGTATTGGCAGACAGCTAAGACATGCACTCACTTGTCTGGATGCCAAACACAAAGCCATGTGATTGTTTCTCAGTCTGGAACATCCTATCAGATTTATAGCACCACAGAGGGTCAGGTTGATGCTCCTCCAGGGCTTCTTAAATTGTTCTCATATTAATCCACAACACGTTTGTCATCACTTGTCCAGCTAATTCATGGACTACAAACTTAGATCCCAATACCATGAGGACACTCAAGGGTGCATTAGGAGTGTGACCTGAGGTGGATATGAGCCTGTCTAACTTGGAGGGGATTTCTCCACCACAGGAAATAGAATACAAATTTAGAATCTGCTTTCATGAGGTGACAATCTCTGGCAGATGTTCTTATCAAATGTGGCACTGCCTACTTCCAGCTTAAAACATGGGTTGATGACCCAGCATAACAGAGAATGTATTCACCCAGGCCCAACACATAGGCTGGGACCCTGAACTTTCAGGTAGCATTTGGCTTTGAAGGTCATGAGATCTTAGTCTACAAATGATGAGCTCCCTCCCGTGAGGCATAGCAAACGGAGCCAAAGTGCAACCCAGTTAAGCACCAGATCAAGCTTCCCTTCTTCAGTAGGGTATGGTTTGAAAACTGTGCATAGCTTCTGTTTGAAGCCAGTCCAGAAAGGAAAGTCCATGAAACTCTCATTTCCAGTTAACTGCCAAGAAAAAGCCAAAGATAGAGATGAAGCTCAAGAGAGGTAGAGAGCCATCTGAAAAGAATGGTTACACCCTGCAACATCCTCATTATCTGATCTTGAAACCATCTCTGCGTGCATCCCAGCATGCAGCCAGCATCTGATGGTGACAGTGACACCTACGCCCATTGGCAATCTGCACTGTCTCTGACATCTGTAATGTGAACCTCATTCTGTTGGGTTTGTGAAACGGTGTCAACCCTGCAGAAGGAACCAACTGTGCCCTAACTCCCACTGTCCCCTGGGGCCCCTAGCATTCCCCCATCTGCACCCCTCCTGTGGCTTCTGATCCTAGGGAGCCCTCCTGCCCTGTCCAACACTCACATGAAGTGCATATTTCTTCTCCTGGGGCAACTTCTCCACAGAGAGTACATGACATGCCCACTCTCCAGGCACGGGGAGATCCTGCCAAAGTAGCAAATCAGTGATAAGGACATAAAGTGATGAATAGAATTTTAGATCCTGATGGTAGACAGTCTGCAAAATCCAAGGGAGAATGGAATTGGAGGGGACCAGGGATCAGGATGTGGGCATGGAGCTTCCCTGCCAAGGGGGTGGGGGAAGTCACAGGCTGGGGGATGCACAGGATGATCCATGGGCCCTGTGCAGCTACTGGATCACCCCCTTCTGCATCTCAGCCTTTGGCTTTGAGCTCTGTGATCGTCAAGATGTGCACAGTCTGTACTCTGGCTGGCAGAAGAAAGGACCCTGGGAAGACAATTGTAGACCCTTTGTGAGTGTAGGAAGGGGTAGGCTGGACACCCAGTCCAAGAGGAGCTAAAACTGGAGTCGAGGGGTGTGCAAGGTGTGGGTGTGAGGGTTGTGGGCAGTCACAGTCACGGCAGAGGTGGCTCTGTCTGTGGGGTGAGTGCCTCCCTGCAGGCACAGCACTGGAGATATCAGAGATCCACATGAAAAGGAAAAGCTGGAAATGGCACTATAGTTCAAATGGTAGAGCATCAACCTTGAGCAAAAGAGCTCAGGGACAGTACCCAGGACCTGAGTTCAAGCCTCATGAGTGTAAAAGAAAAAGAACCAGGACTATGAGAGGGAACCTGGTACTCTCTGGGTCTAATGAGACACAAGAAGAGGCCGGGATAGACTGTGGAAAAACACAGAGAACATCTTCCCCCAGCTCATCCTGATCTGCATGGAAGGACAGCCATGTAACTAGGGCTACGGTGAGATCATCTTCACCCCTGTTCTGCCATCTGAATTGTAGGCCTCTGTCCTGGCATGGGGTGTCCTGATGGCTGAGCAGGTGCCCTAACCCTAGATGGAGAGCAGCCACTCACTGTGGTAGCTAAGGAGAGATCTGTTCCATAGCTATCAGGCCACCCAGCATGGGAGCCAGAACCACCCCTCACCCAGGTAGAGGCCAATGGTTCTCCAGGTGCTGCTAACATTGCCCCACCCCTAGCTCTGGGTACACGTTACATTCCCTCCACAAGGTGCAGGAAAAAGTGAGGGATCAGGAAGCTGCCTATGGGCTTCAGATGATGGCCAGGCTGGCACTACAGATGGCCTCACTCTGTCACCACCTTCCCCTGCCTCCATCTTTCCTCCATCGTGCCTCTCTACCTCCCACCCATTAACCTTGGAAACCAATGAACTGGGCTCTCATCATTCCTCTCATCTCTTCACCCACCTTGCCATGCATCCATCCCTCTGTCACTTCCACCCCACACACATCCCACCACCAGCCACCCTGTAGCTTATGAGGATCCCAGAGGAAGCTCTTGGTGAAGGGCTTGTGACCACAAAACAGTTACTATCACCCGCTCCGGCCTGATCCACCACAGAATAAGAACAGCCAAGCAGGCACACACTGCAGCAGAGTTGCACTGCTGCCACCCTGATTTCTTCATGGCCAGGACTTGGCTCTCCTCAGCCTCTCATCTCAGTAACCAGAACATTTTGCTTTCACAGAGCCATGGCTTCCAGTCTCCATGGACACAGTGACATCAAGGTGATGCCAACATCCCCATCTCTATATACTTCTAACTATGGGATGGGAGCTGAGGTTCTCTTCTGTGACTCCATCCGCTAAGAGGCTCATGCAGATTTCTATCCTTTGCTCATCATGGTGACTCTTTGGTTAACAAGTCACTGCTGGGCTTCCAGTTCACCACATATAGAACCCATACTCCAACACTTTTCTTAGAAGGACTGATGACTTTTAAATATTCTCTAGTTTTAAATTTCTAGTTCCTTCTCTCTTTCATTTATATATTTCCCTTCCTCACATACTTCCCTTTTTTAACCTTCCTTCTTTCATTCCTGGCCTTGAACTCAAGACCTGGAGCTTTTACTTAGCTTTTCTTTGCTCAAGGTAGCACTTTTGCTCTTGAGCCACAGCTCTACTTCAATCTTTGTTCTTGCTCTAAACTGGGAGTAAGAGTCTCATGCATTTTTTCCTTTGCTGGGTTGGTTTTAAACCACAGTACTAAGATCTGGATCCTGACTATGCCTCGGATTACAGGTATTATCTAATCAAAACAAATTCCTGATTTCTTTTTTAGACATAATTAGTTCTTTCAGGTGAGCCACCAGCCACTCATGCAAGAGCATTGCAGGATCCCAGCATTCATCTTGTCTCCAGTCTTATTCCATCCATCTCACAATGGCCATCTAAAACACCCTGCTGCATGCCTGAATTTGCAAGGAACGTTCTCAACGCCATGAGAAGCCCCTTTAAGCTCTGCCTCAGATATGCCCAGCCCCCATCCCACTTCCACATGAGCATTTGTTTAGGAGAAATTTCCTGAGTACATCATCATCTTTTCCTCACCATTCAAATTTCATCTTTGGAGTCATTTCTCCCAGACAAAGAGGAACATGATCCATGGTTTGATAGCAGCTCCAGCTTCCTACTCCCAGCCACCAACACCCCCCCATTACCCTGCCAGACACCTGAATTCAAGAACAATGTTTTCACTACCCCTGACTCTTATCAAATGTTTTAACTTATACAGTGCATTAAAATAATTTTACTAAATGGAATAAACACATGGCATCAAGCTTCAGAATCTTTGCAACTGAACTTTTAGTGAATAACAGACACACCAGCATTTCTGTAGCCAACAGAAATCTTAGCTTTGAGATTTCAGCATTCCTGGTATCCAAGTTTGGATGTGCTAACACTGCCCTTAATGGGGCACTTCAATCACACAATTCCACAACAATCAATGTCATTTGACATTCACTTGTAGGTGGTGCTAGGAAAAAGACTGATGTGCCAACTCCATGCTGGCTTGACCTATGCCATCTTCAAACCTGGAGCAAGTGGGGCTCCTCTCTCCATGACACCTTTTGTGTACTACCCCAGGAGGACCTTTACATTGAGACAAAATTATGAAGACTATCTCTACCAGCAAAGATTCCAGTGAGATGTGCCTACATGGATAAAGCTAAAATCTCACTAAAGTGAGGTTGTTGGCAGTGCTGGAGCCTGAACTCAGGGCCTGGGCACTAAGCATTTGTACTCAAGACTAGCCCTTTACCACTTGAGCCCAAACTCCATTCCCAGCTGTTTTTATTTTTGGTAGTAAGAATCTATCAGACTTTCCTGTTCTAGGTGACTTGGAACTTCCATACTCAGATCTCAGCCTCCTGACCAGCCTGGATTAAAAGTGTGGATCAGCCATGCCCCACACCTGAGGACTTCTGCCAGCACATTTTTTCTCAAAAATTGGAAGAGGAAGATGAGTGTGGGTTGGGCTCATCCTGCCCTGCATATGAAGGAGAGCATCAGCGCCTGAACTTCATTCCCTGTTGTAGGCTGCTGGAGGAAAAGGAAGCAAATAGGCACAGGCTGGCAGCAGATGCCACAGAACAACTTGTGACCAAGAATCCCAGAGCAGACCTCAGAATCGATGACAGAGTTGGATCTACACAGTAACAGAGGCAGTGGTGACACCTGAAACTGCGCGTTTGAGCCTTGCTGCTAGTAAACATGTTTCTGACAAAGGTTTTCCTACATGCTATTATTTCTTCTGTGAGTGCTCTTAATGCTTGCTGAAGGTTGACTTTGTTTAGAAGACTTACCCTAATGCTCCCATATACAGAGATTCTATATATAGCTAAATGTTTTTCATTACTCAGAATTTCTCTATTGTGTATGTTCTGAAATGTACTGAAGACTGAGTTTTGATTAAAAGTCATTGCACATTTGTTCTATTCATTAGTTTTCTTTTCTTCTATGGGAATCAGGTTTGTGATGAACACAGAAGTATGCCTTCCAGGTCAAACACTTTCCACATTTGTAATATTCATAAGGTTTTTCTCTCCTATATGCATTTTATACTTAGTCATGCATTCATGATGGACTTTTCATATTCTTACATTCAAAGAATTTTTATCCTGTGTCTGTGTGCTATCATGCAAACTCAACTATGAGTTCTTCAAAAAATTTCCCTTTCGTTTTATTCACAGGATTCTATCCTGTGGGTGTTTAGTGATAAATCTTGACTTGTGCCTTCTGGGGAAAAGACTGAACATTTGCTACATTCATTAAGGGTTTTATCTTGTGTTGGTTCTGTGACACAAGCTGAGTTTTCTTCCACAGACTAAAAAGTCTTTCCTATTTATTACATTGCTAAGGCTTCTCATATGTGTGAACTCTCGTACACTTCCTGAAGGGTGAATACTGCAGGAAAGACCTTCAACTTTGATTATATTCCTAAGGTTTCTAATATGTATGAATTCTGTTATGCCTCCTGTAATGTGACTTCCATCTGAAGGTCTTACCACATTTGATGCACTCGTACAGTTTCTCTCCTGTGTGTGTTCTCTGATGCAATTTGAGGGAAGACTTCCATTTGAAAGACATTCCACATCGGTTACATTCATAAGGTTTTTCTCCTGTTTGAATTGTCTTATGCATGTTGAGGTTTGTCTTCTGTGTGAAGGACTTTCCACATATGTTACACTCATAAGGTGTTTCTCCTGAGTATATTCTCTGATGAACATGGAGTTTTACCATCCATTTGAAAGACTTTCCGCATTCACTACATGCATAAGTTTTCTCTCCTGTGTTTGTTCTATTATGCCCATCAGGATATGACTTCCACTTGAAGGTCTTTCCACACTTGTTGCACACATAAACTTTCTCTCCTGTGTGTGTTCTTTGATGCAATTTGAGGGAAGATTTCTGTCTGAAAGACTTTACACATTGGTTACATTCATAAGGTTTCACTCCTGTGTGTATTCTCTGATGAACACGAAGTTTTCCCTTCCCTTGGAAAGACTTTCCACATTCATTACACTTATAAGATTTCTCTCCTGTGTGTGTTATTTGATGAACTCGAAGGTGTATCTTCTGGGTGAAAGACTTTTCATATTTGTTACATTCATAAGGTTTCTCTTCTGTGTGTCTTCTCTGGTGCAAAGTGAGGTATGATTTCAGTCTAAAAGTCTTCCCACATTTATCCCATTCATAAGATTTCTCTTCTGTGTGAGATCTCTGATGTGTGCTGAGAGCTGACTTCTGGGCAGAAATTTTATTACGTTACTCATATTCATAAGGTTTGTCATCTCTTGGAGATCGAGGTTGGAGCGTCAGGTCTGACTTCTCAGAAATTAATTTTCACACTTGATGTACGCATCACATATCTCAGGATATTTGCTCTGAGGTATTGTAAGGCGTATTTCATTACTGAAAGATTTCTCACATTCACTACATGTATGAGGAGTCTCTCCTGTGTACATTTTCGGATGTGTAGTGATGGTCGGTGTTAAGTACAATATTTTTCATCACACAGTACATTTAGCAGTTTTCCTCCATCCCTGAAGAATTTCTTGGGTAGGGAGAACAGAATTATGATACTGCAGATCTTTTGGACTGTCACAATCATGAATAAAATGCTCTGAATATCCGATGGATTTTTTAAGAAGAGGAGACATACGAGATCTATATGCAGCATGCATTTCATCAGGCTTAGGAGACAGAAGCATGTTCTGACATTTAATGAACTCCTCAGTCCTCACCCCTAAGTTGTTACCGTTATTACTAATGAGCTCTGGATTATGTGTAGAGCTCAAATTTGAAGTTGTTGCTAATCTCACGTTTTCCTCCACTTCGATACTACTTGCAACTGCTACTTCACAAAGACATTCATGTGGACTTTCCTGGCAGGTCTTGAACACATTTTCCATTACCTGGACATCTAAAATGAGTCATAGAAAAAAAAGACACAAACATACATGAGATACAAATATTCCTTACTGTAAAGGTAATGACTTTACTTTCCCATCCTAAGTGTTAGATATTTTAAAATATAAAAGTGGAAATTGATTTGTGAGAAATATATGATTTTCTCCCTAACATATTAAGAAAATGATATATTACAATAACCAATAATGTTTTTCTGTGTTTTATTCTCTTTTTATATCACAGGAACTATTTATTGAAATTACCCATCTATGTATTGCTACAGTTTTAAGCTGAGTACTACCTATAGTATACCTGCAGCTGTTTTTTTCAAATACTGTTTTGTTTATACATTGAGGAATAGCTGCCTTTCTTTTATTTTTGAGAAATAATCTAAATATTGTGTTGTTTTGCATCTTTTTAAAACCTTCTTTTCTTTTCTTTTCTTTTCTTTTCTTTTTTTTTGTAGTTCATAGGCATCGGCCCTGTCCCTGAACACTTCAGCAGAAGACTCTAACCCCTATCCTTGAGCTACAGCCCCACTTCCTGTTTTCTAGAGTTAACTACAGATAAGAGTCTCAGGTCCTGAGACTCAGATAGGATTACCTTACCCAGTTTCAATGCTGTTTGCTTATTAACCGTCAAGTGAGGACACGAATTTTTTCTAGATTCAGCGGCCACAAGTTTGGTTTATATGTCTGTTTGCCTTTGATCCAAGCAAGAACGATTCTGGAGAGTAAGGACTCACACCTATAACCCTTTAGTTACAACTTCTCACTAAAGTCTCAATTTAGGTATTTGTGGGAATTTTGAAATTTGTTTCTTTCCATTTGAAGTCTTATAAAAATTCCTTTTCTAACACTCCTGTCCCTTAGAACCATGGAAGACCAGAAAATCTCCAGCTCATTGTCTAGTTAATTTTCTTATGTTGATTGAAACTTTGTTGTTTTTTTTTCCTTCCATTCCTGGGTTTGAACTTAGGTCCTAATCACTGTCCTTGGGTTTTCTCAAGACTAGATCCCTACCAATGAAGTCATTACTTCTGGCTTTTTTTTGTTTTGCAGTCATGGGACTTGAATTGTAGACCTGGCTGTTCTTCCTGAGCTCTTCAGCTCAAGGCTACTGCCCTATGTATTTAGCCTCAACCCCACTTCTCATTTTCTATTGGTTCATTGGAGACAAGAGTCTAAGTTTTTTTTGTGATAGGTCAGTCTTTGAACCTTGATCCTCAGATCTCAGGCTCCTAAGTAGCTAGGATTACAGGGATGAGCCACTGGCTCATGGCTTTCTCATTTTATTTTGTTTCACAGTGATTTCTACAGAGAAATCTAACTTTAACTCTACTGCCACATAGAATTCATTATATCACCCTATGATTCTTGGTGCCGGGGGTTTGGGCTAGCATGCACAAAGACCTGGTTCAGTTCCTTGGTACTACATACAAAGAAAAAGCCAGAAGTGGTGCTATGACTCAAGAAGTAGAGAGGTAGGCTTGAGAAAACCCAAGGACCATGCTCAGGCCCTGAGACCAAGCATAGGATTGGGAAAAGAAAATGATTCTTGATTCATTCACAAAGAATTCCATAGGTTCCACACAGGATTTAGGGTAACTAAGAATATTATTGCTCAGTACATCACAACATGAACTTACCAATGGGGCTCAGGCTCCAAAGTCAATATGAAGATACATTCACTCACCTGTGATATTCTTATCAGAGGAATTTCCTATCCAGATTTCTGCACAGTGCTCTAGCTTGTCAATTAATACAGGTTTGGGAACACAGGGCCCTGTAAATTAGAAACAGTAGAGAATTATTGCTTATGCTGTGTCATCATTGCTTTAAGTTCGCAGACATCCTACTCACAAGTTATCTATTAAATCTTTTTTCTCATTTCTCACTGGCTCCATGGTTGACTTTTCCCCAGCTCTGGATTCATTTAGTATGGCATAAACTTAGCTGTCTTGCTCAAGGCTAGAAAAATACCAGTTAGAGTCCCAGCTCCACTTACATGCATAGGTCTTCATGCATGCTACGCAAGCACTCAACCACAAAGTCAAACTCTTGACACTCCACTAACATTTTTGAGGGGTTACTTGGAGTTATAGAGTTTCATGGCAATTTTTATGCCATTGCTGGCTTCAAATTAGAATTCTTAGATTTCTTCCTCCTGAATATTTTAAGATTACAGGCATGAAACTTTGCACCTAGTGCCAGGTTTCCATTATAAACTCACTGTTTAATGATTCGTAGATCCTATTTTCAATAATGATATATATTCTATTCTGGATTGTTTATCCACTTACAATTACTGTGTAAGTTTGGAATGTCGTCTCCATTAGAGGAAACATAATTTAGAACTGTTGTCAAAGTATCCTGAAAGTATCCTGAAGAATGAGTACAAAATTACCTTAGGTTTTCTTTAGAAAGTAATGATACTTCTCAGGGCCTGGAATCTTTCATTTAAATAGTATTGAAAGTTTGATAAACATTCACGTATCTGCAAAATAACAAGGCACTTGGCCTTGCAAGTGAATTTGACTTTTGCTCACATAAGGACACCAGGATGCTGTAGGTCTCCAGCATTACATCTCTGTACAGGGTCCTCTGAGCATTGTCCAGATGCTGCCACTCCTCCCAGCTGAAATCCACAGCTACATCATCAAATGACACCAGCTTCTGGAATGGCACATTTTCATCAAGTAATTAACACCGAGTTATAAACACACCATGTCTGGAATTTTATTCTTTTTTTTGTTGGAATTTTATTCCTTTACTTAAATGTTTAGACTTACATGAAATATTGACCTGAAAAGCTTAGGGATGGTGCCTAGGCCCAGAATTCAAGTCCCAAGACCCACAAAAAAATAAAAAGTAAAGGCAGGTGTTGGTGGCTCACGCCTCTCATCCTAGCTACTCAGGAGACTGAGATCTGAGGACCATGGTTCAAAGCCAGCCTGGCACAAAATTCCATGAGACTCCTTTCCAATTACCCACCATAAAATGTTTAATGGCTTGTGGCATATCATGGTAGAGCAATTGTGGTATCGACAAAAATAAGTCCGGGGAGTAGATTTAGGTTATAAATGGAATTATTCCATTGAAAAGGAACTACATTATATGATGACATATGCTGGTACTGTGAGAATATTGCAAAATCTTAGGGTATCAAGTAATAATACTGTGAAGTACACCCAGAATGTTAAATTCTATGCCTGGCATAATAGTCACTTGGGGAAGAAACTTTTTTTTCTTTTTTTTGGCTGGGGGATTTGTAAGGCTTGAACTCTGGGCCTGGGCACTGTTCCTTAGCTCTTCAACTCAAGGCTATCACCCTACCTATGAAGCCACAGTGCCATTTCCCATATTCTAGTGGTTAAGTGTAGATGAGAGTCTCATAGACTTTCTAATGCCCAGGCTGGCTTTGAACCAAATCTTTAGATATCAGCCTGATATCTGAGTAGCTAGGATTACAGGTAGAAGTCACTGCACCTGGCAAGAAATTTATTTCTTGCTCTTTTATACTACAAATTTACTGTATGTTTTACTTTTTCAAAAAGGCTGTGGATGACCTTTGTTCTGTATATAATGGGAAGAGGGGTAGGGAGCTGTGAGCAGAAGAACTGAGGGGCAATACTCAGGGTAGGACAATAGCTTTAAACTAAAGAGCTCACGGCCCAAGGTCCAAGCCCCATGACTTTCCCCACTACCCCACAAAACCGGGAAAATAATTGGAGATTGGAGAGGATTTTCTAAAAAGAATATATAGAAATAGTAGTTCAAAATGTAGAAAGAAGTTCAATATTAATAGTCATAAGAAAAATTAAAATTACAATGAAATCATTACTTTAAATATGTTAATATAATATAGTTTTAAACAAAAAGATCCACATACACACACACAAACACACACACACACACACACACGCATACAAAAAAACAACTTTCAAAGTCTAACTATTACTGGGAAGGTAGTGAGAAGAAGTAGAACTTTGGAATAGTTCTGCAAGGAATATAAAACAATCAAAAATTGCGTGGAGAGTGCTAAAAAAGTACTAAATATAGAATTACATAGAAATATGGTCCAACACTTCTATTTCTAGATTTGCACCTATTGGAAGAGAAAGCAGAGACTAGAACAAATATGTGGAGAATCCATTCACAACTATTAATAATAATCAAAAGATAGAAATATGCAAAACAATGCATTGAAAAGGTAGAACATTTTACTATATTTTACAGATGAATCTTGATTACAGTAAACTAAAAATACAGCAGTCATAAAGGAAGAGCTAGGGTATGTTTTCCCTTCCAGAGCTTCCAAGGATCAACAAACCCTAAGAGCCAAAAAGCACGATGGTTCCAGAGAATGGAGTAGAGAGGAACAGGAGCTGAATGTTTAATGATTATACATGGAAGATGAAAATTGCTCTAGATGGGTAGAATGAAGAGAGAACTGTACCCGAAACAATGGTTATGTAGCCACACAGGATGGGACACACCTATACTCCCTGATCTTGGGAAACTCAAGAAGGATTTCTAGCCATCCTAGATGCATGGAAAGATCTATCATAAAAACTAATGTGGAGGGGCTGGGAGTTTGGCATAGTTGTAGAGTGCTTGTATGAAGACGAAGGTTCAATTCCGCAGTACCACATACACAGAAAAAACCAGAAGTAGTGCTGTGGCTCAAGTAGAAGATCACTAGGGTTGAGGAAAGCTGAAGGACAGTGCTCAGACCGAGTTCCAGGCAAAGGGCTTGTTTAAAAAAAAACCAGAAAGCTGAGCATGATGGGGTGGTGGCTCACTTCTATAATCCTAGCTACTCAGGAGGCTGAGATCTGAGGATCAAGGTTTAAAGCCATCCTGGCACAAAAAGACGTGAGACTCTTATCTCCAATTTACCTTTAGAAAATGGGAAGTGGGGCTTGGCTCCAGGGTAAGGTGGTAGCCTGGAGCTGAAGAGCTCAGGGATAGTGCCCAGGCTGAGTTCAAGATCTATGACCCACCAAAAAAAACAACAACAACAAAAAATAATATGAAAAAATTTGGATTCTGTGAATTTTATCAGGCATAAAAATGTCTTTTTTTGCTGTTGAAATAACAAATTGTTTGGAAACATTTTAAAAGTTTTTACCTAGAAATGTACACTACAAATGGAATTAATAACAAACACAAAATATGCAAAAGATACAAATTATCACAATATGGGTATCCTGCTTCTGTATATTTTCACTGACTCCTGTTCAAATGAGTCACATATTCTGAATCATTTCTCCCAGTCGATACATGCCACACATGTTAGCTTGTACTGAACTTCTTGGGAAATCACAAGCAAATACTAAGCAAATCTGTGTTAGATTTTGTCAACAGTGATATTTCAAATATAAATCCCTACTCATTGCATTATTTAATATCAATGCCAGAATATAACTTACACTGGCAGAATCTTCAATCTTTTGAGAATCTTCAAAAGGGTGTGTAAATATTTAGGATCGTTATGTCTTCCGGAGGAAAGATCCCTTTAGTAGTATGTAGTAACCTTCTTTGTCTTTTCTTACTAATTTTAGTTTGAAGTCTATTGTATCTGATATGAGGATGGCAACTCCAGCCTGTTTATGGGGGCAGTTAGCTTGATAGAGTTTATTCCAACCTCTCACTTTCAAAAGATGATTGTTTTTGGGTAAGATGTGTCTCTTGAAGACAGCAGAACGATGGCTCTTGCTTTTTGATCCAACTAGACAGCCTATGACCTTTAATTGGAGAATTAAGTCCATTGATATGGGGAGTTAGAATGAGAGATATTTATTAGTTCCTACCATTTTGAAAAGCTTTTAGTAGGGCCTGTGTCTTGACAGTTCTTGTGGTCCTTAGATGGTATGCTGTTTAGGTGCCATTTCTTTCCCTATATTGCATTTATTTGGGTTTTCTATGTATAGAGCATCTTTGAGAATTCTCTGTAGTGTTGGTTTTGTTGCCACATATTGTTGCTGCTTTTCCAGGGAATGAAATGTTTTTACTCTTCCCTCAGTTATGAATGAGAGCTTAGCTGGCTACAATATTCTTGGTTGGTAGTTATTTGATTTAAGGGCATGACATATATGCTTCCAGTCACTTCGTGCTTGCATGGTCTCTGCTGAGAAATCTAGGGTTATTCTGATTGGTTTGCCTTTATAGGTTACTGATCCCTTTTCCCTGGCTGCCTTTAGGATCTTTCCTTTCGTTTCTATTGATCCAGTTTGGATCACAATGTGGCGGTGGGATGTTCTTTTCTGGTCAGGTCTGTTGGGGTTCTAAAAGCTTCTCGTATCTGGATGGGCCTGCCCTTCTGGATATTTGGGAAATTCTCTGAGATGATTCCCTGAAGTATATTTCCAATACCATTGACCTCTTTCTCCACGCCCTCCTCAATACCAACTAGCCTTAAATTAGGCTTCCTAATTGTATCTTGGACCTCCTGAAGCGCTCCCTCAATTTTCCTATGTTTGGATTGACTCATTTTCTGTTCTTTCTCTATAATAACTAAATTATCTTCAGCCCCGGAAATTCTCTCCTCTGCATTTTCTAACCTGCTATCAAAGCTATCTACTTTATTTTTTATCTCCATTGCTTCTAATTGCTCACTTTTGATGCCTTGCATTTCTTGTTTTAGATCATGTATGGATTTCTTTATCTCCTTGATTTCCTTTTGAGTGGTTAGCTCAGTAGCTTTATTTTCTCTGGACATTTGCTGGAGTTTGGTCACCTTTTTTCCTTGTGGATTCTATGAATTCATCCATCTTTCTTTGAAAAACCTTTGTTATGGCCTCCTTTATGGCTTCTTCTTTTTCACTTATCACCTTGTTTATGCTTTCCTCTTGTTCAGCTATGGCTTCCTAAATTATCTCTTTCTTTATATTTTCACATTTTTCATTAATGATGTTTATCAATTGCATTTGTGTAGCACGTGGGAGGCTCTCCTCTAGGTTTGCCAGTGACTGTTCCATTGTCTGTTTACATTGGGTGGGGGATGTTGTTTCTTGATTTGACATTTTTCTTGAGTTTCTTGTTCGGCCCATTTGAAAATGGGAGCAAGATTACTACTAAATACGATGACAGTTTTTCAGATATAACCAACCTAGACCTCTGTAGCTGGCAGACACTAGATGTTCACAAGTTTTGATTGGTATTATCACACTTTCTTTTTGTGCACTTACAGACCAGTCTAATACAACCACTGATAAGCGATTTATACCCAAAACAATAAGTCTCTCAATCCAATCTCTATTGTTTTTAAGTCCCTCTGAGCCTAGAGAATAATTAACCACCTACATAAACAATATTGCTCAACAGCCATCAAGTGTAGATCCGTGCAGTATAAGGGTTGAAAGACGAGCAGAGGTCCAGAGATAGAAAAAAAGAATGAGAGAGGTCAGGGGAGGTACAAGAGGATTAACGTAGAAGTGTAAGAATATTGTAGTAATGAAGAAAAGGTATAGCATAAGGATAACTGACCTAAGTTGGTAAGTAGGTAGCATATTTGAGTACAAAGTTTGGAAAGTATTAGAATAAAACTTATGTGTTGCTACACGACTAGATCTTAGCCCAACCATTGGCCTCACCGTGGACCATGGGATGGATCTGTTTTTCTTGTCTACGTTGAGGGAAAGGGGTATTTCACAAGATGCAGAAGCGAAGATTTCAGAAGCCAATGCTGTGAGTGAATTAGCTCGTAAAAAGCATTTTTATTTTCCTTTATCTTTCTGCCAGTCTTGGGGCTGGAATTCAGGGCCTGAGCACTGTACTCGGGTTTTCTCAAGTCTAGCCCTCTGCCACTTGAGCCACAGTGCCACATCTAGATTTTCTATCTATGTGATACTGAGCAATCAAACCCAGATCTTCATGGATGCTAGGCAAGCACTCTACCACTATGCCAAACTCTCAACCCTGACATAGAAATTATAAAAACATCATCATCATATCAAAATATCCTTTCTCCTACAAAGAATGAGCACTTATCTATGTGTGTAATGCTTTTTTTTTAAATTTCACTAATTCTACTGTGTTTTTCCCTCGTGCATTTTTTACACATGACAGCAAAGCTAATCATCAGGAAAAAATTGATTAGGATACAGAAACCTAATAATATCCTAGTAGATTGACGTCAAAAATATGTGCAAGGTGCCCTGTGTGTTTCACCTAGTGGTAGAGTCCTTGGCTACCACGCAAAAAGACTCAGGTTTGATTCCTCATTACCACATACATAGAAAACGCTGCAAGTGGTGCTGTGGCTCGGTGGGACAGCTAAAGCCTAAAGAAAGCCCAAGAACAATGTTCACACTCTGAGGTCAAGTCCCAAGACTAGCAAAAACAAAAAAATTCGACCAGGGACAAAATGCAGACCGAGAAGGCACTGTGAAGCAAATGTTTTGTAAAGGATGAGGGCAATACTGACCCTTAAGTTTGGATCTTACCTAAGAAAGGCTCCTTGAGCCTGAGACCAGACTGGTAGTTGGGCCTAGTGGAAGACATTGGGAATGGACAAATAAGGTGTTGTGTTTACTACATTCACATGTATATTGTGAGATTGGAGGAGAGATTCAGCCTCCAGTATGTCTTTTTTTGACCTCCAGGTTTTTGATCCAGTTGGAGTTAATTCTAGTGCAAGGTGACAAAGAAGGATCCAACTTTAGTTTTCTGTAGGTGCTTAACCAGTACTGCCAGCAAAACTTGTTGAAGAGGCTATCTTTCTTCCATTCTATTTTTTTGGCTCCCTTGTCAAAGATTAGGTGGCCATAGGTCTGTGGTTTAATATCTGGGTCCGCAGTTCTATTCCATTGGACTTCAGGCCTTTTCTTGTGCCAGTACCAAGCTGTTTTGAGAATTATAGCTCTGTAATAGAGTCTAAAGTTTGGAATTGAAATTCCTCCAGCGCTGTTCTTTCTGCTAAGAACTGTTTTTGCTATGCGGGGTCTTTTATTATTCCATATGAAATTTTGAATTGCCTCTTCTATTCTTTAAAGAATGACTTTGGGATGTTGATGGGCATTGCATTGAATTTGTAGATAGCCCTTGGCAAGATTGTCATTTTTACAATGTTGATTCTTCCAATCCAGGAGCATGGGAGGTTTTTCCATTTCCTTAGTTCTGCTTTAATTTCCTTTTTTAGGGATTTAAAGTTTTCATCTAACCGGTCCTTTACATTCTTAGTTAAGCTAATTCCTAGGTACTTTATTTTCTTTGAGGCTATTGTGAAAGGAGTTTCTTTCCTGATTATTGCCTCGTTCCTCTCACTGTTGGCGTAAAGGAAGGCAGTTGATTTGTGAGGGTTGATTTTATGGCCTGCTACCCTTCCAAAGCTTTGAATCAGCTCAAGGAGCTTGCGAGTAGAGTCTATAGGATTCTTTAAATACAGAATCATGTCATCTGCAAAGAGGGATAGTTTTATTTCCTCTTTCCCTACTTGGATCCCCTTTATGCTTGCTTCTTGCCTTATTGCACTGCCTAGGAAATTTAGTACTATGTTAGAAAGGAGTGGAGAGAGTGGGCATCCTTGTCTCGTTCCTGATTTTAGAGGGAATGGCTTTAGATTTTCACCATTAAGTATAATACTAGCAGTGGGTTTCTCATACACAGCCTTTATTACATTGAGAAATGTTCCATGGAGTCCTAGTTTCTCCACATCTTTTAACATAAAGGGGTTTTGGATCTTGTCAAATGACTTTTCCGCATCTATTGAGACAACCATGTGATTTTTGTCCTTGCTCCTGTTGATGTGTTGAGTTATATGAATTGATTTGTGTATGTTGAACCAGCTTTGCCTCCCTGTGATGAATCCAGTTTGATCATAGTGTATAATTTTTTGATGAGTTGTTGTAGACGGTTGGCCAGTATTTTGTTGAGAAGTTTTGCATCGATGTTCATCAAAGAAATGGGTCTATAGTTCTCTTTCTTTGATGAATCTCTGTCTGGTTTGGGGATGGGGGATATACTGGCTTCACAGAATGAGTTTGGTAAACAACCTTCATTTTCAATTTCGTTGAAGAGCTTGAGGAGTATTGGTGTGAGCTCTGCTTTGAAGACCTTATAGAATTCAGCTGTGAATCCATCTGGCCCTGGGCTCTTTTTAAGTGGAAGTTGTCTAATTTCCATTTCTATTTCAGAGCTTGAAATAGGCCTGTTGAGTTGGGTTAGCTCTTCTTGGTTCAGTGTGGGTATGTTAATATTGTGTAGGAATTCATCCATTTCTTCTAGATGCTCAAATTTGTTGGCGTAAAGGTTTGAGAAGTATTCCCTCAAGATATTCTGGATCTTGGTAATTTCTGTCGTGATATTACCATTTTCATCTGCGATTTTGTTTATTTCGATATGCTCTCTTGTTTTTTTGGTAAGATTTGCTAAGGGCTTGTCAATTTTGTTAATTCTTTCAAAGAACCAACTCCTTGTTTTGTTGATTCTATAGGTTTTTTTATTCCAAATCATTTAATTCTGCTTTGATTTTAATAATTTGCTTTCTCCTAATGGGTTTAGGGTTGGCTTGTTGCTCTTTTTCCAGGAGGTTAAAGTGAGACATTTACTACTTGATTTGCCATTTTTCCAACTTGCTGTTGTAGGCACTCAGCACTATAAATTTTCCTCTGAGTACTGCCTTTGTTGTGTCCCTAAGGAGTTGATATTTGTGTGCTCCTTATTGTTAAATTTCAAAAACAGTTGGATATCCGTTCTGATCTCTTCGATTACCCATTGTTTTTGATTCAACAATGTGTTGTTCAGTCTCCATTAGTTACAGGGTTTTCGTTGGTGGAGATATGTGTTCAGCTCCAATTTGATGCCTTTATGGTCTGAGAGTGTGCATGGAATAATTTCAGTGTTTCTGAATCTGTCCAGGTTTGTTTCATGGCCTAAGATGTGGTCTATTATGGAAAATGTTCCATGTGCTGCTGAGAAAAACGTATATTGTGTTGTTACTGTGTGGAATATTCTGCAGATGTCTGTTAGATCTAGTTGGTCTATGTAGTTGTTCAGTTCTAAGGTTTCTCTGTTGAGTTTTGCCTTGTTGATCTGTCCATAGGTGAGAGTGGTGTGTTAAACTCACCAACAATCACTGTATTTCGATCTATGTATGGTTTCAGTGTAAGTAAAGTTTGCGTGATGAAGTTTGGAGCTCCGGGATTGGGTGTGTAAATATTTAGGATCGTTATGTCTTCCTGGAGGAAAGATCACTTCAGTAGTATGTAGTAACCTTCTTTGTCTTTTCTTACTAATTTTAGTTTGAAGTCTATTGTATCTGATATGAGGATGGCAACTCCAGCCTGTTTGTGGGGGCAGTTAGCTTGATAGAGTTTATTCCAAAAGATGATTGTTTTGGGGTAAGATGTGTCTCTTGAAGACAGCAGAACGATGGCTCTTGCTTTTTGATCCAACTAGACAGCCTATGCTGTTTAATTGGAGAGTTAAGTCCATTGATATTGAGAGTTAGGATTGAGAGATATTTATTAGTTCCTACCATTTTTAAAAGCTTTTAGTAGGGCCTGTGTCTTGACAGTTCATGTGGTCCTTAGATGGTATGCTGTTTAGGTGCCATTTCTTTCCCTATATTGCATTCATTTTGGTTTTCTATGTATAGAGCATCTTTGAGAATTCTCTGTAGTGTTGGTTTTGTTTCCACATATTGTTGCAGCTTTTCCAGGGAATGGAATGTTTTTACTCTTCCCTCAGTTATGAATGAGAGCTTAGCTGGCTACAATATTCTTGGTTGGTAGTTATTTGATTTAAGGGCATGACATATATGCTTCCAGTCACTTCGTGCTTGCATGGTCTCTGCTGAGAAATCTAGGGTTATTGTGATTGGTTTGCCTTTATAGGTTACTGATCCCTTTCCCCTGGCTGCATTTAAGATCTTTTCTTTCGTTTCTATTGATCCAGTTCGGATCACAATGTGGCGGTGGGATGTTCTTTTCTGGTCAGGTCTTTTTGGGGTTCTAAAAGCTTCTCGTATCTGGATGGGCCTGCCCTTCTGGATATTTGGGAAATTCTCTGAGATGATTCCCTGAAGTATATTTCCAATACCATTGACCTCTTTCTCCACGCCCTCCTCAATACCAACTAGCCTTAAATTAGGCTTCCTAATTGTATCTTGGACCTCCTGAAGCGATGTCTCATATTTCCTAGATTTGGATTGACTCATTTTCTGTTCTTTCTCTATAATAACTAAATTATCTTCAGCCCCGGAAATTCTCTCCTGTGAATTGTCTAACCTGCTATCAAAGCTATCTACTTTATTTTTCATCGCCCTTGCTTCTAAATGCTCACTTTTGATGACTTGCATCTCTTGTTTTAGATAATGTATGGATTTCTTTATCTCCTTCATTTCCTTTTGAGTGGTTAGCTCAGTAGCTTTATTTTCTTTGGACATTTGCTGGAGTTTGGTCACGTTTTTATTTGTGGATTCTATGAATTCATCCACCTTTCTTTGAAAAACCTTTATTATGGCCTCCTTTATGGCTTCTTCTTTTTCACTTATCACCTTGTTTGTGCTTTCCTCTTGTTCAGCTATGGTTTCCTCCATTATCTCTTTCTTTATATTTTCACATTTTCCATTAATGATGTTTATCAATTGCATTTGTGTAGCACTTGGAAGACTCTCCTCTAGGTGTGCAAGTGACTGTTCCATTGTCTGTTTACAATGGGTGGGGGATGTTGTTTCTTGAATTGACATTTTTCTTGAGTTTCTTGTTCTGCCCATTTGAAAATGGGAGCAAGATTACTACTAAATACAATAATAGTTTTTCAGATACAACCAACCTAGACCTCTGTAGCTGGCAGACACTAGATGTTCACAAGTTTTGATTGGTATTATCACTCTTTCTTTTTTGTGCACTTACAGACCAGTCTAATACAACCACTGATAAGCGATTTATACCGAAAACAATAAGCCTCTCAATCCAATCTCTATTGTCTTTAAGTCCTTCTGAGCCTAGAGAACAATTATCCACCTACATATACAATATTGCTCAACAGCCATCAAATGTAGATCCGTGCAGTATAAGGGTTGAAAGACCAGCAGAGGTCCAGAGATAGAAAAAAAGAATGAGAGAGGTCAGGGGAGGTACAAGAGGATTAACATAGGAGTGTAAGAATATTGTAGTCATGAAGAAAAGGTATAGCAAAAGGATAACTGACTAAGTTGGTAAGTAGGTAGCATATTTGAGTACAAAGTTTGGAAAGTATTAGAATAAAACTTATGTGTTGCTGCACGACTAGCTCTTAGCCCAACCAGTGGCCTCACAGTGGACCATGGGATGGATCTGTTTTTCTTGTCTACGTTGAGGGAAAGGGGTATTTCACAAGATGCAGAAGCGAAGATTTCAGAAGCCAATGCTGTGAGTGAATTAGCTCGTAAACAGCATTTTTATTTTCTTTTATCTTTCTGCCAGTTTTGGGGCTGGAGTTCAGGGCCTGAGCACTGTCCTCGGGTTTTCTCAAGTCTAGCCCTCTGCCACTTGAGCCACAGTGCCACATCTAGATTTTCTATCTATGTGATACTGAGCAATCAAACCCAGATCTTCATGGGTGCTAGGCAAGCACTCTACCACTATGCCAAACTCTCAACCCTGACATAGTAATTATAAAGTCATCATCATCATATCAAAATATCCTTTCTCCTACAAAGAATGAACACTTATCTATGTGTGTAATGCTTTTTTTTAAATTTCACTAATTCTTCTGTGTTTTTCCCTCTTGCATTTTTTACGCATGACAGCAAAGCTAATCATCAGGAAAAAATTGATTAGGATACAGAAACCTAATAATGTCCTAGTAGATTGACGTCAAAAATATGTGCAAGATGCCCTGTGTGTTTGACCTAGTGGTAGAGTCCTTGGCTACCACGCAAAAAGACTCAGGTTTGATTCCTCATTACCACATACATAGAAAACGCTGCAAGTGGTGCTGTGGCTCGGTGGGACAGCTAAAGCCTAAAGAAAGCCCAAGAACTATGTTCACACTCTGAGGTCAAGTCCCAAGACCAGCCAAAACAAATAAAATTCGACAAGGGGCAAAATGCAGGCAGAGAAGGCACTGTGAAGCAAATGTTTTGTAAAGGATGAGGGCAATATTGACCCTTAAGTTTGGATCTTACCTAAGAAAGGCTCCTTGAGCCTGAGACCAGACTGGTAGTTGGGCTTAGTGGAAGACATTGGGAATGGACAAATAAGGTGTGCCGTTTACTACATCCACATGTATATTGTGAGATTGGAGGAGAGATTCATCCTCCAGTATGTCTTTGGTGAGGTCTTCTGTGAGCAAGGGTCTTTGGTCATTGGGCCCTGAAAGGTGACCCTGCCTCCCTCACAATGGAACAGAATATGGAACGCTGGTAACCAAGCCAGTGTAACTAACAACCAGCTCAATCCAGGTCACTTGGCCTGTGTCTCAGGAGGTAGAAAGATGTTGCTGTGCTGTTGCCAAAGTTCAGGAATCTCGAGTCTCAGGCATGGAAGTTCTGGATGTCTTACTCGAAGATATACATGCTAGATCTTTGTCAAGCCACAAATCCAGTATAACAGGCCTTTCTGTAAGAAGAAGGCCAGGAAAATCCAGGGCAACCAGATGAGGTAATTTTCTAAGAAGAAATGTACTTGACCCCATCATCCTCCCACATACTACAACTTTCTTTTTTTTTCATTTTTTTATTGTAATTAGTAAAAGGGTTACATGATATTTGCCAGGTAGAAGGCCCATTAATTCACATACATTGATACCCTTTCACATGTCTTGGTACCCATTTCCCTCCAACTCCACACGCCCCACCCGTCTTGGATTTCCCCCTTCCCTATCAAATTTCAAATATCCAAATACAAATTAATTCAATATATCAGATAACAAAGTGAGATACTATACCAATATGGGATAACCAAGGGACAGCAAAGGCGTTGAAAGACAACATAGTACATTAAGGACAACAATCATTCATTATATGGCTTTTGTTTCAATATCCTGGAGGTCCTTTCAATTAGCTTCACATTATATGGCCTTATATATGGCCTTTTGCTCTATTGCAAATCTCTGCTAGTAGAGTCCAAAGTTTCTACTGATTATGTCGAATGAGGGAAACCACTGAGCCTAAGTTCCTTTGAGTCTGGCTTACTTCACTTAATATGATTTTTTCTAAGTCTTGCCATATCCTAACAAATGGGGCGTTGTCATTCTTTCTGACAGCAGCATAGAATTCCATTGTGTACAAATACCACAACTTGTTGATCCAGTCATCAACTGAGAGACATCAGGGTTGGTTCCATATCTTTGCTATGGTGAATAGCGCTGCAATGAACATTGTTGTGCTAGTGGGTTTAGTATGCCCGTGTTTCTGGATTGTTGGGTAAATGCCAAGTAGTGGTATTGCTGGGTTATAGGGAAGTTCTATGTTTAGCCTTTTGAGGCACTGCCACACTGCTTTCCATAGTGGTTGAACGAGTTTGCACTCCCACCAACAGTGTAGTAGTGATCCCTCCTGGCCACATCCCCTCCAGCATCTGTTGTCATTCGTTTTCCTGATCCTGGACATTCTAACTGCAGTGAGGTGGAATCTTAGAGTTCTTTTGATATGCAATTCTTTTATGACCAGAGATGTGGAGCATTTCTTCATGTGTCTATAGGCCATTTTTGTTTCTTCTTCAGAGAAGACTCTCTTTAAGTCTTTGGCCCATTTTTTAATGGGATGGGTGTTCCTTTGGAGGTTAGTTTTGGAGTGATTCAATTTTTTGATTTGTTGATATATTTTAGATATGAGGCCTTTGTCCGTTGTTTGGTAGGTGAAGATCTTCTCCTACTCTGTAGGCTTCCTGATTGGTTTACTAGCTATATCCGTTGCCATACAAAAGCTCTGCAGTTTAATGCAGTCCCACTTATCCAGCCTTTCTCTGATTTGTTGTGATTCTTGGTCCTTATTAAGAAAGTTTCGACCTGTGCCAAGGAGGCCTAGTGTATCTCCTATTCCTTCCTGTAAACGTTTCAGTGTGTCAGCTTTTACCTCTAGGTATTTGATCCATTTGGAGTTAATTCTAGTGCAAGGTGACAAAGAAGGATCCAACTTTAGTTTTCTGCTGATGCTTAACCAGTTCTGCCAGCACTACTTGTTGAAGAGGCTATCTTTCTTCCATTCTATTTTTTTTGGCTCTCTTGTCAAAGATTAGGTGGCCATAGGTCTGTGATTTAATATCTGGGTCCGCAGTTGTATTCCATTGGACTTCAGGCCTGTTCTTGTGCCAGTACCAAGCTGTTTTGGGAATTATAGCTCTGTAATAGAGTCTAAAGTTTGGAATTGAAATTCCTCCAGCGCTGTTCTTTCTGCTAAGAAGTGTTTTTGCTTACGGGGTCTTTTATTATTCCATATGAAATTTTGAATTGCCTCTAGTATTTCTTTAAAGAATGACATTGGGATGTTGATGGGTATTGCATTGAATTTGTAGATAGCCCTTGGCAAGATTGTCATTTTCACAATGTTGATTCTTCCAATCCAGGAGCATGGGAGGTTTTTCCATTTCCTTAGTTCTGCTTTAATTTCCTTTTTTAGGGTTTTAAAGTTTTCATCTAAATGGTCCTTTACATTCTTAGTTAAGCTAATTCCTAGGTACTTTATTTTCTTTGAGGCTATTGTGAAAGGAGTTTCTTTCCTGATTATTGCCTCGTTCCTCTCACTATTGGCGTAAAGGAAGGCAGTTGATTTGTAAGGGTTGATTTTATGGCCTGCTACCCTTCCAAAGCTTTGAATCAGCTCAAGGAGCTTGGTACTAGAGTCTATAGGATACTTTGAATACAGAATCATGTCATCTGCAAAGAGGGATAGTTTTATTGCCTCTTTCCCTACTTGGATCCCCTTTATGCTTGCTTCTTGCCTTATTGCACTGCCTAGGAAATTTAGTACTATGTTAGAAAGGAGTGGAGAGAGTGGGCATCCTTGTCTCGTTCCTGATTTTAGAGGGAATGGCTTTAGATTTTCACCATTAAGTATAATACTAGCAGTGGGTTTCTCATACACAGCCTTTATTTCATTGAGAAATGTAGGCATCTTGCCTTATTGCACTGCCTAGGAATTCTAGTATTATGTTAAAAAGGAGTGGAGAGAGTGGGCATCCTGAATGCTACCCCTTAGCACTTTTATGCAAAGCTTAGGCCTGTGGCATTTTAAGCACAAATCAACGCTCTGTTTTTTGCTGGTTAATTAGAGGTAAAAATCTTATGGAATTTATTGCATGGCTAATTTTGAACTGGAATCCTCAGTTCTCCGCTTATCTTGAGTAGCTAGGATTACAGTACTTTTACAACCTGTATGCTCATACACATCACTTCTGATCCAAACACTCATTGTTCAATTTAACTAACAAGATGTGAGGAAAGATGATTGACTGTAATTTACTAGATGGGCTTCTAGTGAGTATATATTTCCACTTCCACTCTGAAGCCAGGGAAATGTTTCTGGTACATGTTTCAACTATCTCCCAAAGAGGAAATAATGTGTGAGTACGTTGGCTAGTATTTCAGATAGGAGATGGACTTTGGTGTTTGGAACCTGTTGGGCAGAGTGTATCAGCTGGGCTGTGATAACAGAGATGATGTTGCAGACAGGAATATTTTCATCCCAGAAAGACTTAATCCACATCCTTGGATTTCAGGCCTTGAGTAGATAGAATTACAAGTGTGAGCTGCCACCACCACCTGGTTCATTTTGGAAACCTTAATTGCTTCTCATTTGTTCCTTTCCTTTTTTGGAAGATTTATCTAAGCTGGCTAATTGTGCATCACAATGAAGTGATTGGCCGCAGGAATTGCAAATATTTGTTTCATCAGCACGGAATGAATGAAGTTGATCTAAACCCAATAGTATTTTACTTCTGATAAATAGGGAACTTACTTATATCATTTTTCCTTGCCTTTGCTTTCCCAAGCAAGCAACATGTTTCTTAAAAACTATACTTCATGAGAATATTATAATTAGAAGCTATCTTCTGCACACTTCAGAATAGTCCTTGCATTTATAAACTTATATTACAATATTAGGTAGAAGAATGGTGACTGTTAGTTTCATAACTATTTCATATGTTTTACTCTTTAAGGCTCATTAACTCAAGAAAGGATTAAATACATTTAGATAATAGTAGAACAATCTGCTGCTGATTTGATGTGTGTGCAGATGATACACAGATTTATTAGGATTACTCAAAAGTTTTCTTCAAATTTTCAGTAGTAGACTGCTATGCTAACTGGAAGGTGATAGTAATGCTCCTGAAATTCTATGAATCAGCTATGAAGCAGAATTTCAGGGGAGAGTATTTTCTAGGGACTTAATTTCTAAGACGCATATCAAGAATATTGAACTATAACACCAAATGATGGAGGACTCAGCGTCACATTCTGTTTGTTTTATGCAAGTCCTGGGACTTGAACCCAGGGCCTGGGAACTGTCCTTAAATGTTTTTTTTTTTTTTGCTTCAGGCTAGTGTTCTACCACTTGATCCACAGCTCCACTTCCAGATTTTCGGTAATGAACTGTAAATCAGAATATCATGCAATTTGTTTGGGCTGGATTCAAACCTGATTCTATGTAGATAGGATTCCAAGTGTGAGCGCACAGAGCCTGGCTAGTATCATTCATCATTCAAGTCATGGGACTGCACCTGGGTCTTGTCACTGAGCTTTTCAGCTCAAGACTACTGCCCTATCCCTTGAGCCATAGGGCCACTTCTGGGTTTCTGGTGGTTAATTGGAGATAAGAGTCACATGGACTTCAGTGCCCAGGCTGACTTTGAACTGCTATCCTTGGATCCCAGCCTCTTGAGTAGCTACATTTACAAGTGTGAGCCACCATACCCGGCTAAATTATTTTTTAAGTTAATTTTTTGTTAAGTAAATATATAGTTGGCATACTGTTACATAAGTAATGAACACATTTCTTAAGAAAATTGTTATGCCCTCCCTCATTTTTCCCTGTTTTCTACCCTCAGCCCCCTCTCCACCCAGATTGTTCAGTTCATTTCCGTTTAGTGTCTTCCAAGTATCACTGTTCAATTGGTTCACCCTTTTTCCTTTTTTTTTTTTTTTTTTTTTACCGTTTTATTATACCCTCTCCATTCCCCAAATCACATAAACCTATGTACAAGACACACGGTACCCGAATTCAACACAGTGACTACAGAGAATAAAACTAAAGGGAAAAAGAAGATAAGAGGTAAAAAGCAAGAAAATGAAAGAACATCATACAGTACCTTAGAAGCAACAACACTGAAAAAATAAAACATAAAACCTTGGGCTGAAAATGTAGCTTGCCTACCATGTATGAAACACTGGATTCCATTCCTCAGCACCACATAAACAAAAACTGGAAGTGCCACTGTGACTCAGCTGGTAGATTTCTAACGTTCAGCACAGAGCGTCTCCAAGTGACAAAATTCTGTCACATTTAAGTCAGGCTTCAATACTTTGCTAGGAACCAGTTATGTGATTTGGAAGAAAGTCCAATTTTCAAAAAATCACTAGCCAGGCGCTGGAGGGTCATAATTGTCATTCTACTAGCCAGGGAGAAGGTGATACAAAGCCTTTGCAAGCAAAAAAACGAAAACAAAAAAAACTGTAAGATTCTTCTCTCCACTTATCCACCCAAAAACTAAGTGGAGTTGTGGCTAAAACTGGTACAGCATTAGCCTTGAGGAAAAAGAACTAAGAGACCTTGCCCAGGTCCAAAGTTCAACCTCCCCACCAAGAAAAAAAAAAGGAGTCCAGATACCTTAGTTTCAAAAGTATATTTGGATATCTTAGTAGATTTTTCTGATCTTTCCTCATTCATCTCATGGAACCACATAATCTTGATCCTGATCTGACTAAGAGCCTGCATTGTGCTTAATAAATTCATTCCACATATTCCAGTAGAATCTGGACAGCTAACAGCCACTTACCAATGCTTTATTCTACGTTTAGTCCAGTATGTCTTCATACCATCTACACAGTCAGCTATATCATCTTTCCAGAAGTATCATTGAGTGTAGAACACTCAGAACTAAAATAATTGCATAAAGATGTAATAAAACTCCTTGATTCATTAAGAAAATTTCTGTACCACTTAGAGCAAGTACATTAGTGGAATTTACATCTAGCCTCTTTTTTTAAAAAAATTTATTAACATTGAATTTTACATCATATTTCAAATGTCATGTTTAACCAACAAGTATTCAAGAAGGGAATCGCTATACAATCACTGGCACATAAATTTTAGAATATAGTAAAAATTAAGCTGAGTCTTTGTATGTCATAGATACAGATTAATCTATAATAAAACACATGTCTATAGAGTGTATAGTCTATCCTAGATTTTTATGTCTATGTAGTTATGTTTATATCTCCAAAATTATGTCCAGAACTTTGGGTATCAACTATTCAATCATCGCTCTACTACTGTTTGAAACTAATATCCATATATTAAGGATACCATGTACCTTTTGTTCCTTGGTCTTGACTTATCTCACTCAACAGGATTCACTCTAATTTCATCGACTACCCCAAAAATGCCATTATTATGTTTTTCTGTGCAGATCTTCTTTTTATGTATTTATTTTTATTGTAATTTATAGAAGGGTTACATTATATTCACCAGATAGAAGGTGCATTACTTCTCAAACTTTGATACCCCATGTAATGATATGGTCCCCATTTCCCTTCCCCTGCCCCCACTCATGTTCATTTCCCCCCTTCCCTATCCAATTTCAAATAACCAATTAGGCACATATGAAATATATCAGAAAACAAGGTGAAATATTGTAACAATATGATATAACCAAGGGATAGCAAAAGAGATAAGAGATCACATAGTTCATTAAGGACAACAATCACTCATTATATGAGTTTTGTTTTTTCATCTTGGAGGTTCTTACATTTAGTGTCATACTATTTGTCACGATGTCTCTAGATTTTGTTCTATTGTAAACCTCTGGTAGCAGAGCCCAAGGTGTCTACTGAAATAGACAAATGAGGGAGACTCTTGGGCCTATGTTCCTTTGAGTTTGGCTTACTTCACTTAATATGATTTTTTTCCTTTTCATCCACTTCCCCGAGAATGCCATTATTTTATCTTGTCTGTTGGCTATGTATCATTCCATTGTGTGTGTGTGTGTGTGTGTGTATCACATTTTTTGTAGTAGGGCATCTGTTTGTTTCCATCATCCAGCCTCATTTTCTACAGATATTTTTATAGTCTCTTTTTTATTTTCAGGGTAATGTATAGAGGGGTTACGATTACATTTACAGGTAGTGGACTGCATTACTTCTCACAAATTTATTCCACTCCACATGTTTTTGTCCCCAGTTCCCTCTCCCCTCCCCTTCCCAATCATCTTGTTTCCCCCCTTCCCTTTCCTATTGGACATAAACAAATAAACATATATACAATATGCCAAGGAAAAAATCAGATACAGTAACAATCTGACATTAACCAAAGGGCAAAATAAGAGATGAGAAATAACATAGTAGATTAAGGACAAAAATCACACAAGATTAAGAGCAACGATGACACAAGATATAGCTCTTGTTCCCATATCCTAGAGATCCTTTCATTTAGTCTCATCCTATATGACCTTATATACCTTGGTTTTTGAGTTATTGTAATCCTCTGCTAGGAGAGTCCTAGATGAGAACTAATTATTACAAATGAGGGAAACCATTGAGCTTATGTTTCTTTGGGTCTGGCTTGCTCTCACTTAATATGAATTTTTCCAAGTCTTTCCATTTCCTTACAAATGGGGCGATGTCATTCCTTCTGATGGCAGCATAGCATTCCATTGTGTATAAGTACCACATTGTTGGGATCCAGAGTGGAATCAAACTGTACCTTGACTTGCATCAGACGATGGCTATATTGTCTTATGGCTTTCTGGCCCTATTCTATGTAAATGACCTGAAAATTACCATATGAATGTAACACCTGGAGGTTTCCTGGGAGAGGAGGAGGGAAGAAGTGGGAGTGGAAAATAAACACGGCAGTCTCAGCAGTCTTTGCCTGGACTGCGGACATCCTGGACCCGGTGTGTCTGTCTCTCTTCTTTTTCTTCCTAGTCCTTGTCCCCTATTTCAGGAACCCCAATCTGCGAACCCTGGTTTGCTGCCGGTTGGCCCGGCACCACATCTTCTTGATTCAGTCATCTACTGAGTGGCATCTGGGTTGGTTTCATATCTTTGCTATGGTAAATAGTGCTGCAATGAGCATCATTGTGCTAGTGGCTTTAGTATGCCCTTTTTTCTGGACAATTGAGTAGATGCCAAGTAGTGGATTTCCTGGATCATAGGGGAGCTCTATGTTCAGTCTTTTGAGGAACCACCACACTGCTTTCCCTAGTGGTTGAACGAGTTTACACTCACACCAACAGTGTAGGTGTGATCCCCCCTGGTCACTTCCCCACCAGTATCTCTTATTAGATTTTTTGATAATGGCCATTCTGACTGGAGTCAGGTGGAATCTCAAAGTTGTTTTGATTTTCATTTCCCTTATTGCTAGAGATATGGAGCATTTCTTCATGGTCTAAAGCACATTTTAATTTTTTCTTCAGAGAATACTCTTTTAAGTCTTTAGCCCACCTTTTAATAGGATGGTTGTTTCTTTGAAGATTTGTTTGGGAGAGATTCATTTTGTTCGGCTATAGATATATTTTAGATAACTACATATATTTTTGTAGAAAAAAGAATGGAAGCTCTCATGCTGGCTCACAACTTAATTTCAGCTACTTAGGAGGCTCAGGTCTTAGGATCACAGCTCAAAGCCAACCAGGGCCCTACAGTGTGTGAGATCAAACTCTGTGAACATACAAGGACTGTAAGAGGAATCTCACTGCCTGGGAATGTAGCCTAATGGTAGAGTGTTCACCTAGAATGCATGAAGACCTAGGTTCTATTCACCGGTACCGCAAACTCAGAAAACAGCTAGAAGTGGCACTGTGTCTCAAGAGGCAGAGCACTCACCTTGGCAAGCGAGTCCAACGAAAATGTCTAGGCCCTGAGTCCAAGCCCTAGGACTGGCAAAAAGAAAAAAAAGAGCAATCTTACTTAAGTAACAAGGAATGTATCCTATATTTATACAGACTGAAAAATTCATTAAGAAATTAGAAAATATGTATAAAGTGCATAATTTCTTTTGTGTGTTGGCACTGGGTCTTCAACTGAGTGCTTCAGCTCTATCCCTGACCTTTCTGCTCAAGGCTAGCACTCTGCCAATGCAGCCCCAAATCAACTATCTTCAATTGAGATATAAGCAATGAATATTTCAGGGTGCTTCATGAAAAACATTTTTATAAATTGAAACTTTCAACACAGTCTTATTTTAGTATGAATGTTGAGATGGGAAGAGACAGAAAAAGTGAAATGTTTCCTGATCCCCATAGAGAAGAGATTCAGCAGAACCACTGTGGTCTGCAGGCTTCTTTGTGAGTTTTGTTTGCTTGTTTGATTTTTGTCAATTGTGGGGCTTGAACACTGGGCCTGGGCACTGTCCCTGAGCTCTTCAGGTCAAGGCTAGTGCTTTAATCTGTGAGCCACAGTGCCACTTCTGATTTTTCTGGCAGTTAACTGGGTACTTTGGCTGGCTTTAAACTTTGATTCTCAGATCTTAGCCTCCTGAGTAGCTAAGATTATAGGTGTGAGGTACCATCACCAGGCTGCTGCTCTGTTACTATGCAGGTTATGGATCAAGAACTTCAAGTTCTTACTTCAATTTTCTCTTCTCTTGCCTGATACTGTGCCATTTGAACGAAGCCCCAGTTCCTGGTCTTTGTTGGTTAATGAGAGATATTATGATTTTCTAATATTCAGAGCAATGATTATAAAACCCAGCATTTTACTTACTTGAATAAATTAAGAGACAGGACCTAGTGAGATGCAAAACAAAGTTTTTTTCAAGTTGCTATCCTGTTCTAATGCATAAGTCTGGCTATTTTGCTTACACACAAATATGTATTTTACCAGTTTCTACTCTATTTTTGCTTAGCTTAAAACCACCACTGCCATTTCATAGATTTTGTTGTTGTTGTTTGCGGTGCTTGAACTCTGTGCCTGGGCTGTTCCTCAGATCTTCAGTTCAATGCCAGTGCTCTACTCCTTTTGATTTGGCCAGTCCTGGGCTTGAACTCAGGGACTGAGCACTATCCTTATATTTTCTCAAGGCTAGGGCTCTACCACTTCAGCCTCAGCACCACTTCCAGCATTTTTCTATGTATGTGGTATTGAGGAATTGAACCCAGGTCTTCGTGCATGCTAGGCAAGCACTCTACCACTAGGCCAAACTCCCAGCACAAAATTATTCATCATTACAATTAGCTATCTTTTTTTTTATTATTGATTCGTCATGGTGCTTGGACTTTGGGCCTGGACACTGTCCTGAGCTCTTCAGCTCAAGGCTAGCGCTCTTCCTCTACAGCTCCATTTTCGGTTTCTGGTAGTTAATTGGTGATGTAAGTCTCACAAACATATGTGTCCAGGCTGGCTTTGGGCTTTGAACCAAGATCCTCCAATCTCAGCCTCCATAGTAGCTAGAATTACACGCTTCAGCCAGCAGTGCCTGACTGTTTGATGTCTCTGTCTCTGTCTCTCTGTCTCTGTCTTTCTCTGTCTGTCTGCCTGTCTGTCTCTCTGTCTCTCTCTCTGTCTCTGTCTCTGTCTCTCTCTGTCTCTTTCTCTCTCTCTCTCTCTCTCTCTCTCTCTCTCTCTCTCTCTCTCTCTCCCTCTCTTTCTCTCTCTCTCTCTCTCTCTCTCTGTCTTTTGGTTGTAAGACTTTAATTGTGCACCTGGGCAGTGTCCCTGGGCTCTTCAGCTCAAGGCTACAACCTTAAACACCTTGAGCCACAGTGTCACTCCTGGTTTTCTGGTGCTTAAGTGGAAGTAACAGTTTCATGGACTTTAGTGTCTGGCCTGGCTTTGAACTGTGATCCTCAGAACCCAAACTTCTGAGATCATTTCCAGCTTTTTTTTTGGTGTAAGTGGTACAGAGTAATTGAACACAGGGCTTTGTGCATACTAGGCAAGCAAACTACCACTAGTGTGCACTCCAGCCTTAGATAAGGGCTTTCTTTTTCTTTTTCTTTTTTTCACTCATGGGGCTTGAACTGTGTGCCTGGATGTTTACCTTAAGCTCTTCAGCTCAAGGCAAGAGCTCTACCACTTGAGGCACATTGTCATTTTGAATTTTCTGGATTATTTGGAAATAAGATTCTCACAGATTTTTATGCCTGGGCCGTCTTTGAACCTCGATCCTCCAGGGTAGCTAGGATTACCAGGGTGAGCCACCAGTCACGGGCATTAAATTATTATTTTTTGCATGTCCTATGGCTTCAACTCATGGCCAGAGCACTGTCCTAGGGCTTGCTCAAGGATAGCACTTTACTTCAGCCAGCCAACTCCCGGTCCAAATAGGCCACTCTTGAAGCTAGAATTACAGAGATCTGCCATAATACTGGCATGTCGTTATCTAAGTATATAATTTTTCTTCTATTTTTGATGGCTTTTCCTTAGTGGACATATTTCCTACATATTTTATGGAAAACTTCCTTCCCACTGGGGCCATAAGTTAAGCCTAGTGGAAGAGTTCTTGCCGAGCATGAATGAAGACCCAAGTTCAATTCCTCAGCACAACATAGATAAAAAAGATACAAGTGGTGCTGTGGCACATGTGATAGAACTTGCACCTTAAGAATAAACAAAAACAAAAACAAGGATCGTGCTCAGGTCCTGAGTCTAAGCACAGTACTGACAAAAAAAAATTCTCCCCAAAGTAGATATTTAAACTTATTGTACTTTTCAAAAAATCTGTTGTCAAGGTGATATACAAAGAAATTGCTGTTACATATGTAATGAGTACATTTCTTTTAAACACTGTTACCCCCTACCCCCTTTTCTCTTTCCCTTCCCCCCAAGTCATAAATTTCATTTACAACAAATATATATGTATTTTCATTCCTGAAAAAAATAGTTTAAAATGTGTTCAAATAAATGATGTAGGTTGATATATTTATCAAAATGGATTACTTGAACTCTAAAATAAACATTCTAGGTAATTTTTCTCATAAAATTGTAGTAATGCTATAAAACTAATAAAAAAGGAATTTTAGTTATTAATTTCTTATGTTTTATCTTTAACATTATTACACTAAGCATACTGTTTATGGTATTAATACAGACAGCATGAAATATGATTATGTAAAAAAATTAAATGATTAAAGATAGTAAGGTTGGGGGCCAGTAGTTTGGCTTGGTGGCACACACCCTGGACTGGCAAAAAAGAAATAGGGTTAGATAAAACAGATTTATTTCCAAATGTGTGGAAAATGGTATGATTTCTTGTTTGGCTAGTCCTGGGGCTTGAACTGAGGGACCAGGAATTGTCCTTGGCCACATTTGTTCAAGGGTGGCACTCTGACACCTGAGCCACAGTGCCCCATCTGCTTTTTCTGTGTATGCAGTGCCGAGGAATTGAATCAAGTCTTCTTGTATACTAGGCGAGCACTCTACAACTAGGCCACATTCAAAGCCAAAGTACATTTTTGATGCTATTGTGGAGTTTTAATTTTCTTAAATATTTGTACAAAGCACAATGGATATATAAACAGACTTGAACTCACAGAACAGAGTCCCCCATAATATTACAGTTACTCTGGCACTTCTCCTGATTGACAAAACACATTTCCAGGCATCTGCACTGTCCTTAAGCTTTGGTAGCTGACTTGTCTTTCCATGGAGGCCTGGCCTGGATTCCTGGTGATTCCATGCATTTCATAGTTCTCTGTATATACAGTAAGGTTGTCTTGTATGGGACCAGACCTGTCTGGTTTTTGGCCCACCCAGGACCTATGTGTCTGAGGTCTCACATTCTAAGTGGACAATAAAACACAGTATAATAAGGACTGAAGAACTGCACACCATAATATTAACAATGAGAGTTTAATAGTTAGCAAAGTAAATACAATGAATACTTGACAAGAATCATGAGAGCAAGATAAAGAGATGTCATTTTAGGAAGGGGACAGGGAATCTCTAAATCCAGCCTGGCCTCCAAGTTGCCTTCAGACAGTAATTCTACTTCAGAGTTCTCAGAAGGGTCTCTTTCCTCATGAGAAACAGAATGTCCTTCCTGAGTTAAGAGGGGGATGGATTCTGGTTTGTCGAATGGAGATTGAGTCTCTTTTAGTGAGATGGATGGGTCTGGATATTCTGTGAGGATGGATTCATTTTCCTCCAATGAATCCAGTATTGAGAGTACACTTGCTGCTTCCCATGGGGACATTTTCCATGAGCCCAGCGTGTGCCCCTTCAGCTTGCACAATAACTGGAGTGTTACTCTGACTCTGATGGACTGACTCTGGGTGGAGTGTGAAAGGAAACGGAAGGAAATCTGGCTGCTCTTTTTCTTCCTTCATAGTATCTGCAGGTTCAACTGTGTCACACATGGGGTTCAGAGCAAAAGGTATATCCACAGGACTCTAAACCTGTTTGGTAATTTCTACAGAAGGCCCATGCTTTCTGGAGTGCAGTGATGATTCTCTGTCTCCATCAGTCACCAGCTCCATTGGTGGGTTTTTCATCCGGAGTTCAGGATAAGCTCTTCCACGATGACCCAAACCTAAGAATGGAAATAGGTACAGAGTGGACTCTGAAAGTTGAAGTGTCACTCAACTTCCATGAGGATCTAATGGAGCAACCTGTAGAACGGGAGTTTGGACTGAACTCTGAGGAGGTGTAGGGTCTTTCCAATGAGTGCTTATTCCCGAGTCCTTTCAGAGGACAGACATTACCTGGCTGACACCACCCATAAAGGGCATTTTGCCAAGCTCTGTAGAAGTAAGGGCCAACCAATATCTAGACCACATGGGCTTCCTACTCACAGGCTCTGAGGCACCCACACCAGGACTTCTACTTTATCTTGGTCTTACTGGTCGCACATTCCTCCAGCTGGTCAAAAAGAATGTGTTTAGAAGAGCAGGTCCAAAGCCGGCATGTGGAGCCTCATATAGAGCTTGAGTTGTGTCAGGGTGTGGCAGTTCTTGAACTCGTAGAAATCACTGGGGTAGAAGTCCATTCACATCGTATAGATGGAACACATGATGCTTTGGGCACATTCGGTACAAGGAAAGTGAGAGCCTTCTCTCTCCATCCTGAGCCTTCTACCAAAGCCCCTTTCTTGCAGGACTCTAATGCTGTGGCTGTCCTGCAGAGATGTGCACTTATGTGCTGGGAGGGGGGTAAGAGGCACTCGAGAACAGGATGACTTTTACACCCCACTTCCAGAAGCTTCTGAGAGAGGCCTCTATGCATCTGTCCAAAGTAAACACACCTTAAATTAACTAAGTAAATGGTCTAAATAAATCAATAAGTGAATGCTCTAAATAAAGAACTAAATGATCATTCCTCTAATCTTAGCCCCCCGCAGGCTGAGCTCTGAAGATCACAGTGGAAAGCCAGTCTAGTCAGTAAAATTCTAAAGGCACTTGTCTTCAAATAGGCAGCAAAAAGCCAGAACTTGACCTATGACACAAATGGTACAGTGCTAATTTTTGAACACCAAAGGTATGGCATTCAGACCTGGGTTCAGGTTCAAGTGGCAGCACTGGACCACACACCAAAATGTAAATGCTTTCAGGTTCTAACAGGCAAAGCTATCACAATCCCTCCCTGATTGCTCAAAAGTGATTCAGCCCCCAGCTTTTCCTCTGACTCCAGTATTTCACAGGCCTCTGCGATTAGTACTGACACCTCATTTCTTACTGGGAAATGGGATTTCCTAGGATGTCACCTAGGTGAGGGCTGCAGTTGGGAGCCACTTACTCATGCCTGAAATCCAACTTCTCAGTAAGCACACTGTTGAGACTCCAGTAGCTTGTGAGGGAAATGAAATGGCATGGTGTCCCAGTCATAATAAAGTAGTTTGTGCACTTGTATCATGCTTAGCTCCCCTGTGAACACCCCAGTGAACCAAACAGGTTCAGAGAGGAGCCAAGTATTCCAAGACTTGGCCAGGAGGGGTGAGCAAACCTGGGTTTGGAGGGGGAACACTCACTTTTTCAAGAGAATTTCCAGCAACTACTACATTGTCCTCCACTATTTGAAATTGTGCAGGAAGTTTCCCACATAAAAGAGATCACCTCTCTAGTAGGCAGGGATCAGCTTTGTCAGCAGCATCTCCAACAGGCCTTCCTCCAGGATCCATAGGTTACAAGGCTCATTCAGAGTCTGAGCTGACTTACCATCACACTATGTTGGCAAAACAGTGGATATTTCAAACGTAGGAATGGGACCACACTTCACAATGAGGAATTGGAATAGAGTAGATTGGAAATGACACACTCTAATCTCAGTATAGTCACTTGAAAGCACACAAGAAGGTTGTAGTGTGTGGGCAGGATGATGGGTTCAAATAGGTTTCCTCTCAATATACCTCATCTGAGTTGCCCTGGAGTTTCCTGGCTTTCTTCCTAGAGAAATGCCTGATATACTGGAATTTTGGCTTGGCACTGATCCAGCATCTACTTCTTCAAGTGAGACATCCATATTTCTCATGCCTGAGATGCGAGTCTCCTGACCTTTGGCAACAGCACAGCAACATCTTTCTGGTTCCTGAGCCACAGGCCAAGGGAGCTGGCTTGAGCTGGTTGTCACATACAGTGGCTTGGTTACCAGGGTTCTATATTCTATTCCATTGTGAGGGAGGTAGGGTCACCATTCAAGGCCCAAAGACCAAAGCTCCTTGCTCACAGAAGACCTCCCCAAAGACATACTGGAGGCGGAATCTCCCTTCCCACCTCACATATGGATGTAGTAAACAGCACATCTTTTTGTTCAAATCCCAAGTCACTAACTAGGCATAAGTGCTAGCCTGGTCTCAGGCTCAAGGAGCCTTTCTTAGGTAAGATCCAAACTTAACTGTCACTATTCCCCTTACCCTTCACAAGACATTTTGCTTCACAGTGCCTTCTCAGCTTGCATTATGCCTCTTGCACATTTTTTTTGCTAGTCCTGGGACTTGACCTCAGAGCCTGACCATTGTTCTTAGGGTTTCTTTAGGCTATAGCTGTCCCACCAAGCCACAGCACCACTTCCAGAGTTTTCTATGTATATGGTACTGCAGAATCAAACCGGAGTCTTTTTGTGTTGTAGCCAAGCACTCTACAAATAGATGAAACACCCAGGCCATCTTGCACATATTTTTCACTTCAATCTACTAGGACGTTGTTAGGTTTCTGTGTCCTAATCTATTTTTCTTCCTGATGAATATCTGTGCTGTCATCTGTAAAAATGCAAGTGGGAAATTCACAGAAGCATTGGTGACATAAAAAAAGTCTTACAGACATAGATACGTGTTCATTCTTTGTAGGAAAAAGGAAATTTTGATATGATGATGACTATTTATAAATACTTTATCGGGGTTTAGAGTTTGGCCAGTGGTAGAGTGCTTGCCTAGCATCCATGAAGATCTAGGTTTGAGTCCTTAATATCACACAGATATAAAAATCCATATGGCAATGTGGCTCAAGTGGCAGAGGGCTAGACTTGGGAAAAGCCAAGAGCAGTGCTCAGGCCCTGAGTTCAAGCCCCAGGAATGGCAGGAAAAACAAAAGAAAAGGAAAGAAAAGAAATGTGCTTTTTACAAGTTATTCACTCACAGCATTTTCCTCTGAATTCTTCGCTTCTGCATCTTGTGACTTATCCCTTTCCCTCAATGTAGACAAGAAAAACAGATTTTATTACTTGCTATCCTCTTGTCCAATCTTTGGATATTAATTCAAAATACAATATTGCCTGAGATATTGTGTGTGTGCATGTGTGTGTGTATCTGCCAATGTGTGCATGAACACATGTGTACAGGGTTTAGGGCTTACTCATAAGGCCTGTGTGATAACCCTCAGCATCTTTTCCTCAAAGGTATTGGTCTTTCACTTCTAGCTTATTATCGCTAATTGGAGTTGAGTGATTCACTCAATTTGTTGCCCTGTGCATTGGAACCCAGTGCTGGGTTCTCATATTGTTAATTATAGCTATAGAGAAGGCTGAGGTCTGGGGATCCTCGTCAGAATCCAGCCCATGAAAGAAAGTCACTGATAGAAATCTTTATCTTCAGTTAAGCAAGAATAAATAAGGCAAAAATGGAACTGTGGCTCAGTTCCTCTTATACCAGCCATGAGAAAATTAGTAATTGGCAGCACCTGGTCCCTGAGAGAAATCCTTAGCACTGGTTCAAAAAAAGAAAGAAAATAATGAAAAAAATTAAAACTTGCTGAGGAATCCATAAGGATAAACGTGCCTGTGAATAATCTTGTCATTTCAGATTCCCTCAAGAGCTTATGTCTCTCTATATTTTATCAAGTTTTTTAAAGATATTTACATATTTTATATCTTTCCTAAACAGAGATAGCCATCCACAAAACACAAACACAAACTCTCACACAGTATACCACCCACCCATAAGTGTCTGGCTATGTATATATGTATAGTCATATGTATTGATCTGTCTCTCTATGCTAATATATAAATGCATAAACATATGTATTTAGACAAACAGGAAACATACATAGATAGGGCTCAGGCATTTCCAGATTTTGTGCAAGTCTTCTGAGTGCAACTTACCATTGTATTGTTTGTCAATATAGTGTCCCTCTAACTTTTGGCCAGCTTCTTGTCCTTTGATACTTTTTTCTGCCGGTCCTGGGTTTTGAACGCTAGGCCTGGATGCTGTCACTGAGCTTGAGCTTCTTGCATTCAATAGTTTATTGCAGATAAGAGTCTCATGGAGTTTCTGTCCTGGGCTGGCTTTGAATTGTGATCCTCAGAACTCAAACTCCTGAGTAGCTAGGAGGACGGTCTTGAGCTACCAGTACCTGGTTCCTTTGCCTCTTTTACCCTTTTTTTGGCCCCACCACAGCCATGGTATCTACCTTCCTATGTTCTCTCCACCTGCCCCCAGACAGGGGTCTGACAGATGCTTTCCACCCACTTATTCATGTCCTCCTCTGTATTGGCTGACAGCTAAGACATGCACTCACTTGTCTGGATGCCAAACACAAAGCCATGTGATTGTTTCTCACTCTGGAACATCCTATCAGATTTATAGCACCACAGAGGGTCAGGTTGATGCTCCTCCAGGGCTTTTAAATTGTTCTCATATTAATCCACAACACGTTTGTCATCACTTGTCCAGCTAATTCATGGACTAAACCAGCATTACCTACAAACTTAGATCCCAATACCATGAGGACACTCAAGGGTGCATTAGGAGTGTGACCTGCAGGTGGATGTGAGCCTGTCTAACTTGGAGAGGATTTCTCCACCACAGGAAATGGAATACAAATTTAGAATCTGCTTTCATGAGGTGACAATCTCTGGCAGATGGTCTTATCAAATGTGGCACTGCCTACTTCCAGCTTAAAACATGGGTTGATGACCCAGCATTACAGAGAATGTATTCACCCAGGCCCAACACATAGGCTGGGACCCTGAACTTTCAGGTAGCATTTGGCTTTGAAGGTCATGAGATCTTAGTCTACAAATGATGAGCCCCCTCCCGTGAGGCATAGCAAACGGAGCCAAAGTGCAACCCAGTTAAGCACCAGATCAAGCTTCCCTTCTTCAGTAGGGTATGGTTTGAAAACTGTGCATAGCTTCTTTTTGAAGCCAGTCCAGAAAGGAAAATCCATGAAACTCTCATTTCCAGTTAACTACCAAGAAAAAGCCAAAGATAGAGATGAAGCTCAAGAGAGGTAGAGAGCCATCTGAAAAGAATGGTTACACCCTGCTACATACTCATTATCTGATCTTGAAACCATCTCTGCGTGCATCCCAGCATGCAGCCAGCATCTGGGGGTGACAGTGACCCCTGCGCCCATTGGCAATCTGCACTGTCTCTGACATCTGTAATGTGAACCTCATTCTGTTGGGTTTGTGAAGCGGTGTCAACCCTGCAGAAGGAACCAACTGTGCCCTAACTCCCACTGTCCCCTGGGGACCCTAGCATTCCTCCATCTGCACTCCTCCTGTGGCTTCTGATCCTAGGGAGCCCTCCTGCCCTGTCCAACACTCACATGAAGTGCATATTTCTTCTCCTGGGGCAACTTCTCCACAGAGAGTACATGACATGCCCACTCTCCAGGCACAGGGAGATCCTGCCAAAGTAGCAAATCAGTGATAAGGACATAAAGTGATGAATAGAATTTTAGATCATAGGTTTTTGCATTTCCTCAGTTCTGCGTTAATTTCCTTCTCCAGGGTTTATAGTTCCATCGAAAAGGTGCTTTACATTCTAAGTTAATTCCTAGGTATTTTATTTTCTTAGATAGCAAAATGAGTTGCTATCCTGATTCTTGCCTCATTCCTCTCATTTGTTGGCATATAGGAAGGCAGTTGACATTGAGGCTTATTTTTATACCCTGCTACCTTACCAAAGTTTTATATCAGCTCAAGCACCTTCGGGGTAGAGTCTATAGGGTTCTTTAAATACAGAATCATGTCATCTGTAAGGAGAGAAAGTTTCAGTTCCTCTTTCCCTTTTCCTCCTCACTCCAGTTAGAGTGGCCGAGATCCAGAAATCTAATAACGTATGCTGGAGGGGATGTGGCCAGGAGGGATCACTACTACACTGCTGGTGGGATTGCAAACTCGTTCAACCACTATGGAAAGCACTATGGCAGTATCCCAAAAAGACTAAACATAGAGCTCCCCTGTGATCCAGCAATTTCACTACTTGCCAATCGTCCAGATAGGACATACTAAATTCACTAGAACAATAACATTTATCACAGCACTATTTACTATAGCAAAGGTATGGAACCAACCCAGATGCCCGTCAGTTGATGAGTAGATCAAATGGTATTTTACGCAATGGAATTCTATGCTTCTGTGAGAAAGAATGACATAGAAATAGAAAGACTGTGAAGTTTAGAAATTAGTTTCTGTCTCCTTCTCTCTCTCCTTCTCTATCTCTGTAAAATTTAGAAGTTCCTGTTTCTCTCTCTCTTTTCTCTCTCCCTCTCTCTCTCTCTCTCTCTCTCTCTCTCTCTCTCTCTCTCTCTCTCTCTCTCTCTCTCTCTCTCTCTCTCCAGTCCTTAGGCTTAAACTCAGGGCCTGAGCTACTTTGCTCAAGGTTAGCACTCTACCATTTGAACCACAGTGCTGCTTCTGGCTTGCTCTTTTCACGTAGTATTGAGGAATCTAACCCAGGCCTTCATCCTTGATAGGTTAGCACTCTACCACTAAGCCACACAGTCAGCTTTTAGAGGTTTCTGACAAAGGTTTTCCTACATGCTATTATTTCTTCTGTGAGTGCTCTTAATGCTTGCTGAAGGTTGACTTTGTTTAGAAGACTTACCCTAATGCTCCCATATACAGAGATTCTATATATAGCTAAATGCTTTTCATTACTCAGAATTTCTCTATTGTGTATGTTCTGAAATGTACTGAAGACTGACTTCTGATTAAAAGTCATTGCACATTTGTTCTATTCATTAGTTTTCTTTTCTTCTATGGGAATCAGGTTTGTGATGAACACAGAAGTATGCCTTCCAGGTCAAACACTTTCCACCTTTGTAATATTCATAAGTTTTTTCTCTCCTATGTGCATTTTATACTTAGTCATGCGTTCATGATGGATTTTTTCATATTCTTATATTCATACGATTTTTATCCTGTGTCTGTGTGGTATCGTGCAAACTGAAATATGAGTTCTTCAAAAAAATTTCCCTTTCATTTTATTCATAGGATTCTATCCTGTGGGTGTTTAGTGATAAATCTTGACTTGTGCCTTCTGGGGAAAAGACTGAACATTTGCTACATTCATTAAGGGTTTGATCTTGTGTTGGTTCTGTGACACAAGCTGAGTTTTCTTCCACAGACTAAAAAGTCTTTCCTATTTATTACATTGCTAAGTCTTCTCATATGTGTGAACTCTCTTACGCTTCCTGAAGGGTGAATACTGCACGAATGAGTTTCAACTTTGGTTATATTCCTAAGGTTTCTAATATGTGTGAATTCTGTTAGGCCTCCTGTAATGTGACTTCCATCTGAAGGTCTTACCACATTTGATGCACTCGTACAGTTTCTCTCCTGTGTGTGTTCTCTGATTCAATTTGAGGGAAGACTTCCATTTGAAAGACATTCCACATCGGTTACATTCATAAGGTTTTTCTCCTGTTTGAATTGTCTTATGCATGTTGAGGTTTGGCTTCTGTGTGAAGAACTTTCCACATATGTTACACTCATAAGGTGTTTCTCCTGAGTATATTCTCTGATGAACACGGAGTTTTACCTTCCATTTGAAAGACTTTCCGCATTCACTACATGCATAAGTTTTCTCTCCTGTGTGTGTTCTATTATGCCCATCAAGATATGACTTCCACTTGAAGGTCTTTCCACATTTGTTGCACACATAAGGTTTCTCTCCTGTGTGTGTTCTTTGATGCAATTTGAGGGAAGATTTCTGTCTGAAAGACTTTACACATTGGTTACATTCATAAGGTTTCACTCCTGTGTGTATTCTCTGTTGAACACGAAGTTTTCCCTTCCCTTGGAAAGACTTTCCACATTCATTACACTTATAAGATTTCTCTCCTGTGTGTGTTATTTGATGAACTCGAAGGTGTATCTTCTGGGTGAAAGACTTTTCACATTTGTTACATTCATAAGGTTTCTCTTCTGTGTGTCTTCTCTGGTGCAAAGTGAGGTATGATTTCAGTCTAAAAGTCTTCCCACATTTATCCCATTCATAAGATTTCTCTTCTGTGTGAGATCTCTGATGTGTGCTGAGAGCTGAATTCTGGGCAGAAATTGTATTACATTCCTCAAATTCATAAGGTTTGTCTTCTCTAGGAGATCGAGGTTGGAGCGTCAGGTCTGACTTCTCAGAAATTAATTTTCACACTTGATGTACGCATCACATATCTCAGGATATTTGCTCTGAGGTATTGTAAGGCGTATTTCATTACTGAAAGATTTCTCACATTCACTACATGTATGAGGAGTCTCTCCTGTGTACATTTTCGGATGTGTAGTGATGGTCGGTGTTAAGTACAATATTTTTCATCACACAGTACATTTAGCAGTTTTCCTCCCTCCCTGAAGAATTTCTTGGGCAGGGAGAACAGAATTATGATACTGCAGATCTTTTGGACTGTCACAATCATGAATAAAATGCTCTGAATATCCGATGGATTTTTTAAGAACAGGAGACATACGAGATCTATAGGCAGCATGCATCACATCAGGCTTAGGAGACAGAAGCATGTTCTGACACTTAATGAACTCCTCAGTCCTCACCCCTAAGTTGTTACCGTTATTACTAATGAGCTCTGGATTATGTGTAGAGCTCAAATTTAAAGTTGTTGCTAATCTCACGTTTTCCTCCACTTCGATACTACTTGCAACTGCTACTTCACAAAGACATTCATGTGGACTTTCCTGGCAGGTCTTGAACACATTTTCCATTACCTGGACATCTAAAATGAGTCATAGAAAAAAAGACACAAACATACATGAGATACAAATATTCCTTACTGTAAAGGAAATGACTTTACTTTCCCATCCTAAGTGTTAGATATTTTAAAATATAAAAGTGGAAATTGATTTGTGAGAAATATATGATTTTATCCCTAACATATTAAGAAAATGATATTTTACAATGACCAATAATGTTTTTCTGTGTTTTAGTTCTCTTTTTATATCACAGGAAATATTTATTGAAATTACACAACTATGTATTGCTACAGTTTTAAGCTGAGTACTACCTATAACATACCTGCAGCTGTTTTTTTTCAAATACTGTTTTGTTTATACATTGAGGAATAGCTGCCTTTCTTTTATTTTTGAGAAATAATCTAAATATTGTGCTGTTTTGCATCTTTTTAAAACTTTCTTTTCTTGTCTTTTCTTTTTTTTTTGTAGTTCATAGGCATCGGCCCTGTCCCTGAACACTTCAGCAGAAGACTATAACCCCTATACTAGAGCTACTGCCCCACTTCTGTTTTCTAGAGTTAACTACAGATAAGAGTCTCAGGTCCTGTGTAGCAGATAGGATTACCTTACCCAGTTTCAATGCTGTTTGCTTATTAACCATTAAGTGAGGAACACGAATTTTTTCTAGATTCAGCGGCCACAAGTTTGGTTTATATGTCTGTTTGCCTTTGATCCAAGCAAGAACGATTCTTGAGAGTAAGGACTTACACCTATATCCCTTCAGTTACAACTTCTCACTAAAGTCTCAATTTAGGTATTTGTGGGAATTTTGAAACTTGTTTCTTTCCATTTGAAGTCTTATAAAAATTCCTTTTCTAACACTCCTGTCCCTCAGAACCATGGAAGACCAGAAAATCTCCAGCTCATTGTCTAGTTAATTTTCTTATGTTGATTGAAACTTTGTTGTTTTTTTTCCCTTCCATTCCTGGGTGTGAACTTAGGACCTAACCACTGTCCTTGGGTTTTCTCAAGACTAGAACCCTACCAATGAAGTCATTACTTCTGGCTTTTTTGTATGTATGTGGTAATAATGAATCAAACCTGTGTCTTTGTGCATGCTAGGCAAGCACTCTACCACTAGGCTCAATTTCTGGTGGAAAGGTCTGGTTCTGATTACCAGTCTCTTCCTACCAGCAAAAAGATATTATCCTTATCAGAGAATAATGCCCTGACTTATTCTTGTTTGCTCAATCATTTATAGTGTTAGTTTTAAAGAAATGAAATATTACTCTTTCTTTCTTTCTTTCTTTCTTTCTTTCTTTCTTTCTTTCTTTCTTTCTTTCTTTCTTCCTTTCCTTCCTTCCTTCTTTCTTCCCTCTTTCTTCTTCCTTCCTTCCTTCCTTTTTTCTTTTTCTTTCTTTCTTTCTTTCTTTCTTTCTTTCTTTCTTTCTTTCTTTCTATCTTCCTTTCTTTCTTGTTTTGCAGTCATGGAACTTTAATTCTAGACCTGGCTGTTCTTCCTGAGTTCTTCAGCTCAAGGCTACTGTCCTATGTCTTTAGCCTCAACCCCACTTCTCATTTTCTATTGGTACATTGGAGAGAAGAGTCTGAGGTGTTTTTGTGATAGGTCAGTCTTTGAACCTTGATCCTCAGATCTCAGCCTTGTAAGCAGCTAGGATTACAGGCATGAGCCACGGGCTCATGGCTTTCTCATTTTATTTTGTTTCACAGTGATTTCTACAGAGAAATCTAACTTTAACTCTACTGCCACATAGAATTCATTATATCACCCTATGATTCTTGGTGCTGGGGGTTTGGGTAGCATTCACAAAGACCTGGTTCAGTTCCTTGGTACTACATACAAAGAAAAAGCCAGAAGTCGTGCTATAACTCAAGAAGTAGAGAGCTAGCCTTGAGAAAACCCAAGGACCATGCTCAGGATCTGAGACCAAGCATAGGATTGGGAAAAGAAAATGATTCTTGATTCATTCACAAAGAATTCCATAGGTTCCACACAGGATTTAGGGTAACTAAGAATATTATTGCTCAGTACATCACAACATGAAGTTACCAATGGGGCTCAGGCTCCAACATCAATATGAAGATGCATTCACTCACCTGTGATATTCTTGTCAGAGGAATTTCCTATCCAGAGTTCTGCACAGTGCTCTAGCTTGTCAATTAATACAGGTTTGGGAACACAGGGCCCTGTAAATTAGAAACAGTACAGAATTATTGCTTATGCTGTGTCATCATTGCTTTAAGTTCGCAGACATCCTACTCACAAGTTATCTATTAAATCTTTTTTCTCATTTCTCACTGGCTCCATGGTTGACTTTTCCCCAGCTCTGGATTCATTTTGTATGGCATAAACTTAGCTGTCTTGCTCAAGGCTAGAAAAATACCAGTTTGAGTCCCAGCTCCACTTACATGCATAGGTCTTCATGCATGCTAGGCAAGCACTCAACCACAAAGTCAAACTCTTGACACTCCACTAACATTTTTGAGGGGTTACTTGGAGTTATAGAGTTTCATGGCAATTTTTATGCCATTGCTGGCTTCAAATTAGAATTCTTAGATTTCTTCCTCCTGAATATTTTAAGATTACAGGCATGAAACATTGCACCTAGTGCCAGGTTTCCATTATAAACTCACTGTTTAGTGATTTGTAGATCCTATTTCCAATAATGATATATATTCTATTCTGGATTGTTTATCCACTTACAATTATGGTGTAAGTTTGGAATGTCGTCTCCATTACAGGAAACATAATTTAGAAATGTTGTCAAAGTATCCTGAAGGTATCCTGAAGAATAAGTACAAAATTACCTTAGGTTTTCTTTAGAAAGTAATGATACTTCTCAGGGCCTGGAATCTTTCATTTAAATAGTATTGAAAGTTTGATAAACATTCACGTATGTGCAAAATAACAAGGCACTTGCCCTTGCAAGTGAATTTGACTTTTTCTCACCTAAGGACACCAGGTTGCTGTAGGTCTCCAGCATTACATCTCTGTACAGGGTCCTCTGAGCATTGTCCAGATGCTGCCACTCCTCCCAGCTGAAATCCACAGCTACATCATCAAATGACACCAGCTTCTGGAATGGCACATTTTCATCAAGTAATTAGCACTGAGTTATAAACACACCATGTCTGGAATTTTATTCTTTTTTGTTGGAATTTTATTCCTTTACTTAAATGTTTAGACTTACATGAAATATTGACCTGAAAAGCTTAGGGATGGTGCCTAGGCCCAGAGTTCAAGTCCCAAGTACCACAAAAAAATGGAAAGTCAAGCCAGGTGTTGGTGGCTCACGCCTATCATCTTAGCTACTCAGGAGACTCAGATCTGAGGACCATGGTTCAAAGCCAGCCTGGCACAAAATTCCATGAGACTCCTTTCCAATTACCCACCATAACATGTTTAATGGCTTGTGGCATATCATGGTAGAGCAATTGTGGTATCGACAAAAATAAGTCGGGGGAGTAGATTTAGGTTATAAATGGAACTATTCCATTGAAAAGGAACTGCATTATACTATGACATATGCTGGTACTGTGAGAATATTGCAAAATCTTAGGGTATCAAGTAATAATACTGTGAAGTACACCCATAATGTTAATGTTCTATGTCTGGCATAATAATCACTTGGGGAAGAACCTTTTTTTCTTTTTTTTGGCTGGGGGATTTGTAAGGCTTGAACTCTGGTCCTGGGCACTGTTCCTGAACTCTTCAACTCAAGGCTATCACCCTACCTATGAAGCCACAGTGCCATTTCCCATATTCTAGTGGTTAACTGTAGATGAGAGTCTCATAGACTTTCTAATGCCCAGGCTGGCTTTGAACCAAATCTTTAGATATCAGCCTGATATCTGAGTAGCTAGGATTACAGGTAGAAGTCACTGCACCTGGCAAGAAATTTATTTCTTGCTGTTTTATACTACAAGTTTACTGTATGTTTTACTTTTTCAAAAAGACTGAGGATGACCTTTGTTCTGTATATAATGGGAAGAGGGGTAGGGAGCTGTGAGCAGAAGAAGTGAGGGGCAATACTCAGGGTAGGACAATAGCCTTAAACTAAAGAGCTCACGTCCCAAGGTCCAAGCCCCATGACTTTCCCCACTACCCCACAAAAAAAGTGAAAAAAATTGAAGATTGGAGAGGATTTTCTAAAAAGAATATATAGAAATAGTAGTACAAAATGTAGAAAGATTTCAATATTAACAGTCATGGGAAAAATTAAAACTACAATGAAATCATTACTTTAAATATGTTAATATAAATATAGTTTTAAATAAAAAGATCCACATACACACACACAAACACACACACACACACACACGCATACAAAAAAACAACTTTCAAAGTCTAACTATTACTGGGAAGGTAGTGAGAAGAAGTAGAACTTTGGAATAGTTCTGCAAGGAATATAAAACAATCAAAAATTGCTTGGAGAGTGCTAAAAAAGTACTAAATATAGAATTACATACAAATATGGTCCAACACTTCTATTTCTAGATTTGTACCTAACGGAAGAGAAAGCAGAGACTAGAACAAATATGTGGAGAATCCATTCACAACTATTAATAATAATCAAAAGATAGAAATATGTAAAACAATGCATTGAAAAGGAAGAACATTTTACTATATATTACAGATGATTCTTGATTACAGTAAACTAAAAATACAGCAGTCATAAAGGAAGAGCTAGGATATGTTTTCCCTTCCAGAACTTCCAAGGATCAACAAACCCTTAGAGCCAAAAAGCACGATGGTTCCAGAGAATGAAGTAGAGAGGAACAGGAGCTGAATGTTTAATGATTATTCATGGAAGATGAAAATTGCTCTAGATGGGTAGAATGAAGAGAGAACTGCCCCTAAACAATGGTTATGTAGCCACACAGGATGGGACACACCTATACTCCCTGATCTTGGGAAACTAAAGAAGGATTTCTAGCCATCCTAGATGCATGGAAAGATCTATCATAAAAACTAATATGGCGGGGCTGGGAGTTTGGCATAGTTGTAGAGTGCTTGTATGAAGACGAAGGTTCAATTCCGCAGTACCACATACACAGAAAAAACCAGAAGTAGTGCTGTGGCTCAAGTAGAAGATCACTAGGCTTGAGGAAAGCGGAAAGACAGTGCTCAGACCGAGTTCCAGACAAAGGGCTTGTTTTAAAAAAACCAGAAAGCTGAGCATGATGGGGTGGTGGCTCACTTCTATAATCCTAGCTACTCAGAAGGCTGAGATCTGAGGATGAAGGTTTAAAGCCATCCTGGCACAAAAAGACATGAGACTCTTATCCCAATTTACCTTTAGAAAATGGGAAGTGGGGCTTGGCTCCAGGGAAAGGTGATAGCCTCGAGCTGAAGAGCTCAGGGGATAGTGCCCAGGCTGAGTTCAAGATCTATGACCCACCAAAAACAAAAAACAAAAAACAAAAAATAATATGGAAAAATTTGGATTCTGTGAATTTTATCTGGCATATAAATGTCTTTTTTTGCTGTTGAAATAACAAATTGTTTGGAAACATTTTAAATGTTTTTACCTAGAAATGCACACTACAAATGGAATTAATAACAAACACAAAATATGCAAAAGGTACAAATTATCACAATATGGGTATCCTGCTTCTGTATCTTTTCACTGACTCCTGTTCAAATGAGTCACATATTCTGAATCATTTCTCCCAGTCGATATATGCCACACATGTTAGCTTGTACTGAACTTCTTGGGAAATCAAAAGCAAATACTAAGCAAATGTGTGTTAGATTTTGTCAACAGTGATATTTCAAATATAAATCCCTACTCATTGCATTATTTAATATCAATGCCGGAATCTAACTTACACTGGCAGAATCTTCAAAAGGGTGTGTAAATATTTAGGATCGTTATGTCTTCCTGGAGGAAAGATCCCTTTAGTAGTATGTAGTAACCTTCTTTGTCTTTTGTTACTAATTTTAGTATCAAGTCTATTGTATCTGATATGAGGATGGCAACTCCAGCCTGTTTATGGGGGCAGTTAGCTTGATAGAGTTTATTCCAACCTCTCACTTCCAAAAGATGATTGTTTTTGGGTAAGATGTGTCTCTTGAAGACAGCAGAACGATGGCTCTTGCTTTTTGATCCAACTAGACAGCCTATGCCGTTTAATTGGAGAGTTAATTCCTTTGATGTTGAGAGTTAGGACTGAGAGATATTTATTAGCTCCTACCAGTTTTAAAAGTTTTTAGTAGGGCCTGTGTCTTGACAGTTCTTGTGGTCCTTAGATGGTATTCTGTTTAGGTGCCAATTCTTTCCCTATATTGCATTTAGTTTGGTTTTCTTTGTATAGAGCATCTTTGAGAATTCTCTGTAGTGTTGGTTTTGTTTCGACATATTGTTGCAGCTTTTCCCTGGAATGGAATGTTTTTATTGTTCCCTCAGTTATGAATGAGAGCTTAGCTGGCTACAGTATTCTTGGTTGGTACTTACTTGATTTAAGGGCATGCTTCCAGTCACTTCGTGCTTGCATGGTCTCTGCTGAGAAATCTGGGATTATTCTGATTGGTTTGAATTTATAGGTTACCGATCCCTTTTCCCTGGCTGCCTTTAGGATCTTTTCTTTCGTTTCTATTGATCCAGTTCGGATCACAATGTGGCGGTGGGATGTTCTTTTCTGGTCAGGTCTGTTTGGGGTTCTAAAAGCTTCTCGTATCTGGATGGGCCTGCCCTTCTGGATATTTGGGAAATTCTCTGAGATGATTCCTTGAAGTATATTTCCAATACCATTGACCTCTTTCTCCACGCCCTCCTCAGTACCAACTAGCCTTAAATTAGGCTTCCTAATTGTATCTTGGACCTCCTGAAGCGCTCTCTCATATTTCCTAGGTTTGGATTGACTCATTTTCTGTTCTTTCTCTATAATGCCTAAATTATCTTCAGCCCCGGAAATTCTCTCCTCTGCATTGTCTAACCTGCTATCAAAGCTATCTACTTTATTTTTCATCTCCCTTGCTTCTAATTGCTCACTTTTGATGCCTTGCATCTCTTGTTTTAGATCATGTATGGATTTCTTTATCTCCTTGATTTCCTTTTGAGTGGTTAGCTCAGTAGCTTTATTTTCTTTGGACATTTGCTGGAGTTTGGTCACGTTTTTACTTGTGGATTCTATGAATTCATCCTTCTTTCTTTGAAAAACCTTTATTATGGCCTCCTTTATGACTTCTTCTTTTTCACTTATCACCTTGTTTATGCTTTCCTCTTGTTCAGCTATGGCTTCCTCCATTATCTCTTTATTTATATTTTCACATTTTCCATTAGTGATGTTTATCAATTGCATTTGTGTAGCACTTGGAAGACTCTCCTCTAGGTTTGCCAGTGACTGTTCCATTGTCTGTTTACATTGGGTGGGGGATGTTGTTTCTTGATTTGACATTTTTCTTGAGTTTCTTGTTCTGCCCATTGGAAAATGGGAGCAAGATTACTACTAAATACGATTATAGTTTTTCAGATATAACCAACCTAGACCTCTGTAGCTGGCAGACAGTAGATGTTCACAAGTTTTGATTGGTATTATCACTCTTTCTTTTTGTGCACTTACAGACCAGTCTAATACAACCACTGATAAGTGATTTATACCCAAAACAATAAACCTCTCAATCCAATCTCTATTGTCTTTAAGTCCCTCTGAGCCTAGAGAATAATTAACCACCTACATATACAATATTGCTCAACAGCCATCAAGTGTAGATCCATGCAGTATAAGGGTTGAAAGACGAGCAGAGGTCCAGAGATAGAAAAAAAGAATGAGAGAGGTCAGGGGAGGTACAACAGGATTAACGTAGGAGTGTAAGAATATTGTAGTAATGAAGAAAAGGTATAGCATAAGGATAACTGAGCTAAGTTGGTAAGTAGGTAGCATATTTGAGTACAAAGTTTGGAAAGTATTAGAATAAAACTTATGTGTTGCTGCACGACTAGCTCTTAGCCCAACCAGTTGCCTCACAGTGGACCATGGTATGGATCTGTTTTTCTTGTCTACGTTGAGGGAAAGGGGTATATCACAAGATGCAGAAGCGAAGATTTCAGAAGCAAATGCTGTGAGTGAATTCGCTCGTAAAAAGCATTTTTATTTTCTTTTATCTTTCTGCCAGTCTTGGGGCTTGAATTCAAGGCCTGAGCCCTGTCCTCGGGTTTTCTCAAGTCTAGCCCTCTGCCCCTTGAGCCACATTGCCACATCTAGATTTTCTATCTATGTGATACTGAGCAATCAAACCCAGATCTTCATGGATGCTAGGCAAGCACTCTACCACTATGCCAAACTCTCATCCCTGACATAGTAATTATAAATTCATGATCTCCATATCAAAATATCCTTTCTCCTACAAAGAATGAACACTTATCTATGTATGTAATGCTTTTTTTAATTTCACTAATTCTTCTGTTTTTCCCTCTTGCATTTTTACACATGACAGCAAAGCTAATCATAAGGAAAAATTGATTAGGATACAGAAACCTAATAATATCCTAGTAAATTGACGTCAGAAATATGTGCAAGATGCCCTGTGTGTTTGACCTAGTGGTAGAGTCCTTGGCTACCACGCAAAAAGACTCAGGTTTGATTCCTCATTACCACATACATGGAAAAGGCTGCAAGTGGTGCTGTGGCTCGGTGGGACAGCTAAAGCCTAAAGAAAGCCCAAGAACAATGTTCACACTCTGAGGTCAAGTCCCAAGACCAGCAAAAACAAAAAAAAAATTCGACAAGGGGCAAAATGCAGGCAGAGAAGGCACTGTGAAGCTAATGTTTTGTAAAGGATGAGGGCAATATTGACCCTTAAGTTTGGATCTTATTTAAGAAAGGCTACTTGAGCCTGAGACCAGAGTGGTAGTTGGGCCTAGTGGAAGACATTGGGATTGGACAAATAAGGTGTGCTGTTTACTACATCCACATGTATATTGTGAGACTGGATGAGAGATTCAGCCTCCAGTATGTCTTTGGGGAGGTCTTCTGTGAGCAAGGACCTTTGGTCATTGGGCCCTGAAAGGTGACTCTGCCTCCCTCACAATGGAAAACAATATGGAACCCTGGTAACCAAGCCACTGTAACTGACAGCCAACCCAAGCCAGCTCAATTGGCCTGTGGCTCAGGAGGAAGAAAGATGTTGCTGTGCTGTTGCCAAAGGTCAGGAAACTCGAGTCTCAGGCATGGAAGTTGTGGATGTCTTACTCGAAGATGTACATGCTAGATCATTGACAAGCCACAAATCCAGTATAACAGGCCTTTCTCTAAGAAGAAGGCCAGGAAAATCCAGGGCAACCAGATGAGGTATATTTCTAAGAAGAAATGTATTTGACCCCATCATCATCCTCACACACTACAACTTTCTTTTTTTTAATTCTTTTTATTGTAATTAGTAAAAGGGTTACATGATATTTGCTAGATAGAAGGTGCATTAATTCATATACATTGATACCCTTTCACATGTGTTGGTACCCATTTCCCTCCAACCCCACACGCCCCACCCGTCTTGGTTTTCCCCCCTTCCCTATCAAATTTCAAATATCCAAATAGAAAATAATTCAATATATCAGATAACAAAGTGAGATACTATAGCAATATGGGGTAACCAAGGGACAGCAAAGGAGATGAGAGACAACATAGTACATTAAGGACAACAATCATTCATTATGTGGCTTTTGTTTCAATATCCTGGAGGTCCTTTCAATTAGCTTCACATTACATGGCCTTATATATGGCCTTTTGCTCTATTGCAAATCTCTGCTAGTAGAGCCCAAGGTTTCTACTGATTATGACGAATGAGGGAAACCACTGAGCCTAAGTTCCTTTGAGTCTGGCTTACTTCACTTAATATGATTTGTTCTAAGTCTTTCCATTTCCTAACAAATGGGGCGCTGTCATTCTTTCTGACAACAGCATAGAATTCCATTGTGTACAAATACCACACCTTGTTGATCCACTCATCAACTGAGGGACATCTGGGTTGGTTCCATATCTTTGCTATGGTGAATAGTGCTGCAATGAACATTGTTGTGCTATTGGGTTTAGTAAGCCCTTGTTTCTGGATTGTTGGCCTGAAAATGTAGCTTGCCCAGCATGTATGAAACCCTGATTCCATTCCTCAGCACCACATAAACAAAAACTGGAAGTGCCACAGTGACTCAGCTGGTAGATTTCTAACGTTCAGCACAGAGTGTCTCCAAGTGTCAAAAATCTGTCACATTTAAGTCAGGCTTCAAAACTTTGCTAGGAACCAGTTACGTGATTTGGAAGAAAGTCCAATTTTCAAAAAATCACAAGCCAGGCGCTGGAGAGTCATAATTGTCCTTCTACTAGCCAGGGAGAAGGTGATTCAAAGCCTTTGCAAGCAAAAAAACGTAAACAAAAAAAAACCGTAAGAGTCTTCTCTCCGCTTATCCACCCAAAAACTAAGTGGAGTTGTGGCTAAAAATGGTACAGCATTAGCCTTGAGGAAAAAGAACTAAGAGACCTTGCCCAGGTCCAAAGTTCAAGCTCCCCACCAAGAAAGAAAAAAAAAGGAGTCCAGATACCTTAGTTTCAAGATATATCTGGATATCTTAGTAGATTTTTCTGATCTTTCCTCATTCATCTCATGGAACCACATAATCTTGATCCTGATCTGACTAAGAGCCTGCATTGTGCTTAATAAATTCATTCCACATATTCCAGTAGAATCTGATCAGCTAACAGCCACTTACCAATGCTTTATTCTACGTTTAGTCCAGTATGTCTTCATACCATCTACACAGTCAGCTATATCATCTTTCCAGAAGTAGCATTGAGTGTAGAACACTCAGAACTAATATAATTGCATAAAGATGTAATAAAACTCCTTGATTCATTAAGAAAATTTCTGTACTACTTAGAGCAAGTACATTAGTGGTATTTACCTCTAGCCTCTTTTTTTAAAAAAATTTATTAACATTGAATTTTACATCATATTTCAAATGGCATGTTTAACCAACAATTATGCAAGAAGGGAATCGCTATACAATCACTGGCACATAAATTTTAGAATATAGTAAAAATTAAGCTGAGTCTTTGTATGTCATAGATACAGATTAATCTATAATAAAACACATGTCTATAGAGTGTATAGTCTATCCTAGATTTTATGTCTATGTAGTTATGTTTATATCTCCAAAATTATGTCCAGAACTTTGGGTATCAACTATTCAATTATCGCTCTACTACGGTTTGAAACTAATATCCATATATTAAGGATACCATGTAACTTTTGTTCCTTGGTCTTGACTTATCTCACTCAACAGAATTCACTCTAATTTCATCCACTACCCCAAAAATGCCATTATTATTTTTTTCTGTGCAGATCTCTTTTTATGTATTTATTTTTATTGTAATTTATAGAAGGGTTACATTATATTCACCAGATAGAAGGTGCATTACTTCTCAAACTTTGATACCCCATGTAATGATATGGTCCCCATTTCCCTTCCCCTACCCCCACTCATGTTCATTTCCCCCCTTCCCTATCCAATTTCAAATAACCAATTAGGCACATATGAAATATATCAGAAAACAAGGTGAAATATTGTAACAATATGATATAACCAAGGGATAGCAAAAGAGATAAGAGATCACATAGTTCATTAAGGACAACAATCACTCATTATATGAGTTTTGTTTCTTCATCTTGGAGGTCCTTACATTTAGTGTCATACTATTTGTCACGATGTCTCTAGATTGTGTTCTATTGTAAATCTCTCGTAGCAGAGCCCAAGGTTTCTACTGAATTTGACAAATGAGGGAGACTCTTGGGCCTATGTTCCTTTGAGTTTGGCTTACTTCACTTAATATGATTTTTTTCCTTTTCATCCACTTCCCCGAGAATGCCATTATTTTATCTTGTCGGTTGGCTATGTATCATTCCATTGTGTGTGTGTGTGTGTGTGTGTGTGTGTGTGTGTGTGTGTGTGTGAGTGTGTGTGTGTGTGCGTGTATCACATTTTTTGTAGTAGGGCATCTGGTTGTTTCCATCATCCAGCCTCATTTTCTACAGATATTTTTTATAGTCTCTTTTTTATTTTCAGGGTAAGGTATAGAGGGTTTACGATTACATTTACAGGTAGTGGACTGCATTACTTCTCACACATTTATTCCACTCCACATGTTTTTGTCCCCAGTTCCCTCTCCCCTCCCCTTCCCAATCATCTTGTTTCCCCCCTTCCCTTTCCTATTTGACATAAACAAATAAACATATATACAATATGCCAGGGAAAAATCAGATACAGTAACAATCTGACATTAACCAAAGGGCAAAATAAGAGATGAGAAATAACATAGTAGATTAAGGACAAAAGTCACACAAGATTAAGAGCAACGATGACACAAGATATAGCTCTTGTTCCCATATCCTAGAGATCCTTTCATTTAGTCTCATCCTATATGACCTTATATACCTAGGTTTTTGAGTTATTGTAATCCTCTGCTAGGAGAGTCCTAGATGTGAACTAATTATTACAAATGAGGGAAACCATTGAGCTTATGTTTCTTTGGGTCTGGCTTGCTTCACTTAATATGAATTTTTCCAAGTCTTTCCATTTCCTTACAAATTGGGCGATGTCTTTCCTTCTGATGGCTGCATAGCATTCCATTGTGTATAAGTACCACATCTTCTTGATTCAGTCATCTACTGAGTGGCATCTGAGTTGGTTTCATATCTTTGCTATGGTAAATAGTGCTGCAATGAGCATCATTGTGCTAGTGGCTTTATTATGCCCTTTTTTCTGGACAATTGGGTAGATGCCAAGTAGTGGATTTGCTGGATCATAGGGGAGCTCTATGTTAAGTCTTTTGAGGAACCACCACACTGCTTTCCCTAGTGGTTGAACGAGTTTACACTCACACCAACAGTGTAGGTGTGATCCCCCCTGGTCACTTCCCCACCAGAATCTCTTATTAGATTTTTTGATAATGGCCATTCTGACTGGAGTCAGGTGGAATCTCAAAGTTGTTTTTATTTGCATTTCCCTTATTGCTAGAGATATGGAGCATTTCTTCATGTGTCTAAAGCCCATTTTAATTTTTTCTTCAGAGAATACTCTTTTAAGTCTTTAGCCCACCTTTTAATAGGATGGTTGTTTCTTTGAAGATTTGTTTGGGAGAGATTCATTTTTTTCAGCTATAGATATATTTCAGATAACTACATATATTTTTGTAGAAAAAAGAATGGAAGCCATCATGCTGGCTCACAACTTAATTTCAGCTGCTTAGGAGGCTCAGGGCTTAGGATCACAGGTCAAAGCCAACCAGGGCCCTACAGTGTGTGAGATCAAACTCTGTGAACATACAATGACTGTAAGAGGAATCTCACTGCCTGGGAATGTAGCCTAATGGTAGAGTGCTCACCTAGAATGCATGAAGACCTAGGTTCTATTCACCGGTACCGCATACTCAGAAAAAAGCTAGAAGTGGTGCTGTGTCTCAAGAGGCAGAGCACTCACCTTGGGCAAGCGAGTTCAACGAAAATCTCTAGGCCCTGAGTCCAAGGCCTAGGACTGGCAAAAAGAAAAAAAAGAGCAATCTTACTTAAGTAACAAGGAATGTACCCTATATTTATACAGACTGAAAAATTCATTAAGAAATTAGAAAATATGTATAAAGTGCATAATTTCTTTTGTGTGTTGGCACTGGGTCTTCTACTGAGTGCTTCAGCTCTATCCCTGACCTTTTCTGCTCAAGGCTAGCACTCTACCAATGCAGCCCCAAAGCAAATATCTTCAATTGAGATATAAGCGATGAATATTTCAGGGTGCTTCATGAAAAACATTTTTATAAATTGAAACTTTCAACACAGTCTTATTTTAGTATGAATGTTGAGATGGGAAGAGACAGAAAAAGTGAAATGTTTCCTGATCCCCATAGAGAAGAGATTCAGCAGAACCACTGTGGTCTGCAGGCTTCTTTGTGAGTTTTGTTTGCTTGTTTGATTTTTGTCAATTGTGGGGCTTGAACTGTGGGCCTGGGCACTGTCCCTGAGCTCTTCATCTCAAGGCTATTGCTTTAATCTGTGAGCCACAATGCCACTTCTGGTTTTTCTGGCAGTTAACTGGGTACTTTGGCTGGCTTTAAACTTTGATTCTCAGATCTTAGACTCCTGAGTAGCTAAGATTATAGGTGTGAGGTACCATCACAAGGCTGCTGCTCTGTTACTATGCAGGTTCTGGATCAAGAACTTCAAGTTCTTACTTCAATTTTTTCTTCTCTTGCCTGATACTCTGCCATTTGAACGAAGCCCCAGTTCCTGGTCTTTGTTGGTTAATGAGAGATATTATGATTTTCTAATATTCAGAGCAATGATTATAAAACCCAGCATTTTACTTACTTGAATAAATTAAGAGACAGGACCTAGTGAGATGGAAAACAAAATTTTTTTTCAAGTTGCTATCCTGTTCTAATGCATAAGTCTGGCTATTTTGCTTACACACAAATATGTATTTTACCAGTTTCTAATCTATTTTTGCTTAGCTTAAAACCACCACTGCCATTTCATAGATTTTGTTGTTGTTGTTTGCGGTGCTTGAACTCTGTGCCTGGGCTGTTCCTCAGATCTTCAGTTCAATGCCAGTGCTCTACTACTTTTGATTTGGCCAGTCCTGGGCTTGAACTCAGGGACTGAGCACTGTCCTTATATTTTCTCAAGGCTAGGGCTCTACCACTTCAGCCTCAGCACCACTTCCAGCATTTTTCTATGTATGTGGTATTGAGGAATTAAACCCAGGTCTTCGTGCATGCTAGGCAAGCACTCTACCACTAGGCCAAACTCCCAGCACAAAATTATTCGTCATTACAATTAGCTATCTTCTTTTTTTTATTATTGATTCGTCATGGTGCTTGGACTTTGGGCCTGGACACTGTCCCTGAGCTCTTCAGCTCAAGGCTAGCGCTCTTCCTTTACAGCTCCATTTTCGGTTTCTGGTAGTTAATTGGTGATGTAAGTCTCACAAACATATGTGTCCAGGCTGGCTTTGGGCTTTGAACCAAGATCCTCCAATCCCAGCCTCCATAGTAGCTAGAATTACATGCTTCAGCCAGCAGTGCCTGACTGTTTCAGTCTCTGTCTCTGTCTTTCTGTCTCTCTCTGTCTCTGTCTGTCTCTGTCTGTCTGCCTGTCTGTCTGTCTGTCTCTCTCTCTGTCTCTCTCTGTCTCTGTCTCTCTCTCTCTGTCTCTCTGTCTCTCTCTCTCTGTCTCTGTCTCTGTCTCTCTCTCTCTCTCTCTCTCTCTCTCTCTCTCTCTCTCTCTCTCTCTCCCTCTCTTTCTCTCTCTCTCTCTCTCTCTCTCTGTCTTTTGGTTGTAAGACTTTAATCGTGCACCTGGGCAGTGTCCCTGGGCTCTTCAGCTCAAGGCTACAACCTTAAACACCTTGAGCCACAGTGTCACTTCTGGTTTTCTGGTGCTTAAGTGGAAATAACAGTTTCATGGACTTTAGTGTCTGGCCTGGCTTTGAACTGTGATCCTCAAAACCCAACCTTCTGAGATCATTTCCAGCTTTTTTTTGCTGTAAGTGGTAAAGAGTAATTGAACACAGGGCTTTGTGCATACTAGGCAAGCAAACTACCACTAGTGTGCACTCCAGCGTTAGATAAGGGCTTTCTTTTTCGTTTTCTTTTTTTCACTCATGGCGCTTGAACTCTGGGCCTGGATGTTTACCTTAAGCTCTTCAGCTCAAGGCAAGAGCTCTACCACTTGAGGCACATTGTCATTTTGAATTTTCTGGATTATTTGGAAATAAGATTCTCACAGATTTTTATGCCTGGGCCGTCTTTGAACCTCGATCCTCCAGGGTAGCTAGGATTACCAGGGTGAGCCACCAGTCACGGGCATTAAATTATTATTTTTTGCATGTCCTATGGCTTCAACTCATGGCCAGAGCACTGTCCTAGGGCTTGCTCAAGGATAGCACTTTACTTCAGCCAGCCAACTCCCGGTCCAAATAGGCCACTCTTGAAGCTAGAATTACAGAGATCTGCCATAATACTGGCATGTCGTTATCTAAGTATATAATTTTTCTTCTATTTTTGATGGCTTTTCCTTAGTGGACATATTTCCTACATATTTTATGGAAAACTTCCTTCCCACTGGGGCCATAAGTTAAGCCTAGTGGAAGAGTTCTTGCCGAGCATGAATGAAGACCCAAGTTCAATTCCTCAGCACAACATAGATAAAAAAAGATAAAAGTGGTGCTGTGGCACATGTGATAGAACTTGCGCCTTAAGAATAAACAAAAACAAAAACAAGGATCGTGCTCAGGTCCTGAGTCTAAGCCCAGTACTGGCAAAAAAAAAATTCTCCCCAAAGTAGACATTTAAACTTATTGTACTTTTCAAAAAATTTGTTGTCAAGGTCATATACAAAGAGATTGCTGTTACATATGTAATGAGTACATTTCTTGTAAACACTGTTAGCCCCTCCCCCCTTATCTCTTTCCCTTCCCCCAAGTCATAAATTTCATTTACAACAAATATATATGTATTTTCATTCCTGAAAAAAATAGTTTAAAATGTGTTCAAATAAATGATGTACTTTGATATAATTATCAAAATGGATTACTTGAACTCTAAAATAAACATTCTAGGTAATTTTTCTCATAAAATTGTAGTAATGCTATAAAACTAATAAAAAAGGAATTTTAGTTATTAATTTCTTATGTTTTACCTTTAACATTATTACACTAAGCATACTGTTTATGGTATTAATACAGACATCATGAAATATGATTATGTAAAAAAATTAAATGATTCAAAATAGTAAGGTTGGGGGCCAGTAGTTTGGCTTGGTGGCACACACACTGGACTGGCAAAAAAGAAGTAGGGTTAGATAAAACAGATTTATTTCCAAATGTGTGGAAAATCGTATGATTTCTTGTTTGGCTAGTCCTGGGGCTTGAACTGAGGGACCAGGAACTGTCCTTGGCCACATTTGTTCAAGGGTGGCACTCTGACACCTGAGCCACAGTGCCCCATCTGCTTTTTCTGTGTATGCAGTGCCGAGGAATTGAATCAAGGTCTTCTTGTATACTAGGCGAGCTCTCTACAACTAGGCCACATTCAAAGCCAAAGTAGATTTTTGATGCTATTGTGGAGTTTTAATTTTCTTAAATATTTGTACAAAGCACAATGGATATATAAACAGACTTGAACTCACAGAACAGAGTCCCACATAATATTACAGTTACTCTGGCACTTCTCCCGATTGACAAAACACATTTCCAGGCATCTGCTCTGTCCTTAAGCTTTGGTAGCTGACTTGTCTTTCCATGGAGGCCTGGCCTGGATTCCTGGTGATTCCATGCATTTCATAGTTCCCTGTATATCCAGTAACCTGTATAACCAGACCTGTCTGGTTTTTGGCCCACCCAGGACCTATGTGTCTGAGGTCTCACATTCTAAGTGGAAAATAAAACACAGTAAAATAAGGACTGAAGAACTGCCCACCATAATATTAACAATGAGATTTTAATAGTTAGCAAAGTAAATACAATGAATACTTGACAAGAATCATGAGAGCAAGATAAAGAGATGTCTATTTAGGAAGGGGACAGGGAAGCTCTAAATCCAGACTGGCCTCCTAGTTGCCTTCAGACAGTAATTCTACTTCAGAGTCCTCAGAAGGGTCTCCTTCCTCATGAGAAACAGAATGTCTTTCCTGAGTTAAGAGGGGGATGGATTCTGGTTTGTCGAATGGAGATTGAGTCTCTTTTAGTGAGATGGATGGGTCTGGATATTCTGTGAGGATGGATTCATTTTCCTCCAATGAATCCAGTATTGAGAGTACACTTGCTGCTTCCCATGGGGACATTTTCCATGAGCCCAGCGTGTGCCCCTTCAGCTTGCACAATAAGTGGAGTGTTACTCTGACTCAGATGGACTGACTCTGGGTGGAGTGTGAAAGGAAACGGAAGGAAATCTGGCTGCTCTTTTTCTTCCTCCGTAGTACCTGCAGGTTCAACTGTGTCACACATGGGGTTCAGAGCAAAAGGTATATCCACAGGACTCTAAACCTGTTTGGTAATTTCTACAGAAGGCCCATGCTTTCTGGAGTGCAGTGACGATTCTCAGTCTCCATCAGTCACCAGCTCCATTGGTGGGTTTTTCATCCGGAGTTCAGGATAAGCTCTTCCACGATGACCCAAACCTAAGACTGGAAATAGGTACAGAGTGGACAGAGTGGACTCTGCAAGTTGAAGTGTCACTCAACTTCCATGAGGATCTAATGGAGGAACCTGTAGAACTGGAGTTTGGACTGAACACTGAGGACGTGTAGGGTCTTTCTAATGAGTGCTTATTCCCGAGTCCTTTCAGAGGACAGACATTACCTGGTTGACACCACCCATAAAGGGAATTTTGCCAAGCTCTGTAAAAGTAAGGGCCAACCAATATCTAGACGACATGGGCTTCTTACTCACAGGCTCTGAGGCACCCACACCAGGACTTCTACTTTTTCTTGGTCTTACTGGTCGCACATTCCTCCAGCTGGTCAAAAAGTATATGTCTAGAAGAGCAGGTCCAAAGCCGGCATGTGGAGCCTCATATAGAGCTTGAGTTGTGTCAGGGTGTGGCAGTTCTTGAACTCGTAGAAGTCACTGGGGTAGAAGTCCATTCACATCGTGTAGATGGAACACATGATGCTGTGGGCACATTCGGTACAAGGAAAGCGAGAGCCTTCTCTCTCCATCCTGAGCCTTCTACCAAAGCCCCTTTCTTGCAGGACTCTAATGCTCAGCTATCCTGCAGAGATGTGCACTTATGTGCTGGGAGGGGGGTAAGAGACACTCGAGAACAGGATGACTTTTACACCCCACTTCCAGAAGCTTCTGAGAGAGGCCTCTATGCATCTGTCCAAAGTAAACGCACCTTAAATTAACTAAGTAAATGCTCTAAATAAATCAATAAGTGAATGCTCTAAATAAAGAACTAAATGCTCATTCCTCTAATTTTAGCCACCCAGCAGGCTGAGCTCTGAAGATCACAGTGGAAAGCCAGTCTAGTCAGTAAAATTCTAAAGGCACTTGTCTTCAATTAGGCAGCAAAAAGCCAGAACTTGTCCTATGACTCAAATGGTACAGTGCTAATTTTTGAACACCAAAGGGATGGCATTTAGACCTGGGTTCATGTTCAAGTGGCAGCACTGGACCACACACCAAAATGTAAATGCTTTCAGGTTCTAACAGGCAAAGCTATCACAATCCCTCCCTGATGGCTCAAAAGTGATTCAACCGCCAGCTTTTCCTCTGACTCCAGTATTTCACAGGCCTCCGCCAATAGTACTGACACCTCATTTCTTACTGGGAAATGGGATTTCCTAGGATGTCACCTAGGTGAGGGCTGCAGTTGGGAGCCACTTACTCATGCCTGAAATCCAACTTCTCAGTATGCATACTGTTGAGACTCCAGTAGCTTGTGAGGGAAATGAAATGGCATGGTGTCCCAGTCATAATAAAGTAGTTTGTGCACTTATATCATGCTTAGCTCCCCTGTGAACACCCCAGTGAACCAAACAGGCTCAGAGAGGAGCCAAGTATTCCAAGACTTGGCCAGGAGGGGTGAGCAAACCTGGGTTTGGAGGGGGAACACTCACTTTTTCAAGAGAATTTCCAGCAACTACTACATTGTCCTCCACTATTTGAAATTTTGCAGGAAGTTTCCCACATAAAAGAGATCACCTTTCTGGTAGGCAGGGATCAGCTTTGTCAGCAGCATCTCCAACAGGCCTTCCTCCAGGATCCATAGGTTACAAGGCTCATTCAGAGTCTGAGCTGACTAACCATCACACTATGTTGGCAAAACAGTGGATATTTCAAACGTCGGAATGGGACCACACTTCACACTGAGGAATTGGAATAGAGTAGATTGGAAATGACACACTCTAATCTCAGTATAGTCACTTGAAAGCACACAAGAAGGTTGTAGTGTGTGGGCAGGATGATGGGTTCCAATAGGTTTCCTCTCAATATACCTCATCTGAGTTGCCCTGGAGTTTCCTGGCTTTCTTCCTAGAGAAATGCCTGATATACTGGAATTTTGGCTTGGCACTGAACCAGCATCTACTTCTTCAAGTGAGACATCCATATCTCTCATGCCTGAGATCCGAGCCTCCTGACCTTTGGCAACAGCACAGCAACATCTGTCTGGTTCCTGAGCCACAGGCCAAGGGAGCTGGCTTGAGCTGGTTGTCACATACAGTGGCTTAGTTACCAGGGTTCCATATTCTGTTCCATTGTGAGGGAGGTAGGGTCACCTTTCAAGGCCCAATGACCATAGCTCCTTGCTCACAGAAGACCTCCCCAAAGACATACTGGAGGCTGAATCTCCCTTCCCACCTCACATATGGATGTAGTAAACAGCACACCTTTTTGTTCAAATCCCAAGTCATTAACTAGGCATAAGTGCTAGCCTGGTCTCAGGCTCAAGGAGCCTTTCTTAGGTAAGATCCAAACTTAACTGTCACTATTCCCCTTACCCTTCACAAAACATTTTGCTTCACAGTGCCTTCTCAGCTTGCATTTTGCCTCTTGCACATTTTTTCTGCTAGTCCAGGGACTTGACCTCAGAGCCTGACCATTGTTCTTAGGGTTTCTTTAGGCTATAGCTGTCCCACCAAGCCACAGCACCACTTCCAGCGTTTTCTATGTATATGGTACTGCAGAATCAAACCGGAGTCTTTTTGTGTGGTAGCCAAGCACTCAACAAATAGAGGAAACACCCAGGCCATCTTGCACATATTTTTCACTTCAATCTACTAGGACGTTGTTAGGTTTCTGTATCCTAATCTATTTTTCTTCCTGATGAATATCTGTGCTGTCATCTGTAAAAATGCAAGTGGGAAAATCACAGAAGCATTGGTGACATAAAAAAAGTCTTACAGACATAGAGAAGTGTTCATTCTTTGTAGGAGAAAGGATATTTTGATATGATGATGATGACTATTTATAAATACTTTATCGGGGTTTAGAGTTTGGCCCAGTGGTAGAGTGCTTGCCTAGCATCCATGAGGATCTAGGTTTGAGTCCTTAATATCACACAGATATAAAAATCCATATGGCAATGTGGCTCAAGTGGCAGAGGGCTAGACTTGGGAAAAGCTAAGAGCAGTGCTCAGGCCCTGAGTTCAAGCCCCAGGAATGGCAGAGAAAACCAAAGAAAAGAAAAGAAAAGAAATGTGCTTTTTACAAGTTATTCACTCACAGCATTTGCCTCTGAATTCTTCGCTTCTGCATCTTGTGACTTATCCCTTTCCCTGAATGTAGACAAGAAAAACATTTTATTACTTGCTATCCTGTTGTCCAATCTTTGGATATTAATTCAAAATACAATATTGCCTGAGATATTGTGTGTGTGCATGTGTGTGTGTATCTGCCAATGTGTGCATGCACACATGTGTACAGGGTTTAGGGCTTACTCATAAGGCCTGTGTGATAACCCTCAGCATCTTTTCCTCAAAGGTATTGGTCTTTCACTTCTAGCTTATTATAGCTAATTGGAGTTGAGTGATTCACTCAATTTCTTGCCCTGTGCATTTGAACCCAGTGCTGGGTTCTCATATTGTTAATTGTAGCTATAGAGAAGGCTGAGGTCTGGGGATCCTCGTTAGAATCCAGCCCTTGAGAGAAAGTCACTGATAGAAATCTTTATCTTCAGTTAAGCACGAATAAATAAGGCAAAAGTGGAACTGTGGCTCAGTTCCTCTTGTACCAGCCATGAGAAAATTAGTAATTGGCAGCACCTGGTCCCTGAGAGAAATCCTTAGCACTGGTTCAAAAAAAGAAAGAAAATAATGAAAAAAATTAAAACTTGCTGAGGAATCCATAAGGATAAACGTGCCTGTGAATAATCTTGTCATTTCAGATTCCCTCAAGAGCTTATGTCTCTCTATATTTTATCAAGTTTTTTAAAGATATTTACATATTTTATATCTTTCCTAAACAGAGATAGCCATCCACAAAACACAAACACAAACTCTCACACAGTATACCACCCACCCATAAGTGTCTGGCTATGTATATATGTATAGTCATATGTATTGATCTGTCTCTCTATGCTAATATATAAATGCATAAACATATGTATTTAGACAAACAGGAAACATACATAGATAGGGCTCAGGCATTTCCAGATTTTGTGCAAGTCTTCTGAGTGCAACTTACCATTGTATTGTTTGTCAATATAGTGTCCCTCTAACTTTTGGCCAGCTTCTTGTCCTTTGATACTTTTTTCTGCCGGTCCTGGGTTTTGAACGCTAGGCCTGGATGCTGTCACTGAGCTTGAGCTTCTTGCATTCAGTAGTTTATTGCAGATAAGAGTCTCATGGAGTTTCTGTCCTGGGCTGGCTTTTAATTGTGATCCTCAGATCTCAAACTCCTGAGTAGCTAGGAGGACAGTCTTGAGCTACCAGTACCTGGTTCCTTTGCCTCTTTTACCCTTTTTTTTGGCCCCACCACAGCCATGGTATCTACCTTCCTATGTTCTCTCCACCTGCCCCAAGACAGGGGTCTGACAGATGCTTTCCACCCACTTATTCATGTCCTCCTCTGTATTGGCTGACAGCTAAGACATGCACTGATTTGTCTGGATGCCAAACACAAAGCCATGTGATTGTTTCTCAATCTGGAACATCCTATCAGATTTATAGCACCACAGAGTGTCAGGTTGATGCTCCTCCAGGGCTTCTTAAATTGTTCTCATATTAATCCACAACACGTTTGTCATCACTTGTCCAGCTAATTCATGGACTAATCCAGCATTCCCTACAAACTTAGATCCCAATACCATGAGGACACTCAAGGGTGCATTAGGAGTGTGACCTGCAGGTGGATGTGAGCCTGTCTAACTTGGAGGGGATTTCTCCACCACAGAAAATGGAATACAAATTTAGAATCTGCTTTCATGAGGTGACAATCTCTGGCAGATGTTCTTATCAAATATGGCACTTCCTACTTCCAGCTTAAAACATGTGTTGATGACCCAGCATAACAGAGAATGTATTCACCCAGGCCCAAAACATAGGCTGGGACCCTGAACTTTCAGGTAGCATTTGGCTTTGAAGGTCATGAGATCTTAGTCTACAAATGATGAGCCCCCTCCTGTGAGGCATAGCAAACGGAGCCAAAGTGCAACCCAGTTAAGCACCAGATCAAGCTTCCCTTCTTCAGTAGGGTATGGTTTGAAAACTGTGCATAGCTTCTGTTTGAAGCCAGTCCAGAAAGGAAAATCCATGAAACTCTCATATCCAGTGAACTGCCAAGCAAAAGCCAAAGATAGAGATGAAGCTCAAGAGAGGTAGAGAGCCATCTGAAAAGAATGGTAACACCTTGCAGCATCCTCATTATCTGATCTTGAAACCATCTCTGTGTGCATCCCAGCATGTAGCCAGCATCTGGGGGTGACAGTGACCCCTGCGCCCATTGGCAATCTGCACTGTCTCTGACATCTGTAATGTGAACCTCATTCTGTTGGGTTTGTGACGCGGTGTCAACCCTGCAGAAGGAACCAACTGTGCCCTAACTCCCACTGTCCCCTGGGGCCCCTAGCATTCCCCCATCTGCACCCCTCCTGTGGCTTCTGATCCTAGGGAGCCCTCCTGCCCTGTCCAAACTTCACATGAAGTGCATATTTCTTCTCCTCGGGCAACTTCTCCACAGAGAGTACATGACATGCCCACTCTCCAGGCACGGGAGATCCTGCCAAAGTAGCAAATCAGTGATAAGGACATAAAGTGATGAATAGAATTTTAGATCCTGATGGTAGACAGTCTGCAAAATCCAAGGGAGAATGGAATTGGAGGGGACCAGGGATCAGGATGTGGGCATGGAGCTTCCCTCTCAAGGGGGTGGGGGAAGTCACAGGCTGCGGGATGCACAGGATGATCCATGGGCCCTGTGCAGCTACTGGGTCACCCCCTTCTGCATCTCAGCCTTTGGCTTTGAGCTCTGTGATCGTTAAGATGTGCACAGTCTGTACTCTGGCTGGCAGAAGAAAGGACCCTGGGAAGACAATTGTAGACCCTTTGTGAGTGTAGGAAGGGGTAGGCTGGACACCCAGTCCAAGAGGAGCTAAAACTGGAGTCGAGGGGTGTGCAAGGAGTGGGTGTGAGGGTTGTGGGCAGTCAAAGCCACGGCAGAGATGGCTCTGTCTGCGGGGTGAGTGGCTCCCTGCAGGCACAGCACTGGAGATATCAGAGATCCACATGAAAAGGAAAAGCTGAAAATGGCACTATGGTTCAAATGGTAGAGCATGAATCTTGAGCAAAAGAGCTCAGGGACAGTACCCAGGACCTGAGTTCAAGCCTCATGACTGTAAAAGAAAAAGAACCAGGACTATGAGAGGGAACCTGGTAATCTCTTTGTCTAATTAGACACAAGAAGAGGCCGGGATAGGCTGTGGAAAAACACAGAGAACATCTTCCCCCAGCTCATCCTGTCCTGCATGCAGGGACAGCCATGTAACTAGGGCTACGGTGAGATCATCTTCACCTCTGTGCTGCCATCTGAATTGTAGGCCTCTGTCCTGGCATGGGGTGTCCTGATGGCTGAGCAGGTGCCCTAACCCTAGATGGAGAGCAGCCACTGACTGTGGTAGCTAAGGAGAGATCTGTTCCATAGCTATCAGGCCACCCAGCATGGGAGCCAGAACCACCCCTCACCCAGGTAGAGGCCAATGGTTCTCCAGGTGCTACTAACATTGCCCCACCCCTAGCTCTGGGTACACGTGACATTCCCTCCACAAGGAGCAGGACAAAGTGAGGGATCAGGAAGCTGCCTATGGGCTTCAGATGATGGCCAGGCTGGCACTACAGATGGCCTCACTCTGTCACCACCTTCCCCTGCCTCCATCTTTCCTCCATCATGCCTCTCTACCTCCCACCCATTAACCTTGGAAACCAATGAACTGGGCTCTCATCATTCCTCTCATCTCTTCACCCACCTTGCCATGCGTCCATCCCTCTGTCACTTCCACCCCACACACATCCCACCACCAGCCACCCTGTAGCTTATTAGGATCCCACAGGAAGCTCTTGGTGAAGGCCTTGTGACCACAAAACAGTTACTGTTACCCGCTCCGGCCTGATCCACCACAGAATAAGAACAGCCAAGCAGGCACACACTGCGGCAGAGTTGCTCTGCTGCCACCCTGATTTCTTCATGGCCAGGACTTGGCTCTCCTCAGCCTCTCAGCTCAGTAACCAGAACATTGTGCTTTCACAGAGCCATGGCTTCCAGTCTCCATGGACACAATGACATCAAGGTGATGCCAACTTCCCCATCTCTATATACTTCTAACTATGGAATGGGAGCTGAGGTTCTCTTCTGTGACTCCTTCCGTTAAGAGGCTCATGCACATTTCTATCATTTGCTCATCATGGTGACTCTTTGGTTAACAAGTCACTGCTGGGCTTCCAGTTCACCACATATAGAACCCATACTCCAACACTTTTCTTAGAAGGACTGATGACTTTTAAATATTCTCTAGTTTTAAATTTCTAGTTCCTTCTCTCTTTCATTTATATATTTCCCTTCCTCACATACTTCCCTTTTTTACCTTCCTTCTTTCATTCCTGGCCTTGAACTCAAGACCTGGAGCTTTTTCTTAGCTTTTCTTTGCTCAAGGTAGCACTCTAGCTCTTGAGCCACAGTTCTACTTCTATCTTTGTTCTTGCTGTAAACTGGCAGTAAAAGTCTCATGCATTCTTCCCTTTGCTGGGTTGGTTTTAAACCACAATACTAAGATCAGGATCCTGACTATGCCTTGGATTAAAGGTATTATCTAATCAAAACAAATTCCTGATTTCTTTTTTAGACATAATTAGTTCTTTCAGGTGAGCCACCAGCCACTCATGCAAGAGCATTGAAGGATCCCAGCATTCATCTTGTCTCCAGTCTTATTCCATCCATCTCAGAATGGCCATCTAAAACACCCTGCTGCATGCCTGAAGTCGCAAGGAACGTTCTCAACGCCATGAGAAGCCCCCTTAAGCTCTGCCTCAGATATGCCCAGCCCCCATCCCACTTCCACATGAGCATTTGTTTAGGAGAAATTTCCTGAGTACATCATCATCTTTTCCTCACCATTCAAGTTTCATCTTTGGAGTCATTTCTCCCAGACAAAGAGGACCATGATCCATGGTTTGATACCTTGAGACAAAATTATGAAGACTATCTCTACCAGCAAAGATTCCAGTGAGATGTGCCTACATGGGTAAAGCTAAAATGTCACTAAAGTGAGGTTGTTGGCAGTGCTGGAGCCTGAACTCAGGGCCTGGGCACTAAGCATTTGTACTCAAGACTAGCCCTTTACCACTTGAGCCCAAACTCCATTCCCAGCTGTTTTTATTTTTGGTAGTAAGAATCTATCAGACTTTCCTGTTCTAGGTGACTTGGAACTTCCATACTCAGATCTCAGCCTCCTGACCAGCCTGGATTAAAAGTGTGGATCAGCCATGCCCCACACCTGAGGACTTCTGCCAGCACATTTTTTCCCAAAAATTGGAAGAGAAAGATGAGGGAGGGTTGGGCTCATCCTGCCCTGCATATGAAGGAGAGCATCAGCGAATGAACTTCATTCCCTGTTGTAGGCTGCTGGAGGAAAAGGAAGCAAATAGGCACAGGGTGGCAGCAGATGCCACAGAACAACTTGTGACCACGACTCCCAGAGCAGACCTCAGAATCGATGACAGAGTTGGATCTACCCAGTAACAGAGGCAGTGGTGACACCTGAAACTGCGCGTTTGAGCCTTTGCTGCTAGTAAACAGGGCCACCTATGTCTCAATGAGAAAGGTGAGATTTTGGTGGAGAAGGTGAGATTAAACATTATGTATCATGCAAGAAGACAGAGTATAAGGGGTCTTTTTTTATTCCAAGTGAAATTTTAGATTTCCTCTTCTGTTTCTTTAAAGAATGACATTGGGATATTGATGAATATTGCACTGAATTTGTAGATAGTCCTTATCAAGATTGCCATTTTTACAATATTACTTCTTCCAAAGCAGGAGCATAGGTTTTTGCATTTCCTCAGTTCTGCGTTAATTTCCTTCTCCAGGGTTTATAGTTCCATCAAAAAGGTGCTTTACATTCTAAGTTAATTCCTAGGTATTTTATTTTCTTTGATAGCAAAATGAGTTGCTATCCTGATTCTTGCCTCATTCCTCTCATTTGTTGGCATATAGGAAGGCAGTTGACATTGAGGCTTAATTTTATACCCTGCTACCTTACCAAAGTTTTATATCAGCTCAAGCAGCTTCGGAGTAGAGTCTATAGGGTTCTTTAAATACAGAATCATGTCATCTGTAAGGAGAGAAAGTTTCAGTTCCTCTTTCCCTTTTCCTCCTCACTCCAGTTAGAATGGCCAAGATCCAGAAATCTAATAACGTATGCTGGAGGGGATGTGGCCAGGAGGGATCACTACTACACTGCTGGTGGGATTGCAAACTCGTTCAACCACTATGGAATGCACTATGGCAGTATCCCAAAAAGACTAAACATAGAGCTCCCCTGTGATCCAGCAATTTCACTATTTGCCAATCGTCCCGATAGGACATACTAAATTCACTAGAACAATAACATTTATCACAGAATTATTTACTATAGCAAAGGTATGGAACCAACCCAGATGCCCGTCAGTTGATGAGTAGATCAAATATGGTATTTTTACACAATGGAATTCTGTGCTTCTGTCAGAAAGAATGACAGAGACGAATTTGTAAGGAAATAGAAAGACTGTAAAGTTTAGAAATTAGTTTCTGTCTCTTTCTCTCTCTCCTTCTCTATCTCTGTAAAATTTAGAAGTTCCTGTTTCTCTCTCTTTCTCTCTCTCTTTTCTCTCTCTCTCTCTCTCTCTCTCTCTCTCTCTCTCTCTCTCTCTCTCTCTCTCTCTCTCTCTCTCTCTCTCTCTCTCTCTCCTTTCTCTCCAATCCTTAGGCTTGAACTCAGGGCCTGAGCTACTTTTGCTCAAGGTTAGCACTTTACCATTTGAACCACAGTGCTGCTTCTGGCTTGCTCTTTTCACGTAGTATTGAGGAATCTAACCCAGGCCTTCATCCTTGATAGGTTAGCACTCTACCACTAAGCCACACAGTCAGCTTTTAGAGGTTTCTGACAAAGGTTTTCCTACATGCTATTATTTCTTCTGTGAGTGCTCTTAATGCTTGCTGAAGGTTGACTTTGTTTAGAAGACTTACCCTAATGCTCCCATATACAGAGATTCTATATATAGCTAAATGTTTTTCATTACTCAGTATTTCTCTATTGTGTATGTTCTGAAATGTACTGAAGACTGACTTCTAATTAAAAGTCATTGCACATTTGTTCTATTCATTAGTTTTCTTTTCTTCTATGGGAATCAGGTTTGTGATGAACACAGAAGTATGCCTTCCAGGTCAAACACTTTCCACATTTGTAATATTCATAAGGTTTTTTCTCCTATATGCATTTTATACTTAGTCATGCGTTCATGATGGATTTTTCATATTCTTATATTCATACGATTTTTATCCTGTGTCTGTGTGGTATCATGCAAACTCAACTATGAGTTCTTCAAAAAAATTTCCCTTTCATTTTATTCATAGGATTCTATCCTGTGGGTGTTTAGTGATAAATCTTGACTTGTGCCTTCTGGGGAAAAGACTGAACATTTGCTACATTCATTAAGGGTTTGATCTTGTGTTGGTTCTGTGACACAAGCTGAGTTTTCTTCCACAGACTAAAAAGTCTTTCCTATTTATTACACTGCTAAGGCTTCTCATATGTGTGAACTCTCTTACGCTTCCTGAAGGGTGAATACTGCACAAAAGACTTTCAACTTTGGTTATATTCCTAAGGTTTCTAATATGTGTGAATTCTGTTAGGCCTCCTGTAATGTGACTTCCATCTGAAGGTCTTACCACACTTGATGCACTCGTACAGTTTCTCTCCTGTGTGTGTTCTCTGATGCAATTTGAGGGAAGACTTCCATTTGAAAGACATTCCACATCGGTTACATTCATAAGGTTTTTCTCCTGTTTGAATTGTCTTATGCATGTTGAGGTTTGGCTTCTATGTGAAGGACTTTCCACATATGTTACACTCATAAGGTGTTTCTCTTGAGTATATTCTCTGATGAACATGGAGTTTTACCTTCCATTTGAAAGACTTTCTGCATTCACAACATGCATAAATTTTGTCTCCTGTGTGTGTTCTATTATGCCCATCAAGATATGACTTCCACTTGAAGGTCTTTCCACATTTGTTGCACACATAAGCTTTCTCTCCTGTGTGTGTTCTTTGATGCAATTTGAGGGAAGATTTCTGTCTGAAAGACTTTACACATTGGTTACATTCATAAGGTTTCACTCCTGTGTGTATTCTCTGATGAACACGAAGTTTTCCCTTCCCTTGGAAAGACTTTCCACATTCATTACACTTATAAGATTTCTCTCCTGTGTGTGTTATTTGATGAACTCGAAGGTGTATCTTCTGGGTGAAAGACTTTTCACATTTGTTACATTCATAAGGTTTCTCTTCTGTGTGTCTTCTCTGGTGCAAAGTGAGGTATGATTTCAGTCTAAAAGTCTTCCCACATTTATCCCATTCATAAGATTTCTCTTCTGTGTGAGATCTCTGATGTGTGCTGAGAGCTGAATTCTGGGCAGAAATTGTATTACGTTCCTCATATTCATAAGGTTTGTCTTCTCTTGGAGATCGAGGTTGGAGCGTCAGGTCTAACTTCTCAGAAATTAATTTTCACAATTGATGTACGCATCACATATCTCAGTATATTTGCTCTGAGGTATTGTAAGGCGTATTTCATTACTGAAAGATTTCTCACATTTACTACATGTATGAGGAGTCTCTCCTGTGTACATTTTCGGATGTGTCGTGATGGTCGGTGTTAAGTACAATATTTTTCATCACACAGTACAGTTAGCAGTTTTCCTCCCTCCCTGAAGAATTTCTTGGGTAGGGAGAACAGAATTATGATACTGCAGATCTTTTGGACTGTCACAATCATGAATAAATTGCTCTGAATATCCGATGGATTTTTTAAGAAGAGGAGACATACGAGATCTATATGCAGCATGCATCTCATCAGGCTTAGGAGACAGAAGCATGTTCTGACACTTAATGAACTCCTCAGTCCTCACCCCTAAGTTGTTACCGTTATTATTAATGAGCTCTGGATTATGTGTACAGCTCAAATTTAAAGTTGTTGCTAATCTCACGTTTTCCTCCACTTCGATACTACTTGCAACTGCTACTTCACAAAGACATTCATGTGGACTTTCCGGGCAGGTCTTGAACACATTTTCCATTACCTGGACATCTAAAATGAGTCATAGAAAAAAAGACACAAATATACATGAGATACAAATATTCCTTACTGTAAAGGTAATGACTTTACTTTCCCATGCTAAGTGTTAGATGTTTTAAAATATAAAAGTGGAAATAGATTTGTGAGAAATATATGCTTTTCTCCCTAACATATTAAGAAAATGATATTTTACAATGACCAATAATATTTTTCTGTGTTTTAGTTCTCTTTTTATATCACAGGAAATATTTATTGAAATTACCCAACTATGTATTGTTACAGTTTTAAGCTGAGTACTACCTATAATATACCTGCAGCTGTTTTTTTTTCAAATACTGTTTTGTTTATACATTGAGGAATAGCTGCCTTTCTTTTATTTTTGAGAAATAATTTAAATATTGTGCTGTTTTGCATCTTTTTAAAACTTTCTTTTCTTTTCTTTTCTTTTTTTTTTGTAGTTCATAGGCAAAGCCCTGTCCCTGAACACTTCAGCAGAAGACTATAACCCCTATCCTTGAGCTACAGCGCCACTTCCTGTTTTCTACAGTTAACTACAGATAAGAGTCTCAGGTCCTGAGTAGCAGATACGATTACCTTACCCAGTTTTAATGCTGTTTGCTTATTAACCATTAAGTGAGGAACACGAATTTTTTCTAGATTCAGCGGCCACAAGTTTGGTTTATATGTCTGTTTGCCTTTGATCCAAGCAAGAACGATTCTTGAGAGTAAGGACTTACACATATATCCCTTCAGTTACAACTTCTCACTAAAGTCTCAATTTAGGTATTTGTGGGAATTTTGAAATTTGTTTCTTTCCATTTGAAGTCTTAAAAAATTTCCTTTTCTAACACTCCTGTCCCTCAGAACCGTAGAAGACCAGAAAATCTCCAGCTCATTGTCTAGTTAATTTTCTTATGTTGATTGAAACTTTGTTGTTTTTTTTCCTTCCATTCCTGGGTTTGAACTTAGGACCTAACCACTGTCCTTGGGTTTTCTCCAGACTAGAACCCTACCAATGAAGTCATTACTTCTGGCTTTTTCTACGTATGTGGTAATAAGGAATCAAACCTCTGTCTTTGTGCATGCTAGGCAAGCACTCTACCACTAGGCTCAATTTCTGGTGGAAAGGTCTGGTTCTGAATATCAGTCTCTTCCTACCAGCAAAAAGATATTATTCTTATCAGAGAATAATGCCCTGACTTATTCCTTGTTTTCTCAATCATTTATAGTCTTAGTTTTGAAGAAAGGAAATATCATTATTTCTTTCTTTCCTTCTTTCTTTCTTTCTTTCTTTCTTTCTTTCTTTCTTTCTTTCTTTCTTCCTTTCTTCCTTTCCTTCCTTCCCTCTTTCTTCCCTCTTTCTTCTTTCTTTCTTTCTTTCTTTCTTTCTTTCTTTCTTTCTTTCTTTCTTTCTTTCTTCCTTTCTTTCTTTCTTTCATTTTTCTTCCTTCCTTTCTTGTTTTGCAGTCATGGGACTTGAATTCTAGACCTGGCTGTTCTTCCTGAGCTCTTCAGCTCAAGGCTACTGCCCTATGTATTTAGCCTCAAACCCACTTCTCATTTTCTATTGGTTCATTGGAGAGAAGAGTCTAAGGTGTTTTTGTGAAAGGTCAGTCTTTGAACCTTGATCCTCAGATCTCAGCCTCCTAAGTAGCTAGGATTACAGGCATGAGAAACGGGCTTATGGCTTTCTCATTTTATTTTGTTTCACAGTGATTTCTACAGAGAAATCTAACTTTAACTCTACTGCCACATAGAATTCATTATATCACCCTATGATTCTTGGTGCCGGGGGTTTGGGCTAGCATGCACAAAGACCTGGTTCAGTTCCTTGGTACTACATACAAAGAAAAAGCCAGAAGTGGTGCTATGACTCAAGAAGTAGAGAGCTAGCCTTGAGAAAACCCAAGGACCATGCTCAGGCCCTGAGACCAAGCATAGGATTGGGAAAAGAAAATGATTCTTGATTCATTCACAAAGAATTCCATAGGTTCCACACAGGATTTAGGGTAACTAAGAATGTTATTGCTCAGTACATCACAACATGAACTTACCAATGGGGCTCAGGCTCCAACATCCATATAAAGATGCATTCACTCACCTGTGAAATTCTTGTCAGAGGAATTCCCTATCCAGAGTTCTGCACAATGCTCTAGCTTGTCAATTAATACAGGTTTGGGAACACAAGGCCCTGTAAATTAGAAACAGTACAGAATTATTGCTTATGCTGTGTCATCATTGCTTTAAGTTCGCAGACATCCTACTCACACGTTATCTATTAAATCTTTTTTCTCATTTCTCACTGGCTGCATGGTTGACTTTTCCCCAGCTCTGGATTCATTTTGTATGGCATAAACTTAGCTGTCTTGCTCAAGGCTAGAAAAATACCAGTTTGAGTTCAAGCTCCACTTACATGCATAGGTCTGCATGCATGCTAGGCAAGCTCTCAACCACAAAGTCAAACTCTTGACACTCCACTAACAGTTTTGAGGGGTTACTTGGAGTTATAGAGTTTCATGGCAATTTTTATGCCATTGCTGGCTGCAAATTAGAATTCTTAGATTCCTTCCTCCTAAACATTTTAAGATTACAGGCATGAAACATTGCACCTAGTGCCAGGTTTCCATTATAAACTCACTGTTTAGTGATTTGTAGATCCTATTTCCAATAATGATATATATTCTATTCTGGATGGTCTATCCACTTACAATTACTGTGTAAGTTTGGAATGTCGTCTCCATTAGAGGAAACATAATTTAGAACTGTTATCAACGTATCCTGAAGGTATCCTGAAGAATGAGTACAAAATTACCTTAGGTTTTCTTTAGAAAGTAATGATACTTCTCAGGGCCTGGAATTTTTCATTTAAATAGTATTGAAAGTTTGATAAACATTCACGTATCTGCAAAATAACAAGGCACTTGGCCTTGCAAGTGAATTTGACTTTTGCTCACCTAAGGACACCAGGTTGCTGTAGGTCTCCAGCATTACATCTCTGTACAGGGTCCTCTGAGCATTGTCCACATGCTGCCACTCCTCCCAGCTGAAATCCACAGCTACATCATCAAATGACACCAGCTTCTGGAATGGCACATTTTCATCAAGTAATTAGCACTGAGTTATAAACACACCATGTCTGGAATTTTATTCTTTTTTTGTTTGAATTTTATTCCTTTACTTAAATATTTAGACTTACATGAAATATTGTCCTAAAAAGCTTAGGGATGGTGCCTAGGCCCAGAGTTCAAGTCCCAAGACCCACAAAAAAATAAAAAGGCAAGCCAGGTGTTGGTGGCTCACGCCTGTCATCCTAGCTACTCAGGAGACTGAGAATTGAGGACCATGGTTCAAAGCCAGCCTGGCACAAAATTCCATGAGACTCCTTTCCAATTACCCACCATAAAATGTTTAATGGCTTGCGGCATATCATGGTAGAGTAATTGTGGTATCTACAAAAATAAGTCGGGGGAGTAGATTTAGGTTATAAATGGAATTATTCCATTGAAGAGGAACTACATTATATGATGACATATGCTGGTACTGTGAGAATATTGCAAAATCTTAGGGTATCAAGTAATAATACTGTGAAGCACACCCAGAATGTTAATGTTCTATGTCTGGCATAATAGTCACTTGGGGAAGAAACTTTTTTTTCTTTTTTTTGGCTGGGGGATTTTTAAGGCTTGAACTCTGGGCCTGGGCACTGTTCCTGAGCTCGTCAAATCAAGGCTATCACCCTACCTATGAAGCCACAGTGCCATTTCCCATATTCTAGTGGTTAACTGTAGATGAGAGTCTCATAGACTTTCGAATGCCCAGGCTGGCTTTGAACCAAATCTTTAGATATCAGCCTGATATCTGAGTAGCTAGGATTACAGGTAGAAGTCACTACACCTGGCAAGAAATTTATTTCTTGCTGTTTTATACTACAAATTTACCGTATGTTTTACTTTTTCAAAAAGACTGAGGATGACCTTTGTTCTGTATATAATGGGAAGAGGGGTAGGGAGCTGTGAGCAGAAGAACTGAGGGGCAATACTCAGGGTAGGACAATAGCCTTAAAATAAAGAGCTCACGTCCCAAGGTCCAAGCCCCATGACTTTTCCCACTACCCCACAAAAAAAGGGAAAAAAATTGGAGATGGGAGAGGATTTTCTAAAAAGAATATATAGAAATAGTAGTTCAAAATGTAGAAAGATTTCAATATTAACAGTCATGAGAAAAATTAAAATTACAATGAAATCATTACTTTAAATATGTTAATATAAATATAGTTTTAAACAAAAAGATCCACATACACACACACAAACACACACACACACACACACACGCATACAAAAAAACAACTTTCAAAGTCTAACTATTACTGGGAAGGTAGTGAGAAGAAGTAGAACTTTGGAATAGTTCTGCAAGGAATATAAAACAATCAGAAATTGCGTGGAGAGTGCTAAAAAAGTACTAAATATAGAATTACATACAAATATGGTCCAACACTTCTATTTCTAGATTTGTACCTAACGGAAGAGAAAGCAGAGACTAGAACAAATATGTGGAGAATCCATTCACAATTATTAATAATAATCAAAAGATAGAAGTATGCAAAACAATGCATTGAAAAGGAAGAACATTTTACTATATTTTACAGATGAATCTTGATTACAGTAAACTAAAAATACAGCAGTCATAAAGGAAGAGCTAGGGTATGGTTTCCCTTCCAGAGCTTCCAAGGATCAACAAACCCTTAGAGCCAAAAAGCACGATGGTTCCAGAGAATGGAGTAGAGAGGAACAGGAGCTGAATGTTTAATGATTATACATGGAAGATGAAAATTGCTCTAGATGGGTAGAATGAAGAGAGAACTGTACCCTAAACAATGGTTATGTAGCCACACAGGATGGGACACACCTATACTCCCTGATCTTGGGAAACTCAAGAAGGATTTCTAGCCATCCTAGATGCATGGAAAGATCTATCATAAAAACTAATGTGTAGGGTCTGGGAGTTTGGCATAGTTGTAGAATGCTTGTATGAAGACGAAGGTTCAATTCCGCAGTACCACATACACAGAAAAAACCAGAAGTAGTGCTGTGGCTCAAGTAGAAGATCACTAGGCTTGAGGAAAGCTGAAGGACAGTGCTCAGACCGAGTTCCAGCCAAGGGCTTGTTTAAAAAAAAAACAGAAAGCTGAGCATGATGGGGTGGTGGCTCACTTCTATAATTATAGTTACTCAGGAGGCTGAGATCTGAGGATCAAGGTTTAAAGCCATCCTGGCACAAAAAGACGTGAGACTCTTATCTCCAATTTACCTTTAGAAAATGGGAAGTGGGGCTTGGCTCCAGGGTAAGGTGGTAGCCTGGAGCTGAAGAGCTCAGGGATAGTGCCCAGGCTGAGTTCAAGATCTATGACCCACCAAAAAAAAAAAAACAAAAAACAAAAAATAATACGGAAAAATTTGGATTCTGTGAATTTTATCAGGCATATAAATGTCTTTTTTTTGCTGTTGAAATAACAAATTGTTTGGAAACATTTTAAAAGTTTTTACCTAGAAATGTACACTACAAATGGAATTAATAACAAACACAAAATATGCAAAAGATACAAATTATCACAATACGGGTATCCTGCTCCTGTATCTTTTCACTGACTCCTGTTCAAATGAGTCCCATATTCTGAATCATTTCTCCCAGTCGATATATGCCACACATGTTAGCTTGTACTGAACTTCTTGGGAAATCAAAAGCAAATACTAAGCAAATGTGTGTTAGATTTTGTCAACAGTGATATTTCAAATATAAATCCCTACTCATTGCATTATTTAATATCAATGCCGGAATCTAACTTACACTGGCAGAATCTTCAATCTTTTGAGATTCTTCAAAAGGGTGTGTAAATATTTAGGATCGTTATGTCTTCCTGGAGGAAAGATCCCTTTAGTAGTATGTAGTCACCTTCTTTGTCTTTTCTTACTAATTTTAGTTTGAAGTCTATTGTATCTGATATGAGGATGGCAACTCCAGCCTGTTTATGGGGGCAGTTAGCTTGATAGAGTTTATTCCAACCTCTCACTTTCAAAAGATGATTGTTTTTGGGTAAGATGTGTCTCTTGAAGACAGCAGAACGATGGCTCTTGCTTTGTGATCCAACTAGACAGCCTAAGCCGCTTAATTGGAGACTTAAGTCCATTGATATTGAGAGTTAGGATTGAGAGATATTTATTAGTTCCTACCATTTTTAAAAGCTTTTAGTAGGGCCTGTGTCTTGACAGTTCTTGTGGTCCTTAGATGGCATGCTGTTTAGGTGCCATTTCTTTCCCTATATTGCATTTATTTTGGTTTTCTATGTATAGAGCATCTTGGAGAATTCTCTGTAGTGTTGGTTTTGTTTCGACATATTGTTGCAGCTTTTCCTTGGAATGGAATGTTTTTATTGTTCCTTCAGTTATGAATGAGAGCTTAGCTGGCTACAATATTCTTGGTTGGTAGTTATTTGATTTAAGGGCATGACATACATGCTTCCAGTCACTTCGTGCTTCATGGTCTCTGCTGAGAAATCTGGGGTTATTCTGATTGGTTTGCCTTTATAGGTTACTGATCCCTTTTCCCTGGCTGCCTTTAGGATCTTTCCTTTCGTTTCTATTCATCCAGTTGGGATCCCAATGTGGCGGTGGGATGTTCTTTTCTGGTCAGGTCTGTTTGGGGTTCTGAAAGCTTCTCGTATCTGGATGGGTCTGCCCTTCTGGATATTTGGGAAATTCTCTGAGATGATTCCCTGAAGTATATTTCCAATACCATTGACCTCTTTCTCCACGCCCTCCTCAATACCAACTAGCCTTAAATTAGGATTCCTAATTGTATATTGGACCTCCTGAAGCGCTCTCTCAATTTTCCTCGATTTGGATTGACTCATTTTCTGTTCTTTCTCTATAATAAGTAAATTATCCTCAGACCCGTAAATTCTCTCCTCTGCATTGTGTAACCTGCTATCAAAGCTATCTACTTTATTATTCATCGCTCTTGCTTCTAATTGCTCACTTTTGATGCCTTGCATCTTTTGTTTTAGATAATGTATGGATTTCTTTATCTCCTTGATTTCCTTTTGAGTGGTTAGCTCAGTAGCTTTATTTTCTTTGGACATTTGCTGGAGTTTGGTCTCCTTTTTATTTGTGGATTCTATGAATTCATCCATCTTTCTTTGAAAAACCTTTATTATGGCCTCCTTTATGGCTTCTTCTTTTTTCACTTATCACCTTGTTTATGCTTTCCTCTTGTTCAGCTATTGCTTCCTCCATTATCTCTTTCTTTATATTTTCACATTTTCCATTAATGATGTTTATCAATTGCATTTGTGTAGCACTTGGAAGACTCTCCTCTAGGTGTGCCAGTGACTGTTCCATTGTCTGTTTACATTGGGTGGGGGATGTTGTTTCTTGATTTGACATTTTTCTTGAGTTTCTTGTTATGCCCATTTGAAAATCGGAGCAAGATTACTATTAAATATGATTATAGTTTTTCAGATATAACCAACCTAGACCTCTGTAGTTGGGAGACACTAGATGTTCAAAAGTTTTGATTGGTATTATCACTCTTTCTTTTTGTGCACTTACAGACCAGTCTAATACAACCACTGATAAGCGATTAATACCCAAAACAATAAGCCTCTCAATCCAATCTCTATTGTCTTTAAGTCCCTCTGAGCCTAGAGAATAATTAACCACCTACATATACAATATTGCTCAACAGCCATCAAGTGTAGATCCGTGCAGTATAAGGGTTGAAAGACGAGCAGAGGTCCAGAGATAGAAAAAAAGAATGAGAGAGGTCAGGGGAGGTACAACAGGATTAACGTAGGAGTGTAAGAATATTGTAGTAAGGAAGGAAAGGTATAGCATAAGGGTAAATGACCTAAGTTGGTAAGTAGGTAGCATATTTGATTACAAAGTTTGGAAAGTATTAGAATAAAACATATGTGTTGCTGCACGACTAGCTCTTAGCCCAACCAGTGGCCTCACAGTGGACCATGGGATGGATCTGTTTTTCTTGTCTACGTTGAGGGAAAGGGGTATTTCACAAGATGCAGAAGCAAAGACTTCAGAAGCAAATGCTGTGAATGAATTAGCTCATAAAAAGCATTTTTATGTTCTTTTATCTTTCTGCCAGTCTTGGGGCTTGAATTCAGGGCCTTAGCACTGTCCTCGGGTTTTCTCAAGTCTAGCCCTCTGCCACTTGTGCCACAGTGCCACATCTAGATTTTCTATCTATGTGATACTGAGCAATCAAACCCAGATCTTCATGGATGCTAGGCAAGCACTCTACCACTATGCCAAACTCTCAACCCTGACATAGTAATTATAAAGTCATCATCATCATATCAATATATCCTTTCTCCTACAAAGAATGAACACTTATCTATGTGTGTAATGCTTTTTTTTAAATTTCACTATTTCTCCTGTGTTTTTCCCTCTTGCATTTCTTACACATGACAGCAAAGCTAATCATCAGGAAAAAAATTGATTAGGATACAGAAATCTAATAATATCCTACTAGATTCACCTCAAAAATATGTGCAAGATGCCCTGTGTGTTTGACATAGTGGTACAGTCCTTGGCTACCACGCAAAAAGACTCAGGTTTGATTCCTCATTACCATATACATAGAAAACGCTGCAAGGTTTGCTGTGGCTCGGTGGGACAGCTAAAGCCTAAAGAAAGCCCAAGAACAATGTTCACACTCTAAGGTCAAGTCCCAAGACTAGCAAAAACAATAAAATTCCACAAGGGGCAAAATGCAGGCAGAGAAGGCACTGTGAAGCAAAAGTTTTGTAAAGGATGAGGGTAATATTGACCCTTAAGTTTGGTTCTTACCTAAGAAAGGCTCCTTGAGCCTGAGACCAGACTGGTAGTTGGGCCTAGTGGAAGACATTGGGAATGGACAAATAAGGTGTGCTGTTTACTACATCCACATGTATATTGTGAGATTGGAGGAGAGATTCAGCCTCCACTATGTCTTTGGTGAGGTCTTCTGTGAGCAAGGATGATTGGTCATTGGGCCCTGAAAGGTGACCCTGCCTCCCTCACAATGGAACACAATATGGAACGCTGGTAACCAAGCCACTGTAACTAACAACCTACTCAAGCCAGCTCACATGGCCTGTGGCTCAGGAGGAAGAAAGATGTTGCTGTACTGTTGCCAAAGGTCACGAAACTCGAGTCTCAGGCATGGAAGTTGTGGATGTCTTACTCAAAGATGTACATGCTAGATCTTTGCCAAGCCACAAATCCAGTATAACAGGCCTTTCTCTAAGAAGAAGGCCAGGAAAATCCAGGGCAACCAGATGAGGTAAATTTCTAAGAGGAAATGTATTTGACCACATCATCCTCTCCACACACTACAACTTTCTTTTTTTCATTTTTTATTGTAATTAGTAAAAGGGTTACATGATATTTGCCAGGTAGAAGGCCCATTAATTCACATACATTGATACCCTTTCACATGTCTTGGTACCCATTTCCCTCCAACCCCACACCCCCCACTCGTCTTGGTTTTCCCCCCTTTCCTATCAAATTTCAAATATCCAAATACAAATAAATTCAATATATCAGATAACAAAGTGAGATACTATACCAATATGGGATAACCAAGGGACAGCAAAGGAGATGAGAGACAACATAGTACATTAAGGACAACAATCATTCATTATATGGCTTTTGTTTCAATATTTTGGAGGTCCTTTCAATTAGCTTCACATTATATGGCCTTATATATGGACTTTTGCTCTATTGCAAATCTCTGCTAGTAGAGCCCAAGGTTTCTACTGATTATGTCGAATGAGGGAAACCACTGAGCCTAAGTTCCTTTGAGTCTGGCTTACTTCACTTAATATGATTTGTTCTAAGTCTTTACATTTCCTAAAAATGGGGCGATGTCATTCTTTCTGACAGCAGCATAGAATTCCATTGTGTACAAATACCACAACTTGTTGATCCACTCATCAACTGAGGGACATGTGGGTTGGTTCCATATCTTTGCTATGGTGAATAGTGCTGCAATGAACATTGTTGTGCTAGTGGGTTTAGTATGCCCTTGTTTCTGGATTGTTGGGTAAATGCCAAGTAGTGGAATTGCTGGGTCATAGGGAAGTTCTATGTTTAGCCTTTTGAGGCACTGCCACACAGCTTTCCATAGTGGATGAACGAGTTTGCACTCCCACCAACAGTGTAGTAGTGATCCCTCCTGGCCACATCCCCTCCAGCATCTGTTGTCATTCGTTTTCCTGATCCTAGCCATTCTAACTGGAGTGAGGTGGAATCTTAGAGTTGTTTTGATTTGCATTTCTTTTATGACCAGAGATGTGGAGTATTTCTTCATATGTCTATAGGCCATTTTTGTTTCTTCTTCAGAGAAGACTATAAGTCTTTGGTCCATTTTTTAATGGGATGGGTGTTACTTTGGAGGTTAGTTTTGGAGTGATTCTATTTTTTGAGTTGTTGATATATTTTAGATATGAGGCCTTTGTCTGTTGTTTGGTTGGTGAAGATCTTCTCCCACACTGTAGGCTTCCTGATTAGTTTACTAGCTATATCCGTTGCCATACAAAAGCTCTGCATTTTAATGCAGTCCCACTTATCCAGCCTTTCTCTGATTTGTTGTGATTCTTGGTCCTTATTAAGAAAGTTTCGACCTGTGCCAAGGAGGCCTAGTGTATCTCCTATTCCTTCCTGTAAACGTTTCAGTGTGTCAGCTTTTACCTCCAGGTCTTTGATCCATTTGGAGTTAATTCTAGTGCAAGGTGACAAAGAAGGATCCAACTTTAGTTTTCTGCAGGTGCTTAACCAGTTCTGCCATACAATTTGTTGAAGAGGCTATCTTTCTTCAATTCTTTTTTTTGGCTCCCTTGTCAAAGATTAGGTGGCCATAGGTCTGTGGTTTAATATCTGGGTCCGCAGTTCTATTCCCTTGGACTTCAGGCCTGTTCTTGTGCCAGTACAAAGCTGTTTTGAGAATTATAGCTCTGTAATAGAGTCTAAAGTTTGGAATTGAAATTCCTCCAGCGCTGTTCTTTCTGCTAAGAAGTGTTTTTGTTATACAGGGTCTTTTATTATTCCATATGAAATTTTGAATTGCCTCTTGTATTTCTTTAAAGAATGACATTGGGATGTTGATGGGTATTGCATTGAATTTGTAGATAGCCCTTGGGAAGATTGTCATTTTCACAATGTTGATTCTTCCAATCCAGGAGCATGGGAGCTTTTTCCATTTAATTAGTTTTGTTTTAATTTCCTTTTTTAGGGTTTTAAAGTTTTCATCTAAACGGTCCTTTACATTGTTAGTTAAGCTAATTCCTAGGTACTTTATTTTCTTTGAGGCTATTGTGAAAGGAGTTTCTTTCCTGATTATTGCCTCGTTTCTCTCACTGTTGGCGTAAAGGAAGGCAGTTGATTTGTGAGGGTTGATTTTATGGCCTGCTGCCCTTCCAAAGCTTTGAATCAGCTCAAGGAGCTTGGGAGTAGGGTCTATAGGATTCTTTAAATACAGAATCATGTCATCTGCAAAGAGGGATAGTTTTATTTCTTCTTTCCCTACTTGGATCCGCTTTATGCTTGCTTCTTGCCTTATTGCATTACCTAGGAATTCTAGTACTATGTTAAAAAGGAGTGCAGAGAGTCGGCATCCTGAATGCTACCCCTTAGCACTTTTATGCAAATCTTAGGCCTGTGGCATTTTAAGCACAATTCATCGCTCTGTTTTTTGCTGGTTAATTAGAGGTAAAAATCTTATGGAATTTATTGCTTCGCTGATTTTGAACTGGAATCCTCAGGTCTCAGCTTGTCTTGAGTAGCTAGGATTACAGTACTTTTACAACGTGTATGCTCATACACATCGCTTCTAATCCAAACACTCATTGTTCAATTTAACTAACAAGATGTGAGGAAAGATGATTGACTGTAATTTACTAGATGCTCTTCTTGTGAGTACATATTTCCACTTCCACTCTGAAGCCAGGGAAATGCTTCTGGTACATGTTTCAACTATCTCCCAAAGATGAAATTATGTGTGAGTACGTTTGCTAGTATTTCATATAGGAGATGTACTTTAGGGTTTGGAACCTGTTGGGCAGAGTGTATCAGCTGGGCTGTGATAACAGAGATGATGTTTCAGACAGGAATATTTTCATCACAGACACACTTAGTCCAGATGCTTGCATTTCAGGCCTTGAGTAGATAGAATCACAAGTGTGAGCTGTCACCACCACCTGGTTCATTTTGGAAACCTTAATTGCTTCTCATTTGTTCCTTTCCTTTTTTGGAAGATTGATCTAAGCTGGCTGATTGTGCATCACAATGAAGTGATTGGCCTCAGGAATTGCAAATATTTGTTTCATCAGCACGGAATGAATGAAGTTGATCTAAACCCAATAGTATTTTACTTCTGATAAATAGGGAACTTACCTATATCATTTTTCCTTGCCTTTGCTTTCCCAAAGCAAGCAACATGTTTCTTAAAAACTATACTTCATGAGAATATTATAATTAGAAGCTATCTTCTGCACACTTCAGAATAGTCCTTGCATTTATAAATTTATATGACAATATTAGGTAGATGAATGGTGACTGTTAGTTTCATAACTATTTCATATGTTTTACTCTTTAAGGCTCATTTACTCAAGAAGGGATTAAATACATTTAGATAATATTAGAACATAGCTGCTGCTGATTTGATGTGTGTGCAGATGATACACAGATTTATTAGGATTACTCAAAAGTTTTCTTCAAATTTTCAGTAGTATATTGCTATGCTAACTGGAAGGTGATAGTAATGATGTTGAAATTCTATGAATCAGGTATGAAGCAGAATTTCAGGGGAGAGTATTTGCTAGGGACTTAATTTCTAAGACGCATATCAAGAATATTGAACTATGATGGAGGACTCAACGTCACATTTTGTTTATTTTATGCAAGTCCTGGGACTTGAACCCAGGGCCTGGGAACTGTCCTTAAATGTTTTTTTTTGCTTCAGGCTAGTGTTCTACCACTTGATCCACAGCTCCACTTCCAGATTTTTGGTAATGACCTGTAAATCAGAATATCATGCAATTTGTTTGGGCTGGATTCAAACCTGATTCTGTGTAGATAGGATTCCAAGTGTGAGCGCACAGAGCCTGGCTAGTATCATTCACCATTCAAGTCATGGTACTGCAATTCTGCACCTGGGTCTTGTCACTGAGCTTTTCAGCTCAAGATTACTGCCCTATCCCTTGAGCCATAGGGCCACTTCTGGGTTTCTGTTGGTTAATTGGAGATAAGAGTCACATGGACTTCAGTTCCCAGGCTGACTTTGAACTGCTATCCTTGGATCCCAGCCTCTTGAGTAGCTACATTTACAAGTGTGAGCCACCATATCAGGCTAAATTATTTTTTAAGTTAATTTTTTAAGTCAATATATAGTTGGCATTCGGTTACATAAGTAATGAACACATTTCTTAAGAAAATTTTTATCCCCTGCCTCATTTTTCTCTGTTTTCCTAACCTCAGCCCCCTTTCCACCCAGATTGTTCAGTTCATTTCCGTTTAGTGTCTTCCAAGTATCACTGTTCAATGGGTTCACCCTTTTTCCTTTGTTTTTTTTTACCGTTTTATTATACCCTCTCCATTCCCCAAATCACATAAACCTATGTACAAGACACAGGGTACCCGAATTCAACACAGTGACTACAGAGAATAAAACTAAAGGGAAAAAGAAGAAAAGAGGTAAAAAGCAAAGAAAATGCAAGAACATCATATAGTACCTTAGAAGCAACAACACTGAAAAAACATAAAACCTTGGGCTGAAAATGTAGCTTGCCTAGCATGTATGAAACCCTGGATTCCATTCCTCAGCACCACATAAACAAAAACTGGAAGTGCCACTGTGACTCAGCTGGTAGATATCTAAAGTTCAGCACAGAGTGTCTCCAAGTGACAAAAATCTGTCACATTTAAGTCAGGCTTCAAAATTTTGCTAGGAACCAGTTACGTGATTTGGAAGAAAGTCCAATTTTCAAAAAATCACTAGCCAGGCGCTGGAGGGTCATAATTTTCATTCTACTAGCCAGGGAGAAGGTGATTCAAAGCCTTTGCAGGCAAAAAAATGAAAACAAAAAAAACTGTAAGATTCTTCTCTCCATTTATCCACCCAAAAACTAAGTGGAGTGGTGGCTAAAACTGGTACAGCATTAGCCTTGAGGAAAAAGAACTAAGAGATCTTGCCCAGGTCCAAAATTCCAGCTACCCACCAAGAAAGAAAAAAAAAAGGAGTCCAGATACCTATATCATGTTTAACCAATAAGTATTCAAGAAGGGAATCGCAATACAATCACTGGCACATAAATTTTAGAATATAGTAAAAATTAAGCTGAGTCTTTGTATGTCATAGATACAGATTAATCTATAATAAAACACATGTCTATAGAGTGTATAGTCTAACCTAGATTTTTATGTCTATGTAGTTATGTTTATATCTCCAAAATTATGTCCAGAACTTTCGGTATCAACTATTCAATCATCGCTCTACTACTGTTTGAAACTAATATCCATATATTAAGGATACCATGTACCTTTTGTTCCTTGGTCTTGACTTATCTCACTCAACAGGATTCACTCTAATTTCATCCACTATCCCAAAAATGCCATTATTATTTTTTTCTGTGCAGATCTTCTTTTTATGTATTTATTTTTATTGTAATTTATAGAAGGGTTACATTATATTCACCAGATAGAAGGTGCATTACTTCTCAAACTTTGATACCCCATGTAATGATATGGTCCCCATTTCCCTTCCCCTGCCCCCACTCATGTTCATTTCCCCCCTTCCCTATCCAATTTCAAATAACCAAGTAGGAACATATGAAATATATCAGAAAACAAGGTGAAATATTGTAACAATATGATATAACCAAGGGATAGCAAAAGAGATAAGAGATCACATAGTTCATTAAGAACAACAATCACTCATTATATGAGTTTTGTTTCTTCATCTTGGAAGTCCTTACATTTAGTGTCATACTATTTGTCACGATGTCTCTAGATTTTGTTCTATTGTAAATCTCTGCTGGCAGAGCCCAAGGTTTCTACTGAATTTGACAAATGAGGGAGACTCTTCGGCCTATGTTCCTTTGAGTTTGGCTTACTTCACTTAATATGATTTTTTTCCTTTTCATCCACTTCCCCGAGAATGCCATTGTTTTATCTTGTCGGTGGGCTATGTATCATTCCATTGTGTGTGTGTGTGTGTGTGTGTGTGTGTGTGTGTGTGTGTGTGTGTGTGTGTCACATTTTTTGTAGTAGGGCATCTGGTTGTTTCCATCATCCAGCCTCATTTTCTACAGATATTTTTATAGTCTCTTTTTTATTTTCAGGGTAATGTATAGAGGGGTTACGATTACATTTACAGGTAGTGGACTGCATTACTTCTCACACATTTATTCCACTCCACATGTTTTTGTCCCCAGATCCCTCTCCCCTCCCCTTCCCAATCATCTTGTTTCCCCCCTTCCCTTTCCTATTTGACATAAACAAATAAACATATATACAATATGCCAGGGAAAAATCAGATACTGTAACAATCTGACATTAACCAAAGGGCAAAATAAGAGATGAGAAATAACATAGTAGATTAAGGACAAAAGTCACAAAAGATTAAGAGCAACGATGACACAAGATATAGCTCTTGTTCCAATATCCTAGAGATCCTAACATTTAGTCTCATCCTATATGACCTTATATACCTAGGTTTTTGAGTTATTGTAATCCTCTGCTAGGAGAGTCCTAGATGTGAACTAATTATTACAAATGAGGGAAACCATTGAGCTTATGTTTCTTTGGGTCTGGCTTGCTTCACTTAATAGGAATTTTTCCAAGTCTTTCCATTTCCTTACAAATGGGCGATGTCATTACTTCTGATGGCAGCATAGCATTCCATTGTGTATAAGTACCACATCTTCTTGATTCAGTCATCTACTGAGTGGCATCTGGGTTGGTTTCATATCTTTGCTATGGTAAATAGTGCTGCAATGAGCATCATTGTGCTAGTGGCTTTAGTATGCCCTTTTTTCTGGACAATTGGGTAGGTGCCAAGTAGTGGATTTTCTGGATCATAGGGGAGCTCTATGTTCAGTCTTTTGAGGAACCACCACACTGCTTTCCCTAGTGGTTGAACGAGTTTACACTCACACCAACAGTGTAGGTGTGATCCCCCCTGGTCACTTCCCCACCAGTATCTCTTATTAGATTTTTTGATAATGGCCATTCTGACTGGAGGCAGGTGGAATCTCAAAGTTGTTTTGATTTTCATTTCCCTTATTGTAAGAGATATGGAGCATTTCTTCATGTGTCAAAAGCCCATTTTAATTTTTTCTTCAGAGAATACTCTTTTAAGTCTTTAGCCCAGCTTTTAATAGGATGGTTGTTTCTTTGAAGATTTGTTTGGGAGAGATTCATTTTTTTCAGCTATAGATATATTTTAGATAACTACATATATTTTTGTAGTAAAAAGAATGGAAGCCATCATGCTGGCTCACAACTTAATTTCAGCTACTTAGGAGGCTCAGGGCTTAGGATCACAGGTCAAAGCCAACCAGGGCCCTACAGTGTGTGAGATCAAACTCTGTGAACATACAATGACTGTAAGAGGAATCTCACTGCCTGGGAATGTAGCCTAATGGTAGAGTGCTCACCTAGAATGCATGAAGACCTAGGTTCTATTCACCGGTACCGCATACTCAGAAAAAAGCTAGAAGTGGCGCTGTGTCTCAAGAGGCAGAGCACTCACCTTGGGCAAGCGAGTCCAATGAAAATGTCTAGGCCCTGAGTCCAAGCCCTAGGACTGGCAAAAAGAAAAAAAAGAGCAATATTACTTAAGTAACAAGGAATATACCCTATATATATACAGACTGAAAAATTCATTAAGAAATTAGAAAGTATGTATAAAGTGCATATTTTCTTTTGTGTGTTGGCTTGGGTCTTCAACTGAGTGCTTCAGCTCTATCCCTGACCTTTTCTGCTCAAGGCTAGCACTCTACCAATGCAGCCCCAAATCAACTATCTTCAATTGAGATATAAGCGATGAATATTTCAGGGTGCTTCATGAAAAACATTTTTGTAAATTGAAACTTTCAACACAGTCTTATTTTAGTATGAATGTTCAGATGGGAAGAGACAGAAAAAGTGAAATGTTTCCTGATCCCCATAGAGAAGAGACTCAGCAGAACCACTGTGGTCTGCAGGCTTCTTTGTGAGTTTTGTTTGCTTGTTTGATTTTGTCAATTGTGGGGCTTGAACTCTGGGCCTGGGCACTGTCTCTGAGCTCTTCAGCTCAAGGCTAGTGCTTTAATCTGTGAGCCACAGTGCCACTTCTGGTTTTTCTGGCAGTTAACTGGGTACTTTGGCTGGCATTAAACTTTGATTCTCAGATCTTAGCCTCCTGAGTAGCTAAGATTATAGGTGTGAGGTACCATCACCAGGCTGCTGCTCTGTTACTATGCAGGTTCTGGATCAAGAACTTCAAGTTCTTACTTCAATTTTTTCTTCTCTTGCCTGATACTCTGCCATTTGAACGAAGCCCCAGTTCCTGGTCTTTGTTGGTTAATGAGAGATATTATGATTTTCTAATATTCAGAGCAATGTTTATAAAACCCAGCATTTTACTTACTTGAATAAATTAAGAGACAGGACCTAGTGAAATGGAAAACAAAATTTTTTTTCAAGTTGCTATCCTGTTCTAATGCATAAGTCTGGCTATTTTGCTTACACACAAATATGTATTTTACCAGTTTCTACTCTATTTTTGCTTAGCTTAAAACCACCACTGCCATTTCATAGATTTTGTTGTTGTTGTTTGCGGTGCTTGAACTCTGTGCCTGGGCTGTTCCTCAGATCTTCAGTTCAATGCCAGTGCTCTACTACTATTGATTTGGCCAGTCCTGGGCTTGAACTCAGGGAGTGAGCACAGTGCTTATATTTTCTCAAGGCTAGGGCTCTACCACTTCAGCCTCAGCACCACTTCCAGCATTTTTCTATGTATGTGGTATTGAGGAATTGAACCCAGGACTTCGTGCATGCTAGGCAAGCACTCTACCACTAGGCCAAACTCCCAGCACAAAATTATTCATCATTCCTATTAGCTATCTTCTTTTGTTATTATTGATTCGTCATGGTGCTTGGACTTTGGGCCTGGACACTGTCCCTGAGCTCTTCAGCTCAAGGCTAGTGCTCTTCCTCTACAGCTCCATTTTTGGTTTCTGGTAGTTAATTGGTGATGTAAGTCTCACAAATATATGTGTCCAGGCTGGCTTTGGGCTTTGAACCAAGATCCTCCAATCTCAGCCTCCACAGTAGCTAGAATTACAGGCTTCAGCCAGCAGTGCCTGACTGTTTGATGTCTCTGTCTCTGTCTCTCTGTCTCTGTCTGTCTGCCTGTCTGTCTCTCTCTCTGTCTCTCTCTCTCTGTCTCTGTCTCCCTGTCTCTCTCTGTCTCTGTCTCTGTGTCTCTCTATGTCTCTCTCTCTGTCTCTCTCTCTGTCTCTCTCTCTGTCTCTGTCTCTCTCTCTCTCTCTCTCTCTCTCTCTCTCTCTCTCTCTCTCTCTCTCTATCTCTTTTGGTTGTAAGACTTTAATTGTGCACCGGGGCAGTGTCCCTGGGCTCTTCAGCTCAAGGCTACAACCTTAAACACCTTGAGCCACAGTGTCACTTCTGGTTTTCTGGTGCTTAAGTGGAAGTAACAGTTTCATGGACTTTAGTGTCTGGCCTGGCTTTGAACTGTGATCCTCAGAATCCAACCTTCTGAGATCATTTCCAGCTTTTCTTTTTGGTGTAAGTGGTACAGAGTAATTGAACACAGGGCTTTGTGCATACTAGGCAAGCAAACTACCACTAGTGTGCACTCCAGCTTTAGAGAAGGGCTTTCTTTTTCTTTTTCATTTTTTCACTCATGGGGCTTGAACTCTGGGCCTGCATGTTTACCTTAAGCTCTTCAGCTCAAGGCAAGAGCTCTACCACTTGTGGCACATTGTCATTTTGAATTTTCTGGATTATTTGGAAATAAGATTCTCACAGATTTTTATGCCTGGGCCGTCTTTGAACCTCGATCCTCCAGGGTAGCTAGGATTACCAGGGTGAGCCACCAGTCAAGGGCATTAGATTATTATTTTTTCCATGTCCTGTGGCTTCAACTCATGGCCAGAGCACTGTCCTAGGGCTTGATCAAGGATAGCACTTTACTTCAGCCAGCCAACTCCCGGTCCAAATAGGCCACTCTTGAAGCTAGAATTACAGAGATCTGCCATAATACTGGCATGTCGTTATCTAAGTATATAATTTTTCTTCTCTTTTTGATGGCTTTTCCTTAGTGGACATATTTCCTACATATTTTATGGAAAACTTCCTTCCCACTGGGGCCATAAGTTAAGCCTAGTGGAAGAGTTCTTGCCGAGCATGAATGAAGACCCAAGTTCAATTCCTCAGCACAACATAGATAAAAAAAGATAAAAGTGGTGCTGTGGCACATGTGATAGAACTTGCGCCTTAAGAATAAACAAAAACAAAAACAAGGATCGTGCTCAGGTCCTGAGTCTAAGCCCAGTACTGGCAAGAAAAAAATTCTGCCCAAAGTAGACATTTAAACTTTTTGTACTTTTCAAAAAATTTGTTGTCATGGTGATATACGAAGAGATTGCTGTTACATATGTAATGAGTACATTTCTTGTAAACACTGTTACCTCCTCCCCCCGTTTCTCTTTCCCTTCCCCCCAAGTCAAAAATTTCATTTACAACAAATATATATGTATTTTCATTCCTGAAAAAAATAGTTTAAAATGTGTTCAAATAAATGATGTAGGTTGATATATTTATCAACATGGATTACTTGAACTCTAAAATAAACATTCTAGGTAATTTTTCTCATAAAATTGTAGTAATGCTATAAAACTAATAAAAAAGGAATTTTAGTTATTAATTTCTTATGTTTTACCTTTAACATTATTACACTAAGCATACTGTTTATGGTATTAATACAGACAGCATGAAATATGATTATGTAAAAAAATTAAATGATTCAAAATAGTAAGGTTGGGGGCCAGTAGTTTGGCTTGGTGGCACACACCCTGGACTGGCAAAAAAGAAGTAGGGTTAGATAAAACAGATTTATTTCCAAATGTGTGGAAAATGGTATGATTTCTTGTTTGGCTAGTCCTGGGGCTTGAACTGAGGGACCAGGAACTGTCCTTGGCCACATTTGTTCAAGGGTGGCACTCTGACAACTGAGCCACAGTGCCCCATCTGCTTTTTCTGTGTATGCAGTGCCGAGGAATTGAATCAAGGTCTTCTTGTATACTAGGCGAGCACTCTACAACTAGGCCACATTCAAAGCCAAAGTAGATTTTTGATGCTATTGTGGAGTTTTAATTTTTTAAATATTTGTGCAAAGCACAATGGATATATAAACAGACTTGAACTCACAGAACAGAGTCCCACATAATATTACAGTTACTCTGGCACTTCTCCCGATTGACAAAACACATTTCCAGGCATCTGCTCGGTCCTTAAGCTTTGGTAGCTGACTTGTCTGTCCATGGAGGCCTGGCCTGGATTCCTGGTGATTCCATGCATTTCATAGTTCCCTTTATATCCAGTAAGGTTGTCTTCTATGGGACTAGACCTGTCTGGTTTTTGGCCCACGCAGGACCTAGGTGTCTGAGGTCTCACATTATAAGTGGAAAATAAAACACAGTACAATAAGGACTGAAGAACTGCACACCATAATATTAACAATGAGAGTTTAATAGTTAGCAAAGTAAATACAATGAATACTTGACAACAATCATGAGAGCAAGATAAAGAGATGTCTTTTTAGGAAGGGGACAGGGAAACTCTACATCCAGATTGGCCTCCAAGTTGCCTTCAGACAGTAATTCTACTTCAGAGTCCTCAGAAGGGTCTCCTTCCTCATGAGAAAGAGAATGTCCTTCCTGAGTTAAGAGGGGGATGGATTCTGATTTGTCGAATGTAGATTGAGTCTCTTTTAGTGAGATGGATGGGTCTGGATATTCTGTGAGGATGGATTCATTTTCCTCCAATGAATCCAGTATTGAGAGTACACTTGCTGCTTCCCATGGGGACATTTTCCATGAGCCCAGCGTGTGCCCCTTCAGCTTGCACAATAAGTGGAGTGTTACTCTGACTCAGATGGACTGACTCTGGGTGGAGTGTGAAAGGAAACGGAAGGAAATCTGGCTGCTCTTTTTCTTCCTCCATAGTATCTGCAGTTTCAACTGTGTCACCCATGGGGTTCAGAGCAAAAGGTATATCCACAGGACTCTAAACCTGTTTGGTAATTTCTACAGAAGGCCCATGCTTTCTGGAGTGCAGTGATGATTCTCTGTCTCCATCAGTCACCAGCTCCATTGGTGGGTTTTTCATCCGGAGTTCAGGATAAGCTCTTCCACGATGACCCAAACCTAAGAATGGAAATAGGTACAGAGTGGACTCTGCAAGTTGAAGTGTCACTCAACTTCCATGAGGATCTAATGGAGGAACCTGTAGAACAGAAGTTTGGACTTAACACTGAGGAGGTGTAGGGTCTTTCTAATGAGTGCTTATTCCCGAGTCCTTTCAGAGGACAGACATTACCTGGCTGACACCACCCATAAAGGGCATTTTGCCAAGCTCTGTAGAAGTAAGGGCCAACCAATATCTAGACCACATGGGCTTCCTACTCACAGGCTCTGAGGCACCCACACCAGGACTTCTACTTTTTCTTGGTCTTACTAGTCGCACATTCCTCCAGCTGGTCAAAAAGTATGTGTTTAGAAGAGCAGGTCCAAAGCCGGCATGTGGAGCCTCATATAGAGCTTGAGTTGTGTCAGGGTGTGACAGTTCTTGAACTCGTAGAAATCAGTGGGGTAGAAGTCCATTCACATCGTATAGATGGAACACATGATGCTGTGGGCACATTCGGTACAAGGAAAGTGAGAGCCTTCTCTGTCCATCCTGAGCCTTCTACCAAAGCCCCTTTCTTGCAGGACTCTAATGCTGTGGCTGTCCTGCAGAGATGTGCACTTATGTGCTGGGAGGGGGGGTAAGAGACACTCGAGAACAGGATGATTTTACACCCCACTTCCAGAAGCTTCTGAGAGAAGCCTCTATGCATCTGTCCAAAGTAAACGCACCTTAAATTAACTAAGTAAATGCTCTAAATAAATCAATAAGTGAATGCTCCAAATAAAGAACTAAATGCTCATTCCTCTAATCTTAGCCACCCAGCAGGTTGAGCTCTGAAGATCACAGTGGATAGCCAGTCTAGTCAGTAAAAGTCTAAAGGCACTTGTCTTCAATTAGGCAGCAAAAAGCCAGAACTTGACCTATGACTCAAATGGTACAGTGCTAATTTTTGAACACCAAAGGGATGGCATATAGACCTGGGTTCAGGTTCAAGTGGCAGCACTGGACCACACACCAAAATGTAAATGCTTTCAGGTTCTAACAGGCAAAGCTATCGCTATCCCTCCCTGATGGCTCAAAAGTGATTCAGCCCCCAGCTTTTCCTCTGACTCCAGTATTTCACAGGCCTCCGCCATTAGTACTGACACCTCATTTCTTACTGGGAAATGGGATTTCCTAGGATGTCACCTAGGTGAGGGCTGCAGTTGGGAGCCACTTCCTCATGCCTGAAATCCAACTTCTCAGTAAGCACACTGTTGAGACTCCAGTAGCTTGTGAGGGAAATGAAATGGCATGGTGTCCCAGTCATAATAAAGTAGTTTGTGCACTTGCATCATGCTTAGCTCCCCTGTGAACACCGCAGTGAACCAAACAGGCTCAGAGAGGAGCCAAGTATTCCAAGACTTGGCCAGGAGGGGTGAGCAAACCTGGGTTTGGAGCGGGAACACTCACTTTTTCAAGAGAATTTCCAGCAACTACTACATTGGCCTCCACTATTTGAAATTGTGCAGGAAGTTTCCCACATAAAAGAGATCACCTTTCTGGTAGGCAGGGATCAGCTTTGTCAGCAGCATCTCCAACAGGCCTTCCTCCAGGATCCATATTTTACAAGGCTCATTCAGAGTCTGAGCTGACTTACCATCACACTATGTTGGCAAAACAGTGGATATTTCAAACGTCGGAATGGGACCACACTTCACAATGAGGAATTGGAATAGAGTAGATTGGAAATGACACACTCTAATCTCAGTATAGTCACTTGAAAGCACACAAGAAGGTTGTAGTGTGTGGGCAGGCTGATGGGTTCAAATAGGTTTCCTCTCAATATACCTCATCTGAGTTGCCCTTGAGTTTCCTGGCTTTCTTCCTAGAGAAATGCCTGATATACTGGAATTTTGGGTTGGCACTGATCCAGCATCTACTTCTTCAAGTGAGACATCCATATCTCTCATGCCTGAGATCCGAGCCTCCTGACCTTTGGCAACAGCACAGCAACATCTTTCTGGTTCCTGAGCCACAGGCCAAGGGAGCTGGCTTGAGCTGGTTGTCACATACAGTGGCTTAGTTACCAGGGTTCCATATTCTGTTCCATTGTGAGGGCGGTAGGGTCACCTTTCAAGGCCCAATGACCATAGCTCCTTGCTCACAGAAGACCTCCCCAAAGACATATTGGAGGCTGAATCTCCCTTCCCACCTCACATATGGATGTAGTAAACAGCAAACCTTTTTGTTCAAATCCCAAGTCATTAACTAGGCATAAGTGCTAGCCTGGTCTCAGGCTCAAGGAGCCTTTCTTAGGTAAGATCCAAACTTAACTGTCACTATTCCCCTTACCCTTCACAAGACATTTTGCTTCACAGTGCCTTCTCAGCTTGCATTTTGCCTCTTGCACATTTTTTTGCTAGTCCTGGGACTTGACCTCAGAACCTGACCATTGTTCTTAGGCTTTCTTTAGGCTATAGCTGTCCCACCAAGCCACAGCACCACTTCCAGCGTTTTCTATGTATATGGTACTGCAGAATCAAACCGGAGTCTTTTTGTGTGGTAGCCAAGCACTCTACAAATAGATGAAACACCCAGGCCATCTTGCACATATTTTTCACTTCAATCTACTAGGACGTTGTTAGGTTTCTGTATCCTAATCTATTTTTCTTCCTGATGAATATCTGTGCTGTCATCTGTAAAAATGCAAGTGGGAAAATCACAGAAGCATTGGTGACATAAAAAAAGTCTTACAGACATAGATAAATGTTCATTCTTTGTAGGAGAAGGGATATTTGGATATGATGATGATGACTATTGATAAACACTTTATCAGGGATTAGAGTTTGGCCCAGTGGTAGAGTGCTTGCCTAGCATCCATGAAGATCTAGGTTTGAGTCCTTAATATCACACAGATATAAAAATCCATATGGCAATGTGGCTCAAGTGGCAGAGGGCTAGACTTGGGAAAAGCCAAGAGCAATGCTCAGGTCCTGAGTTCAAGCCCCAGGAATGGCAGAAAAAAACAAAAGAAAAGAAAAGAAAAGAAATGTGCTTTTTACAAGTTATTTACTCACAGCATTTGCCTCTGAATTCTTCGCTTCTGCATCTTGTGATTTATCCCTTTCCCTCAATGTAGACAAGAAAACAGATTTTATTACTTGCTATCCTGTTGGATATTAATTCAAAATACAATATTGCCTGAGATATTGTGTGTGTGCATTTGTGTGTATCTACCAATGTGTGCATGCAGGGCTTACTCATAGGGCCTGTGTGATAACCCTTAGCATCTTTTCCTCAAAGGTATTGGTCTTTCACTTCTAGCTTATTATAGCTAATTGGAGTTGAGAGATACACTCAATTTCTTGCCCTGTGCATTGGAACCCTGTGCTGGGTTCTCATATTGTTAATTGTAGCTATAGAGAAGGCTGAGGTCTGGGGATCCTCGTTAGAATCCAGCCCCTGAGAGAAAGTCACTGATAGAAATCTTTATCTTCAGTTAAGCACGAATAAATAAGGCAAAAGTGGAACTGTGGCTCAGTTCCTCTTGTACCAGGCATGAGAAAATTAGTAATTGGCAGCACCTGGTCCCTGAGAGAAATCCTTAGCACTGGTTAAAAAAAGAAAGAAAATAATGAAAAAAATTAAAACTTGCTGAGGAATCCATAAGGATAAACTTGCCTATGAATAATCTTGTCATTTCAGATTCCCTCAAGAGCTTATGTCTCTCTATATTTTATCAAGTGTTTTTAGAGATATTTACATATTTTCTACCTTTCCTAAACAGAGATAGCCATCCACAAAACACAAACACAAACTCTCTCATAGTATACCACCCACCCATAAGTGTCTGGCTATGTATATATGTATAGTCATATGTATTGATCTGTCTCTCTATACTAATATATAAATGCATAAACATATGTATTTAGACAAACAGGAAACATACATAGATAGGTCTCAGGCATTTCCAGATTTTGTGCAAGTCTTCTGAGTGCAACTTATCATTGTATTGTTTGTCAAAATAGAGTCCCTCTAACTTTTGGCCAGCTTCTTTTCCTTTGATACTTTTTTCTGCCGGTCCTGGGTTTTGAACGCTAGGCCTGGATGCTGTCACTGAGCTTGAGCTTCTTGCATTCAGTAGTTTATTGCAGATAAGAGTCTCATGGAGTTTCTGTTCTGGGCTGGTTTTGAATTGTGATCCTCAGATCTGAAACTCCTGAGTAGCTAGGATGACAGTCTTGAGCTACCAGTACCTGGTTCCTTTGCCTCTTTTACCCTTTTTTTTGGCCCCACCACAGCCATGGTATCTACCTTCCTATGTTCTCTCCACCTGCCCCAAGACAGGGGTCTGACAGATGCTTTCCACCCACTTATTCATGTCCTCCTCTGTATTGGCTGACAGCTAAGACATGCACTCACTTGTCTGGATGCCAAACACAAAGCCATGTGATTGTTTCTCAGTCTGGAACATCCTATCAGATTTATAGCACCACAGAGGGTCAGGTTGATGCTCCTCCAGGGCTTCTTAAATTGTTCTCATATTAATCCACAACACGTTTGTCATCACTTGTCCAGCTAATTCATGGACTATAAACTTAGATCCCAATACCATGAGGACACTCAAGGGTGCATTAGGCGTGTGATCTGCAGGTGGATATGAGCCTGTCTAACTTGGAGGGGATTTCTCCACCACAGGAAATGGAATACAAATTTAGAATCTGCTTTCATGAGGTGACAATCTCTGGCAGATGTTCTTATCAAATGTGGCACTGCCTACTTCCAGCTTAAAACATGTGTTGATGACCCAGCATAACAGAGAATGTATTCACCCAGGCCCAAAACATAGGCTGGGACACTGAACTTTCAGGTAGCATTTGGCTTTGAAGGTCATGAGATCTTAGTCTACAAATGATGAGCCCCCTCCCGTGAGGCATAGCAAACGGAGCCAAAGTGCAACCCAGTTAAGCACCGGATCAAGCTTCCCTTCTTCAGTAGGGTATGGTTTGAAAACTGTGCATAGCTTCTGTTTGAAGCCAGTCCAGAAAGGAAAGTCCATGAAACTCTCATTTCCAGTTAACTGCCAAGAAAAAGCCAAAGATAGAGATGAAGCTCAAGAGAGGTAGAGAGCCATCTGAAAAGAATGGTTACACCCTGCAACATCCTCATTATCTGATCTTGAAACCATCTCTGCGTGCATCCCAGCATGCAGCTAGCATCTGGGGGTGACAGTGACCCCTGCGCCCATTGGCAATCTGCACTGTCTCTGACATCTGTAATGTGAACCTCATTCTGTTGGGTTTGTGACGCGGTGTCAACCCTGCAGAAGGAACCAACTGTGCCCTAACTCCCACTGTCCCCTGGGGCCCCTAGCATTCCCCCATCTGCACCCCTCCTGTGGCTTCTGATCCTAGGGAGCCCTCGTGCCCTGTCCAACACTCACATGAAGTGCATATTTCTTCTCCTGGGGCAACTTCTCCACAGAGAGTACATGACATGCCCACTCTCCAGGCACGGGGAGATCCTGCCAAAGTAGCAAATCAGTGATAAGGACATAAAGTGATGAATAGAATTTTAGATCCTGATGGTAGACAGTCTGCAAAATCCAAGGGAGAATGGAATTGGAGGGGACCAGGGATCAGGATGTGGGCATGGAGTTTCCCTGCCAAGGGGGTGGGGGAAGTCACAGGCTGGGGGATGCACAGGATGATCCATGGTCCCTGTGCAGCTTCCGGGGCACCCCCTTTTGCATCTCAGCATTTGGCTTTCAGCTCTGTGATCGTCAAGATGTGCACAGTCTGTACTCTGGCTGGCAGAAGAAAGGACCCTGGGAAGACAATTGTAGACCCTTTGTGAGTGTAGGAAGGGGTAGGCTGGACACCCAGTCCAAGAGGAGCTAAAACTGGAGTAGAGGGGTGTGCAAGGAGTGGGTGTGAGGGTTGTGGGCAGTCACAGTCACGGCAGAGGTGGCTCTGTCTGGGGGGTGAGTGCCTCCCTGCAGGCACAGCACTGGAGATATCAGAGATCCACATGAAAAGGAAATGCTGGAAATGGCACTACGGTTCAAATGGTAGAGCATCAACCTTGAGCAAAAGAGCTCAGGGACAGTACCCAGGACCTGAGTTCAAGCCTCATGACTGTAAAAGAAAAAGAACCAGGACTATGAGAGGGAACCTGGTACTCTCTTTGTCTAATCAGACACAAGAAGAGGCCGGGATAGGCTGTGGAAAATCACAGACAACATCTTCCCCCAGCTCATCCTGTCCTGCATGCAGGGACAGCCATGTAAGTAGGGCTACGGTGAGATCATCTTCACCCCTGTGCTGCCATCTGAATTGTAGGCTTCTGTCCTGGCATGGGGTGTCCTGATGGCTGAGCAGGTGCCCTAACCCTAGATGGAGAGCAGCCACTGACTGTGGTAGCTAAGGAGAGATCTGTTCCATAGCTATCAGGCCACCCAGCATGGGAGCCATAACCACCCCTCACCCAGGTAGAGGCCAATGGTTCTCCAGGTGCTACTAACATTGCCCCACCCCTAGCTCTGGGTACACGTGACATTCCCTCCACAAGGAGCAGGAAAAGTGAGGGATCAGGAAGCTGCCTATGGGCTTCAGATGATGGCCAGGCTGGCACTACAGATGGCCTCACTCTGTCACCACCTTCCCCTGCCTCCATCTTTCCTCCATCATGCCTCTCTACCTCCCACCCATTAACCTTGGAAACCAATGAACTGGGCTCTCATCATTCCTCTCATCTCTTCACCCACCTTGCCATGCGTCCATCCCTCTGTCACTTCCACCCCACACACATCCCACCACCAGCCACCCTGTAGCTTATGAGGATCCCAGAGGAAACTCTTGGTGAAGGCCTTGTGACCACAAAACAGTTACTATCACCTGCTCCGGCCTGATGCACCACAGAATAAGAACAGCCAAGCAGGCACACACTGCAGCAGAGTTGCTCTGCTGCCACCCTGATTTCTTCATGGCCAGGACTTGGCTCTCCTCAGCCTCTCAGCTCAGTAACCAGAACATTGTGCTTTCACAGAGCCATGGCTTCCAGTCTCCATGGACACAATGACATCAAGGTGATGCCAACTTCCCCATCTCTATATACTTCTAACTATGGGATGGGAGCTGAGGTTCTCTTCTGTGACTCCATCCGCTAAGAGGCTCATGCAGATTTCTATCCTTTGCTCATCATGGTGACTCTTTGGTTAACAAGTCACTGCTGGGCTTCCAGTTCACCACATATAGACCCCATACTCAAACACTTTTCTTAGAAGGACTGATGGCTTTTAAATATTCTCTAGTTTTAAATTTCTAGTTCCTTCTCTCTTTCATTTATATATTTCCCTTCCTCACATACTTCCCTTTTTTTACCTTCCTTCTTTCATTCCTGGCCTTGAACTCAAGACCTGGAGCTTTTTCTTAGCGTTTCTTTGCTCAAGGTAGCACTCTAGCTCTTGAGCCACAGCTCTACTTCAATCTTTGTTCTTGCTCTAAACTGGGAGTAAGAGTCTCATGCACTTTTCCCTTTGCTGGGTTGGTTTTAAACCACAGTACTAAGATCAGGATCCTGAATAGGCCTCGGATTACAGGTATTATCTAATCAAAACAAATTCCTGATTTCTTTTTTAGACATAATGAGTTCTTTCAGGTGAGCCACCAGCCACTCATGCAAGAGCATTGCAGGATCCCAGCATTCATCTTGTCTCCAGTCTTATTCCATCCATCTCACAATGGCCATCTAAAACACCCTGCTGCATGCCTGAAGTCGCAAGGAACGTTCTCAACACCATGAGAAGCCCCCTTAAGCTCTGCCTCAGATATGCCCAGCCCCCATCCCATTCCACATGAGCATTTGTTGAGGAGAAATTGCCTGAGTACATCATCATCTTTTCCTCACCATTCAAATGTCATCTTTGGAGTCATTTCTCCCAGACAAAGAGGAACATGATCCATGGTATGATAGCAGCTCCCGCTTCATAGTCCCAGCCACCAACACCCCCCCATTACCCTGCCAGACACCTGAATTCAAGAACAATGTTTTCACTACCCCTGACTCTTATCAAATGTTTTAACTTATACAATGCATTAAAATAATTTTACTAAATGGAATAAACACATGGCATCAAGCTTCAGAATCTTTGCACCTGAACTTTTAGTGAATAACAGACACACCAGCATTTCTGTAGCCAACAGAAATCTTAGCTTTGAGATTTCAGCATTCCTGGTATCCAAGTTTGGATGTGCTAACACTGCCCTTAATGGGGCACTTCAATCACACAATCCCACAACAATCAATATCATTTGACATTCACTGGTAGGTGGTGCTAGGAAAAAGACTGATGTGCCAACTCCATGCTGGCTTGACCTATGCCATCTTCAAACCTGGAGCAATTGGGGCTCCTCTCTCCATGACACCTTTTGTGTACTACCCCAGGAGGACCTTTACCTTGAGACAAAATTATGAAGACTATCTCTACCAGCAAAGATTCCAGTGAGATGTGCCTACATGGATAAAGCTAAAATCTCACTAAAGTGAGGTTGTTGGCAGTGCTGGAGCCTGAACTCAGGGCCTGGGCACTAAGCATTTGTACTCAAGACTAGCCCTTTATCACTTGAGCCCAAACTCCATTCCCAGCTGTTTTTATTTTTGGTAGTAAGAATCTATCAGACTTTCCTGTTCTAGGTGACTTGGAACTTCCATACTCAGATCTCAGCCTCCTGACCAGCCTGGATTAAAAGTGTGGATCAGCCATGCCCCACACCTGAGGACTTCTGCCAGCACATTTTTTCCCAAAAATTGGAAGAGGAAGATGAGGGAGGGTTGGGCTCATCCTGCCCTGCATATGAAGGAGAGCATCAGCGCCTGAACTTCATTCCCTGTTGTAGGCTGCTGGAGGAAAAGGAAGCAAATGGCACAGGCTGGCAGCAGATGCCACAGAACAACTTGTGACCAAGATTCCCAGAGCAGACCTCAGAATCGATGACAGAGTTGGATCTACCCAGTAACAGAGGCAGTGGTGACACCTGAAACTGTGCGTTTGAGCCTTTGCTGCTAGTAAACAGGGCCACCTATGTCTCAATGAGAAAGGTGAGATTTTGGTGGAGAAGGTGAGATTAAACATTATGTATCATGCAAGAAGACAGACTATAAGGGGTCTTTCATTATTCCTCTGTTTCTTTAAAGAATGACATTGGGATATTGATGAATATTGCACTGAATTTGTAGATAGTCCTTATCAAGATTGCCATTTTTACAATATTACTTCTTCCAAAGCAGGAGCATAGGTTTTTGCATTTCCTCAGTTCTGCGTTAATTTCCTTCTCCAGGGTTTATAGTTCCATCAAAAAGGTGCTTTACATTCTAAGTTAATTCCTAGGTATTTTATTTTCTTTGATAGCAAAATGAGTTGCTATCCTGATTCTTGCCTCATTCCTCTCATTTGTTGGCATATAGGAAGGCAGTTGACATTGAGGGTTAATTTTATACCCTGCTCCCTTACCAAAGTTTTATATCAGCTGAAGCAGCTTCGGAGTAGAGTCTATAGGGTTCTTTAAATACAGAATCATGTCATCTGTAAGGAGAGAAAGTTTCAGTTCCTCTTTCCCTTTTCCTCCTCACTCCAGTTAGAATGGCCAAGATCCAGAAATCTAATAACGTATGCTGGAGGGGATGTGGCCAGGAGGGATCACTACTACACTGCTGGTGGGATTGCAAACTCGTTCAACCACTATGGAAAGCACTATGGCAGTATCCCAAAAAGACTAAACACAGAGCTCCCCTGTGATCCAGCAATTTCACTACTTGCCAATCGTCCAGATAGGACACACTAAATTCACTAGAACAATAACATTTATCACAGCACTATTTACTATAGCAAAGGTATGGAACCAACCCAGATGCCCGTCAGTTGATGAGTAGATCAAATATGGTATTTTTACACAATGGAATTCTGTGCTTCTGTCAGAAAGAATGACATAGACGAATTTGTAAGGAATTAGAAAGACTGTAAAGTTTAGAAATTAGTTTCTCTCTCCTTGTCTCTCTCCTTCTCTATCTCTGTAAAATTTAAAAGTTCCTGTTTCTCTCTCTCTCTCTCTCTCTCTCTCTCTCTCTCTCTCTCTCTCTCTCTCTCTCTCTCTCTCTCTCTCTCTCTCTCTTTTTTCTCTCTCTCTCTCCAATCCTTAGGCTTGATCTGAGGGCCTGAGCTACTTTTCCTCAAGGTTAGCACTCGACCATTTGAACCACAGTGCTGCTTCTGGCTTGCTCTTTTCACGTAGTATTGAGGAATCTAACCCAGGCCTTCATCCTTGATAGGTTAGCACTCTACCACTAAGCCACACAGTCAGCTTTTAGAGGTTTCTGACAAAGGTTTTCCTACATGCTATTATTTCTTCTGTGAGTGCTCTTAATGCTTGCTGAAGGTTGACTTTGTTTAGAAGACTTACCCTAATGCTCCCATATACAGAGATTCTATATATAGCTAAATGTTTTTCATTACTCAGAATTTCTCTATTTCTCTATTGTGTATGTTCTGAAATGTACTGAAGACTGACTTCTGATTAAAAGTCATTGCACATTTGTTCTATTCGTTAGTTTTCTTTTCTTCTATGGGAATCAGGTTTGTGATGAACACAGAAGTATGCCTTCCAGGTCAAACACTTTCCACATTTGTAATATTCATAAGGTTTTTCTCTCCTATGTGCATTTTATACTTAGTCATGCGTTCATGATGGATTTTTTCATATTCTTATATTCATACGATTTTTATCCTGTGTCTATGTGGTATCATGCAAACTCAACTATGAGTTCTTCAAAAAAATTTCCTTTTCATTTTATTCATCGGATTCTATCCTGTGGGTGTTTAGTGAAAAATCTTGACTTGTGCCTTCTGGGGAAAAGACTGAACATTTGCTACATTCATTAAGGGTTTGATCTTGTGTTGGTTCTGTGACACAAGCTGAGTTTTCTTCCACAAACTAAAAAGTCTTTCCTATTTATTACATTGCTAAGGCTTCTCATATGTGTGAACTCTCTTACGCTTCCTGAAGGGTGAATACTGCAAAAAAGACTTTCAACTTTGGTTATATTCCTAAGGTTTCTAATATGTGAATTCTGTTATGCCTCCTGTAATGTGACTTCCATCTGAAGGTCTTACCACATTTGATGCACTCGTACAGTTTCTCTCCTGTGTGTGTTCTCTGATTCAATTTGAGGGAAGACTTCCATTTGAAAGACATTCCACATCGGTTACATTCATAAGGTTTTTCTCCTGTTTGAATTGTCTTATGCATGTTGAGGTTTGGCTTCTGTGTGAAGGACTTTCCACATATGTTACACTCATAAGGTGTTTCTCCTGAGTATATTCTCTGATGAACATGGAGTTTTACCATCCATTTGAAAGCCTTTCCGCATTCACTACATGCATAAGTTTTCTCTCCTGTGTTTGTTCTATTATGCCCATCAAAATATGACTTCCACTTGAAGGTCTTTCCACATTTGTTGCACACATAAAGTTTCTCTCCTGTGTGTGTTCTTTGATGCAATTTGAGGGAAGATTTCTGTCTGAAAGACTTTACACATTGGTTGCATTCATAAGGTTTCAATCCTGTGTGTATTCTCTGATGAACACGAAGTTTTCCCTTCCCTTGGAAAGACTTTCCACATTCATTACACTTATAAGATTTCTCTCCTGTGTGTGTTATTTGATGAACTCGAAGGTGTATCTTCTGGGTGAAAGACTTTTCACATTTGTTACATTCATAAGGTTTCTCTTCTGTGTGTCTTCTCTGGTGCAAAGTGAGGTATGATTTCAGTCTAAAAGTCTTCCCACATTTATCCCATTCATAAGATTTCTCTTCTGTGTGATATCTCTGATGTGTGCTGAGAGCTGAATTCTGGGCAGAAATTTTATTACGTTCCTCATATTCATAAGGTTTCTCTTCTCTTGGAGATCGAGGTTGGAGCGTCAGGTCTGACTTCTCAGAAATTAATTTTCACACTTGATGTACGCATCACATATCTCAGGATATTTGCTCTGAGGTATTGTCAGGCGTATTTCATTACTGAAAGATTTCTCACATTCACTACATGTATGAGGAGTCTCTCCTGTGTACATTTTCGGATGTGTAGTGATGGTCGGTGTGAAGTACAATATTTTTCATCACACAGTACATTTAGCAGTTTTCCTCCCTCCCTGAAGAATTTCTTGGGTAGGGAGAACAGAATTATGATACTGCAGATCTTTTGGACTGTCACAATCATGAATAAAATGCTCTGAATATCCGATGGATTTTTTAAGAACAGGACACATACGAGATCTATATGCAGCATGCATCTCATCAGGCTTAGGAGACAGAAGCATGTTCTGACACTTAATGAACTCCTCAGTCCTCACCCCTAAGTTGTTACCGTTATTACTAATGAGCTCTGGATTATGTGTAGAGCTCAAATTTAAAGTTGTTGCTAATCTCACGTTTTCCTCCACTTTGATACTACTTGCAACTGCTACTTCACAAAGACATTCATGTGGACTTTCCTGGCAGGTCTTGAACACATTTTCCATTACCTGGACATCTAAAATGAGTCATAGAAAAAAAGACACAAACATACATGAGATACAAATATTCCTTACTGTAAAGGTAATGACTTTACTTTCCCATCCTAAGTGTTAGATATTTTAAAATATAAAAGTGGAAATTGATTTGTGAGAAATATATGCTTTTCTCCCTAACATATTAAGAACATGATATTTTACATGACCAATAAGGTTTTTCTGTGTTTTAGTTCTCTTTTTATATCACAGGAAATATTTATTGAAATTACCCATCTATGTATTGCTACAGTTTTAAGCTGAGTACTACCTATAGTATACCTGCATCTGTTTTCTTTCAAATACTGTTTTGTTTATACATTGAGGAATAGCTGCCTTTCTTTTATTTTTGAGAAATAATCTAAATATTGTGCTGTTTCGCATCTTTTTAAAACTTCCTTTTCTTTTCTTTTTTTTTGTAGTTCATAGGCATCGGCCCTGCCCCTAAACAATTCAGCAGAAGACTATAACCCCTATCCTTGAGCTACAGCCCCACTTCCTGTTTTCTAGAGTTAACTACAGATAAGAGTCTCAGGTCCTGAGTAGCAGATAGGATTACCTTACCTAGTTTCAATGCTGTTTGCTTATTAACCATTAAGTGAGGAACACGAATTTTTTCTAGATTCAGCGGCCACAAGTTTGGTTTATATGTCTGTTTGCCTTTGATCCAAGCAAGAACGATTCTTGAGAGTAAGGACTTACACCTATATCCCTTCAGTTACAACTTCTCACTAAAGTCTCAATTTAGGTATTTGTGGGAATTTTGAAATTTGTTTCTTTCCATTTGAAGTCTTATAAAAATTCCTTTTCTAAAACTCCTGTCCCACAGAACCATGGAAGACCAGAAAATCTCCAGCTCATTGTCTAGTTAATTTTCTTATGTTGCTTGAAACTTTGTTGTTTTTTTTTCCTTCCATTCCTGGGTTTGAACTTAGGACCTAACCACTGTCCTTGGGTTTTCTCAAGACTAGATCCCTACCAATGAAGTCATTACTTCTGGCTTTTTCTACGTATGTGGTAATAAGGAACCAAACCTGTGTCTTTGTGTATGCTAGGCAAGCACTCTACCACTAGGCTCAATTTCTGGTGGAAAGGTCTGGTTCTGAATACCAGTCTCTTCCTACCAGCAAAAAGATATTATCCTTATCAGAGAATAATGCCCTGACTTATTCCTTGTTTGCTGAATCATTTATAGTCTTAGTTTTAAAGAAATTAAATATCTTTCATTCTTTCTTTCTTTCTTTCTTTCTTTCTTTCTTTCTTTCTTCCTTTCTTTCTTTCTTTGTGTCTTCCTTTCCTTCCTTCCCTCTTTCTTCCCTCATTCTTCTTCCTTTCTTTCTTTCTTTCTTTCTTTCTTTCTTTCTTTCTTTCTTTCTTTCTTTCTTTCTTTCTTTCTTGTGTTGCAGTCATGGGACTTGAATTCTAGACCTGGCTGTTCTTCCTGAGCTCTTCAGCTCAAGGCTACTGCCCTATGTCTTTAGCCTCAACCCCACTTCTCATTTTCTATTGGTTCATTGGAGAGAAGAGTCTGAGGTGTTTTTGTGATAGGTCAGTCTTTGAACCTTGATCCTCAGATCTCAGCCTCCTAAGTAGCTAGGATTGACAGGCATGAGCCACGGGCTCATGGCTTTCTCATTTTATTTTGTTTCACAGTGATTTCTACAGAGAAATCTAACTTTAACTCTACTGCCACATAGAATTCATTATATCACCCTATGATTCTTGGTGCCGGGGGTTAGAGCTAGCATGCACAAAGACCTGGTTCAGTTCCTTGGTACTACATACAAAGAAAAAGCCAGAAGTGGTGCTATGACTCAAGAAGTAGAGAGCTAGCCTTGAGAAAACCCAAGGACCATGCTCAGGCCCTGAGACCAACCATAGGATTGGGAAAAGAAAATGATTCTTGATTCATTCACAAAGAATTCCATAGGTTCCACACAGGATTTAGGGTAACTAAGAATATTATTGCTCAGTACATCACAGCATGAACTTACCAGTGGGGCTCAGGCTTCAACATCAATATGAAGATGCATTCACTCACCTGTGATATTCTTGTCAGAGGAATTTCCTATCCAGAGTTCTGCACAGTGCTCTAGCTTGTCAATTAATACAGGTTTGGGAACACAGGGCCCTGTAAATTAGAAACAGTAGAGAATTATTGCTTATGCTGTGTCATCATTGCTTTAAGTTCGCAGACATCCTACTCACAAGTTATCTATTAAATCTTTTTTCTCATTTCTCACTGGCTCCATGGTTGACTTTTCCCCAGCTCTTTATTCATTTTGTATGGCATAAACTTAGCTGTCTTGCTCAAGGCTAGAAAAATACCAGTTTGAGTCCCAGCTCCACTTACATGCATAGGTCTTCATGCATGCTAGGCAAGCACTCAACCACAAAATCAAACTCTTGACACTCCACTAACAGTTTTGAGGGGTTATTTGGAGTTATAGAGTTTCATGGCAATTTTTATGCCATTGCTGGCTGCAAATTAGAATTCTTAGATTTCTTCCTCCTGAATATTTTAAGATTACAGGCATGAAACATTGCACCTAGTGCCAGGTTTCCATTATAAACTCACTGTTTAGTGATTTCTAGATTCTATTTCCAATAATGATATATATTCTATTCTGGATTGTTTATCCACTTACAATTACTGTGTAAGTTTGGAATGTCGTCTCCATTAGAGGAAACATAATTTAGAACTGTTGTCAAAGTATCCTGAAGGTATCCTGAAGAATGAGTACAAAATTACCTTAGGTTTTCTTTAGAAAGTAATGATACTTCTCAGGGGCCTGGAGTCTTTCATTTAAATAGTATTGAAAGTTTGATAAACATTCACGTATCTGCAAAATAACAAGGCACTTGGCCTTGCAAGTGAATTTGACTTTTGCTCACCTAAGGACACCAGGTTGCTGTAGGTCTCCAGCATTACATCTCTGTACAGGGTCCTCTGAGCATTGTCCAGATGCTGCCACTCCTCCCAGCTGAAATCCACAGCTACATCATCAAATGACACCAGCTTCTGGAATGGCACATTTTCATCAAGTAATTAGCACTGAGTTATAAACACACCATGTCTGGAATTGTATTCTTTTTTTGTTGGAATTTTATTCCTTTACTTAAATATTTAGACTTACATGAAATATTGACCTGAAAAGCTTAGGGATGGTGCCTAGGCCCAGAGTTCAAGTCACAAGACCCACAAAAAAATAAAAAGGCAAGCCAGGTGTTGGTGGCTCACGCCTGTCATCCTAGCTACTCAGGAGACTGAGATCTGAGGACCATGGTTCAAAGCCAGCCTGGCACAAAATTCCATGAGACTCCTTTCCAATTACCCACCATAAAATGTTTAATGGCTTGTGGCATATCATGGTAGAGCAATTGTGGTATCTACAAAAATAAGTCGGGGGAGTAGATTTAGGTTATAAATGGAATTATTCCATTGAGAAGGAACTACATTATATGATGACATATGCTGGTACTGTGAGAATATTGCAAAATCTTAGGGTATCAAGTAATAATACTGTGAAGTACACCCAGAATGTTAATGTTCTATGTCTGGCATAATAATCACTTGGGGAAGAAACTTATTTTTCTTTTTTTTGGCTGGGGGATTTGTAAGGCTTGAACTCTGGGCCTGGGCACTGTTCCTGAGCTCTTCAACTCAAGGCTATCACCCTACCTATGAAAACACAGTGCCATTTCCCATATTCTAGTGGTTAACTGTAGATGAGATTCTCATAGACTTTCTAATGCCCAGGCTGGCTTTGAACCAAATCTTTAGATATCAGCCTGATATCTGAGTAGCTAGGATTACAGGTAGAAGTCACTGCACCTGGCAAGAAATTTATTTCTTGCTGTTTTATACTACAAATTTACTGTATGTTTTACCTTTTCAAAAAGACTGAGGATGACCTTTGTTCTGTATATAATGGGAAGAGGGGTAGGGAGCTGTGAGCAGAAGAAGTGAGGGGCAATACTCAGGGTAGGACAATAGCCTTAAACTAAAGAGCTCACTGCCCAAGGTCCAAGCCCCATGACTTTCCCAACTACCCCACAAAAAAAGGGAAAAAATTGGAGATTGGAGAGGATTTTCTAAAAAGAATATATAGAAATAGTAGTTCAAAATGTAGAAAGAAGTTCAATATTAACAGTCATAAGAACAATTAAAATTACAATGAAATCATTACTTTAAATATGTTAATATAAATATAGTTTTAAACAAGAAGATCCACATAAACACACAGAAACACACACACACACACACACACAAACACACACACACACGCATACAAAAAAAACAACTTTCAAAGTCTAACTATTACTGGGAAGCTAGTGAGAAGAATTAGAACTTTGGAATAGTTCTGCAAGGAATATAAAACAATCAAAAATTGCGTGGAGAGTGCTAAAAAAGTACTAAATATAGAATTACATAGAAATATGGTCCAACACTTCTATTTTTAGATTTGTACCTAACGGAAGAGAAAGCAGAGACTAGAACAAATATGTGGAGAATCCATTCACAACTATTAATAATAATCAAAAGATAGAAATATGTAAAACAATGCATTGAAAAGCAATAACATTTTACTATATATTACAGATGAATCTTGATTACAGTAAACTAAAAATACAGCAGTCATAAAGGAAGAGCTAGGATATGTTTTCCCTTCCAGAGCTTCCAAGGATCAACAAACCCTTAGAGCCAAAAAGCACGATGGTTCCAGAGAATGGAGTAGAGAGGAACAGGAGCTGAATGTTTAATGATTATACATGGAAGATGAAAATTGCTCTAGATGGGTAGAATGAAGAGAGAACTGTACCCTAAGCAATGGTTATGTAGCCACACAGGATGGGACACACCTATACTCCCTGATCTTGGGAAACTCAAGAAGGATTTCTAGCCATCCTAGATGCATGGAAAGATCTATCATAAAAACTAATGTGGAGGGGCTGGGAGTTTGGCATAATTGTACAGTGCTTGTACGAAGACGAAGGTTCAATTCTGCAGTACAACATACACAGAAAAAACCAGAAGTAGTGCTGTGGCTCAAGTAGAAGATCGCTAGGCTTGAGAAAAGCTGAAGGACAGTGCTCAGACCGAGTTCCAGCCAAAGGGCTAGTTTAAAAAAAAAACAGAAAGCTGAGCATGATGGGGTGGTGGCTCACTTCTATAATCCTAGCTACTCAGGAGGCTGAGATCTGAGGATCAAGGTTTAAAGCCATCCTGGCACAAAAAGACGTGAGACTCTTTCTCTTTAGAAAATAGGAAGTGGGGCTTGGCTCCCGGGAAAGGTGGTAGCCTGGAGCTGAAGAGCTCAGGGATAGTGCCCAGGCTGAGTTCAAGATGTATGACCCACCAAAAAAAAAAAACACAAAAAATAATATGGAATAATTTGGATTCTGTGAATTTTATCAGGCATATAAATGTCTTTTATGGCTGTTGAAATAACAAATTGTTTGGAAACATTTTAACAGTTTTTACCTAGAAATGTACACTACAAATGGAATTAATAACAAACACAAAATATGCAAAAGATACAAATTATCACAATATGGGTATCCTGCTTCTGTATCTTTTCACTGACCCCAGTTCAAATGAGTCACATATTCTGAATCATTTCTCCCAGTCGATATATGCCACACATGTAGCTTATACTGAACTTCTTGGGAAATCAAAAGCAAATACTAAGCAAATGTGTGTTAGATTTTGACAACAGTGATATTTCAAATATAAATCCCTACTCATTGCATTATTTAATATCAATGCGGGAATCTAACTTACACTGGCAGAATCTTCAATCTTTTGAGAATCTTCAAAAGGGTGTGCAAATATTTAGGATCGTTATGTCTTCCTGGAGGAAAGATCTCTTTAGTAGTATGTAGTCACCTTCTTTGTCTTTTCTTACTAATTTTAGTTTGAAGTCTATTGTATCTGATATGAGGATGGCAACTCCAGCCTGTTTATGGGGGCAGTTAGCTTGATAGAGTTTATTCCAACCTCTCACTTTCAAAAGATGATTGTTTTTGGGTAAGATGTGTCTCTTGAAGACAGCAGAACGATGGCTCTTGCTTTTTGATCCAACTAGACAGCCTATGCCCTTTAATTGGAGAGTTAAGTCCATTGATATTGAGAGTTACGATTGAGAGATATTTATTAGTTCCTACCATGTTTAAAAGCTTTTAGTAGGGCCTGTGTCTTGACAGTTCTTTTGGTCCTTAGATGGTGTGCTGTTTAGGTGCCATTTCTTTCCCTATATTGCATTTATTTTGGTTTTCTATGTATAGAGCATCTTTGAGAATTCTCTGTAGTGTTGGTTTTGTTTCGACATATTGTTGCAGCTTTTCCCTGGAATGGAATGTTTTTATTGTTCCCTCAGTTATGAATGAGAGCTTAGCTGGCTACAATATTCTTGGTTGGTAGTTGTTTGATTTAAGGGCATGACATATATGCTTCCAGTCACTTCTTGCTCGCATGGTCTCTGCTGAGAAATCTGGGGTTATTCTGATTGGTTTGCCTTTATAGGTTACTGATCCCTTTTCCCTGGCTGCCTTTAGGATCTTTCCTTTCGTTTCTATTGATCCAGTTCGGATCACAATGTGGCGGTGGGATGTTCTTTTCTGGTCAGGTCTGTTTGGGGTTCTAAAAGCTTTTTGTATCTGGATGGGCCTGCCCTTCTGGATATTTGGGAAATTTTCTTAGATGATTCCCTGAAGTGTATTTCCAATACCATTGACCTCTTTATCCACGCCCTACTCAATACCAACTAGCCTTAAATTAGGCTTCCTAATTGTATCTTGGACCTCCTGAAGCGATCTGTCATATTTCCTAGATTTGGATTGAGTCATTTTCTGTGCTTTCTCTATAATACCGAAATTATCTTCAGCCCCGGAAATTCTCTCCTCTGCATTTTCTAACCTGCTATCAAAGCTATCTACTTTATTTTTCATCTCCCTTGCTTCTAATTTCTCACTTTTGATGCATATTTGAGTACAAAGTTTGGAAAGTATTAGAATAAAACTTATGTGTTGCTGCACGACTAGCTCTTAGCCCAACCAGTGGCCTCACAGTGGACCATGGGATGGATCTGTTTTTCTTGTCTACGTTGAGGGAAAGGGGTATTTCACAAGATGGAGAAGCGAAGAATTCAGAAGCCAATGCTGTGAGTGAATTAGCTCGTAAAAAGCATTTTCATTTTCTTTTATCTTTCTGCCAGTCTTGGGGCTTGAATTCAGGGCCTGAGCACTGTCCACGGGTTTTCTCAAGTCTAGCCCTCTGCCACTTGAGCCACAGTGCCACATCTAGATTTTCTGCCTATGTGATACTGAGCAATCAAACCCAGATCTTCATGGATGCTAGGAAAGCACTCTACCACTATGCCAAACTCTCAACCCTGACATAGGAATTATAAAGTCATCATCATCATATCAAAATATCCTTTCTCCTACAAAGAATGAACACTTATCTATGTGTGTAATGCTTTTTTTAAATTTCACTAATTCTTCTGTGTTTTTCCCTCTTGCATTTTTTACACATGACAGCAAAGCTAATCATCAGGAAAAATTGATTAGGATACAGAAACCTTATAATATCCTAGTAGATTGACGTCAAAAATATGTGCAAGATGCCATGTGTGTTTGACCTAGTGGTAGAGTCCTTGGCTACCAAGCAAAAAGACTCAGGTTTGATTCCTCATTACCACATACATAGAAAACGCTGCAAGTGGTGCTGTGGCTCGGTGGGACAGCTAAAGCCTAAAGAAAGCCCAAGAACAATATTCACACTCTGAGGTCAAGTCCCAAGACTAGCAAAAACAAAAAAAAATTCGACAAGGGGCAAAATTCAGGCAGAGAAGGCACTGTGAAGCAAATGTTTTGTAAAGGATAAGGGCAATATTGACCCTTAAGTTTGGATCTTACCTAAGAAAGGCTCCTTGAGCCTGAGACCAGACTGCTTGTTGGGCCTAGTGGAAGACATTGGGAATGGACAAATAAGGTGTGCTGTTTACTACATCCACATGTATATTGTGAGATTGGAGGAGAGATTCAGCCTCCAGTATGTCTTTGGTGAGGTCTTCTGTGAGCAACGATCTTTGGTCATTGGGCCCTGAAAGGTGACCCTGCCTCCCTCACAATGGAACAGGATATGGAACCCTGGTAACCAAGCCACTGTAACTAACAACCAGCTCAAGCAGGCTCACTTGGCCTGTGGCTCAGAAGGAAGAAAGATCTTGTTGTGCTGTTGCCAAAGGTCAGGAAACTTGAGCCTCAGGCATGGAAGTTGTGGATGTCTTACTCGAAGATGTACATGCTAGATCTTTGCCAAGCCACAAATCCAGTATAACAGGCCTTTCTCTAAGAAGAAGGCCAGAAAATCCAGGGCAACCAGATGAGGTAAATTTCTAAGAAGAAATGTATTTGACCCCATCATCCTCCCCATACACTACAACTTTCTTTTTTTTCATTTTTTATTCTAATTAGTAAAGGGGTTACATGATATTTGCCAGGTAGAAGTTGCATTAATTCACATACATTGATACCCTTTCACTTGTCTTGGTACCCAATTCCCTCCAACCCCACACCCCCCACCCTTCTTGGTTTTTCGCCCTTCCCTATCAAATTTCAAATATCCAAATACAAATAAATTCAATATATCAGATAACAAAGTGAGATACTATACCAATATGGGATATCCAAGGGACAGCAAAGGAGATGAGAGACAACATAGTACATTAAGGACAACAATCATTCATTATATGGCTTTTGTTTCAATATCCTGGAGGTCCTTTCAATTAGCTTCACATTATATGGCCTTATATATGGATTTGCTCTATTGCAAATCTCTGCTAGTAGAGCCCAATGTTTCTACTGATTATGACGAATGAGGGAAACCACTGAGCCTAAGTTCCTTTGAGTCTGGCTTACTTCACTTAAGATGATTTGTTCTAAGTCTTTCCATATCCTAACAAATGGGGTGATGTCATTCTTTCTGACAGCAGCATAGAATTCCATTGTCTACAAATACCACAACTTGTTGATCCACTCATCAACTGAGGGAAATATGGGTTGGTTCCATATCTTTGCTATGGTGAATAGCGCTGCAATGAACATTGTTGTGCTAGTGGGTTTAGTATGCCCTTGTTTCTGCATTGTTAGGTAAATGTCAAGTAGTGGTATTGCTGGTTCATAGGGGAGTTCTATGTTTATCCTTTTGAGGCACTGCCACACTGCTTTCCATAGTGGTTAAACGAGTTTGCACTCCCACCAACAGTGTAGTAGTGATCCCTCCTGGCCACATCCCCTCCAGCATCTGTTGTCATTTGTTTTCCTGATCCTGGCAATTCTAAGTGGAGTGAGGTGGAATCTTAGAGTTCTTTTGATATGCAATTCTTTTATGACCAGAGATTTTGAACATTTCTTCATGTGTCTATAGGCCATTTTTGTTTCTTCTTCAGAGAAGACTCTCTTTAAGTCTTTGCCCCATTTTTTAATGGGATGGGTGTTACTTTGGAGGTTAGTTTTGGAGTGATTCAATTTTTTGAGTTGTTGATATATTTTAGATATGAGGCCTTTTCCGTTCGTTGGTTGGTAAAGATCTTCTCCCACTCTGTAGGCTTCCTGATTAGTTTACTAGCTATATCCGTTGGCATATGAAAGCTCTGCAGTTTAATGCAGTCCCACTTATCCAGCCTTTCTCTGATTTGTTGTGATTCTTGGTCCTTATTAAGCAAGTTTCGACCTGTGCCAAGGAGGCCTAGTGTATCTCCTATTCCTTCCTGTAAACTTTTCAGTGTGTCAGCTTTTACCTCCAGGTCTTTGATCCATTTGGAGTTAATTCTAAGGCAAGGTGACAAAGAAGGATCCAACTTTAGTTTTCTGCAGGTGCTTAACCAGTTCTGCCAGCACAACTTGTTGAAGAGGCTATCTTTCTTCCATTCTATTTTTTTGGCTCCTTTGTCAAAGATTAGGTGGCCATAGGTCTGTGGTTTAATATCTGGGTCCGCAGTTCTATTCCATTGGACTTCAGGCCTGTTCTTGTGCCAGTACCAAGCTGTTTTGAGAATTATAGCTCTGTAATAGTCTAAAGTTTGAAATTGAAATTCCTCAAGTGCTGTTCTTTCTGCTAAGAAGTGTTTTTGCTATACGGGGTCTTTTATTATTCCATATGAAATTTTGAATTGCCTCTTCTATTTCTTTAAAGAATGACATTGGGATGTTGATGGGTATTGCATTGAATTTGTAGATAGCCCTTGGCAAGATTCTCATTTTCACAATGTTGATTCTTCCAATCCAGAAGCATGGGAGGTTTTTCCGTTTCCTTAGTTCTGCTTTAATTTCCTTTTTTAGGGTTTTAAAGTTTTCATCTAAACGGTCCTTTACATTCTTAGTTAAGCTAATTCCTAAGTACTTTATTTTCTTTGAGGGTATTGTGAAAGGAGTTTCTTTCCTGATTATTGCCTCATTCCTCTCACTATTGGCGTAAAGGAACGCAGTTGATTTGTGAGGGTTGATTTTATGGCCTGCTACCCTTCCATTGATTTGAATCAGCTCAAGGATCTTGGGAGTAGAGTCTATAGGATTCTTTAAATACAGAATCATGTCATCTGCAAAGAGGGATAGTTTTATTTCCTCTTTCCCTACTTGGATCCCCTTTATGCTTGCTTCTTGCCTTATTGCACTGCCTAGGAATTCTAGTACTATGTTAAAAAGGAGTGGAGAGAGTGGGATCCTGTATGCTACCCCTTAGTCCTTTTATGCAAATCTTAGGCCTGTGGCATTTTAAGCACAATTCAACACTCTGTTTTTTGCTGGTTAATTAGAGGTAAAAATCTTATGGAATTTATTGCATGGCTGATTTTGAACTGGAATCCTCAGGTCTCAGCTTATCTTGAGTAGGTAGGATTACAGTACTTTTACAACCTGTATGCTCATACACATCGCTTCTGATCCAAACACTCATTGTTCAATTTAACTGACAAGATGTGAGGAAAGATGATTGACTGTAATTTACTAGATGGGCTTCTAGTGAGTATATATTTCCACTTCCACTCTGAAGCCAGGGAAATGTTTCTGGTACATGTTTCAACTATCTCCCAAAGAGGAAATTATGTGTGAGTACGTTTGCTAGTATTTCAGATAGGAAATGGACTTTGGTGTTTGGAACCTGTTGGGCAGAGTGTATCAGCTGGGCGGTGATAAGAGAGATGATATTTCAGACAGGAATATTTTCATCCCAGACAGACTTAATCCAGATCCTTGGATTTCAGGCCTTGAGTAGATAGAATCACAAGTGTGAGCTGTCACCACCACCTGGTTCATTTTGGAAACCTTAATTGCTTCTCATTTGTTCCTTTCCTTTTTTGGAAGATTGATCTAAGCTGGCTGATTGTGCATCACAATGAAGTGATTGGCCTCAGGAATTGCAAATATTTGTTTCATCAGCACGGAATGAATGAAGTTGATCTAAACCCAATAGTATTTTCCTTCTGATAAATAGGGAACTTACCTATATCATTTTTCCTTGCCTTTGCTTTCCCAAAGCAAGCAACATGTTTCCTAAAAACAATACTTCATGAGAATATTATAATTAGAAGCTATCTTCTGCACACTTCAGAATAGTCCTTGCATTTATAAACTTATATTACAATATTAGGTAGAAGAATGGTGACTGTTAGTTTCATAACTATTTCATATGTTTTACTCTTTAAGGCTCATTAACTCAAGAAGGGATTAAATACATTTAGATAATAGCAGAACATAGCTGCTGCTGATTTGATGTGTGTGCAGATGATACACAGATTTATTAGAATTACTCAAAAGTTTTCTTCAAATTTTCAGTAGTAGACTGCTATGCTAACTGGAAGGTGATAGTAATGATGCTGAAATTCTATGAATCAGCTATGAAGCAGAATTTCAGGGGAGAGTATTTGCTAGGGACTTAATTTCTAAGACGCATATCAAGAATATTGAACTATAACACCAAATGATGGAGGACTCAGTGTCACATTTTGTTTGTTTTATGCAAGTCCTGGGACTTGAACCCAGGGCCTGGGAACTGTCCTTAAATGTTTTTTTTTTTTTACTTCAGGCTCGTGTTCTACCACTTGATCCACAGCTCCACTTCCAGATTTTTGGTAATGAACTGTAAATCAGAATATCATGCAATTTGTTTGGGCTGGATTCAAACCTGATTCTGTGTAGATAGGATTCCAAGTGTGATCGCACAGAGCCTGGCTAGTATCATTCATCATTCAAGTCATGGGACTGCAATTCTGCACCTGGGTCTTGTCACTGAGCTTTTCAGCTCAAGACTACTGCCCTATCCCTTGAGCCATAGGGCCACTTCTGGGTTTCTGGTGGTTAATTGGAGATAAGAGTCACATGGACTTCAGTGCCCATGCTGACTTTGAACTGCTATCCATGGATCTCAGCCTCTTGAGTAGCTACATTTACAAGTGTGAGCCACCATACCCGGCTAAATTATTTTTTAAGTTAATTTTTTTTGTTAAGTCAATATATAGTTGGCATACGGTTACATAAGTAATGAACACATTTCTTAAGAAAATTGTTATCCCCTCCCTCATTTTTCTCTGTTTTCCTACCCTCAGCCCCCTCTCCACCCAGATTGTTCAGTTCATTTCCGTTTAGTGTCTTCCAAGTATCACTGTTCAATTGGTTCACCCTTTTTCCTTTGTTTTTTTTTTACCATTTTATTATCCCCTCTCCAGTCCCCAAATCACATAAACCTATGTACAAGACACAGGGTACCCGAATTCAACACAGTGACTACAGAGAATAAAACTAAAGGGAAAAAGAAGAAAAGAGGTAAAAAGCAAAGAAAATGAAAGAACATCATACAGTACCTTAGAAGCAACAACACTGAAAAAATAAAACATAAAACCTTGGGCTGAAAATGTAGCTTGCCTAGCATGTATGAAACCCTGGATTCCATTCCTCAGCACCACATAAACAAAAACTGGAAGTGCCACTGTGACTCAGCTGGTAGATTTCTAACGTTCAGCACAGAGTGTCTCCAAGTGACAAAAATCTGTCACATTTCAGTCAGGCTTCAATACTTTGCTAGGAACCAGTTACGTGATTTGGAAGAAAGTCCAATTTTCAAAAAATTACTAGCCAGGCGCTGGAGGGTCATAATTGTCATTCTACTAGCCAGGGAGAAGGTGATTCAAAGCCTTTGCAAGCAAAAAAACGAAAACAAAAAAAAACCTGTAAGATTCTTCTCTCCACTTATCCACCCAAAAACTAACTGGAGTTGTGGCTAAAACTGGTACAGCATTGGCCTTGAGGAAAAATAACTAAGAAACCTTGCACAGGTCCAAAGTTCAAGCTCCCCACCAAGAAAGAAAAAAAAAGGAGTCCAGATACCTTAGTTTCAAGATATATCTGGATATCTTAGTAGATTTTTCTGATCTTTCCTCATTCATCTCATGGAACCACATAATCTTGATCCTGATCTGACTAAGAGCCTGCATTGTGCTTAATAAATTCATTCCACATATTCCAGTAGAATCTGGACAGCTAACAGCCACTTACCAATGCTTTATTCTACGTTTAGGCCAGTATGTCTTCATACCATCTACACAGTCAGCTATATCATCTTTCCAGAAGTAGCATTGAGTGTAGAACACTCAGAACTAAAATAATTGCATAAAGATGTAATAAAACCCCTTGATTCATTAAGAAAATTTCTGTACCACTTAGAGCAAGTACATTAGTGGTATTTACCTCTAGCCACTTTTTCTAAAAAAATTTATTAACATTGAATTTTACATCATATTTCAAATGTCATGTTTAACCAACAAGTATTCAAGAAGGGAATCGCTATACAATCACTGGCACATAAATTTTAGAATATAGTAAAAATTAAGCTGAGTCTTTGTATGTCATAGATACAGATTAATCTATAATAAAACACATGTCTATAGAGTGTATAGTCCATCCTAGATTTTTATGTCTATGTAGTTATGTTTATATCTCCAAAATTATGTCCAGAACTTTGGGTATCAACTATTCAATCATCGCTCTACTACTGTTTGAAACTAATATCCATATATTAAGGATACCATGTACCTTTTGTTCCTTGGTCTTGACTTATCTCACTCAACAGGATTCACTCTAATTTCATCCACTACCCCAAAAATGCCATTATTATTTTTTTCTGTGCAGATCTTCTTTTTATGTATTTATTTTTATTGTAATTTATAGAAGGGTTACATTATATTCACCAGACAGAAGGTGCATTACATCTCAAACTTTGATACCCCATGTAATGATATGGTCCCCATTTCCCTTCCCCTACCCCCACTCATGTTCATTTCCCCCCTTCCCTATCCAATTTCAAATAACCAATTAGGCACATATGAAATATATCAGAAAACAAGGTGAAATATTGTAACAATATGATATATCCAAGGGATAGCAAAAGAGATAAGAGATCACATAGTTCATTAAGGACAACAATCACTCATGATATGAGTTTTGTTTCTTCATCTTGGAGGTCCTTACATTTAGTGTCATACTATTTGTCACGATGTCTCTAGATTCTGTTTCTACTGAATTTGACAAATGAGGGAGACTCTTCGGCCTATGTTCCTTTGAGTTTGGCTTACTTCACTTAATATGATTTTTTTCCTTTTCATCCACTTCCCCGAGAATGCCATCATTTTATCTTGTCGGTTTTCTATGTATTATTCCATTGTGTGTGTGTGTGTGTGTGTGTGTGTGTGTGTGTGTGTGTGTGTGTGTGTGTGCGCACGTGTATCACATTTTTTGTAGTAGGGCATCTGGTGTTTCCATCATCCAGCCTCATTTTCTACAGATATTTTTATAGTCTCTTTTTTATTTTCACGGTAATGTATAGAGGGGTTACGATTACATTTACAGGTAGTGGACTGCATTACTTCTCACACATTTATTCCACTCCACATGTTTTTGTCCCCAGTTCCCTCTCCCCTCCCCTTCCCAATCATCTTGTTTCCCCCCTTCCCTTTCCTATTTGACATAAACAAATAAGCATATATACAATATGCCAAGGAAAAAATCAGATACAGTAACAATCTGACATTAACCAAAGGGAAAAATAAGAGATGAGAAATAACATAGTAGATTAAGGACAAAAATCACACAAGATTAAGAGCAACGATGACACAAGATATAGCTCTTGTTCCAATATCCTAGAGATCCTTTCATTTAGTCTCATCCTATATGACCTTATATACCTAGGTTTTTGAGTTATTGTAATCCTCTGCTAGGAGAGTCCTAGATGTGAACTAATTATTACAAATGAGGGAAACCATTGAGCTTATGTTTCTTTGGGTCTGGCTTGCTTCACTTAATAGGAATTTTTCCAAGTCTTTCTATTTCCTTACAAATGGGGAGATGTCATTCCTTCTGATGGCAGCATAGCATTCCATTGTGTATAAGTACCACATCTTCTTGATTCAGTCATCTACTGAGTGGCATCTGGGTTGGTTTCATATCTTTGCTATGGTAAATAGTGCTGCAATGAGCATCATTGTGCTAGTGGCTTTAGTATGCCCCTTTTTCTGGACAATTGGGTAGATGCCAAGTAGTGGATTTGCTGGATCATAGGGGAGCTCTATGTTCAGTCTTTTGAGGAACCACCACACTGCTTTCCCTAGTGGTTGAATGAGTTTACACTCACACCAACAGTGTAGGTGTGATCCCCCCTGGTCACTTTCCCTTATTGCTAGAGATATGGAGCATTTCTTCATGTGTCTAAAGCCCATTTTAATTTTTTCTTCAGAGAATACTCTTTTAAGTCTTTAGCCCACCTTTTAATAGGATGGTTGTTTCTTTGAAGATTTGTTTGGGAGAGATTCTTTATTTTCAGCTACAGATATATTTTAGATAACTACATATATTTTTGTAGAAAAAAGAATGGAAGCCATCATGCTGGCTCACAACTTAATTTCAGCTACTTAGGAGGCTCAGGGCTTAGGATCACAGGTCAAAGCCAACCAGGGCCCTACAGTGTGTGAGATCAAACTCTGTGAACATACAATGACTGTAAGAGGAATCTCACTGCCTGGGAATGTAGCCTAATGGTAGAGTGCTCACCTAGAATGCATGAAGACCTAGGTTCTATTCACCGGTACTGCATACTCAGAAAAAAGCTAGAAGTGGCGCTGTGTCTCAAGAGGCAGAGCACTCACCTTGGGCAAGCCAGTCCAATGAAAATGTCTAGGCCCTGAGTCCAAGCCCTAGGACTGGCAAAAAGAAAAAAAAAGAGCAATCTTACTTAACTAACAAGGAATGTACCCTATATTTATACAGACTGAAAAATTCATTAAGAAATTACAAAATATGTATAAAGTGCATATTTTCTTTTGTGTGTTGGCACTGGGTCTTCTACTGAGTGCTTCAGCTCTATCCCTGACCTTTTCTGCTCAAGGCTACCACTCTACCAATGCAGCCAAAATCAACTATCTTCAATTGAGATATAAGCGATGAATATTTCAGGGTGCTTCATGAAAAACATTTTTATAAATTGAAACGTTCAACACAGTCTTATTTTAGTATGAATGTTGAGATGGGAAGAGACAGAAAAAGTGAAATGTTTCCTGATCCCCATAGAGAAGAGACTCAGCAGAACCACTGTGGTCTGCAGGCTTCTTTGTGAGTTTTGTTTGCTTGTTTGATTTTTGTCAATTGTGGGGCTTGAACTCTGGGCCTGGGCACTGTCCCTGAGCTCTTCAGCTCAAGGCTAGTGCTTTAATCTGTGAGCCACAGTGCCACTTCTGGTTTTTCTGGCAGTTAACTGGGTACTTTGGCTGGCTTTAAACTTTGATTCTCAGATCTTAGCCTCCTGAGTAGCTAGAATTATAGGTGTGAGGTACCATCACCAGGCTGCTGCTCTGTTACTATGCAGGTTCTGGATCAAGAACTTCAAGTCCTTACTTCAATTTTTTCTTCTCTTGCCTGATACTCTGCCATTTGAACGAAGCCCCAGTTCCTGGTCTTTGTTGGTTAATGAGAGATATTATGATTTTCTAATATTCAGAGCAATGATTATAAAACCCAGCATTTTACTTACTTGAATAAATTAAGAGACAGGACCTAGTGAGATGGAAAACAAAATTTTTTTCAAGTTGCTATCCTGTTCTAATGCATAATTCTGGCTATTTTGCTTACACACAAATATGTATTTTACCAGTTTCTACTCTATTTTTGCTTAGCTTAAAACCACCACTGCCATTTCATAGATTTTGTTGTTGTTGTTTGCGGTGCTTGAACTCTGTGCCTGGGCTGTTCCTCAGATCTTCAGTTCAATGCCAGTGCTCTACTACTTTTGATTTGGCCAGTCCTGGGCTTGAACTCAGGCACTGAGCACTGTCCTTATATTTTCTCAAGGCTAGGGCTCTACCACTTCAGCCTCAGCACCACTTCCAGCATTTTTCTATGTATGTGGTATTGAGGAATTGAACCCAGGTCTTCGTGCATGCTAGGCAAGTACTCTACCACTAGGCCAAACTCCCAGCCCAAAATTATTCATCATTACTATTAGCTATCTTCTTTTTTTATTATTGATTCATCATGGTGCTTGGACTTTGGGCCTGGACACTGTCCTTGAGCTCTTCAGCTCAAGGCTAGCGCTCTTCCTCTACAGCTCCATTTTTGGTTTCTGGTAGTTAATTGGTGATGTAAGCCTCACAAACATATGTGTCCAGGCTGGCTTTGGGCTTTGAACAAAGATCCTCCAATCTCATCCTCCACAGTAGGTAGAATTACACGCTTCAGCCAGCAGTGCCTGTCTGTTTGATGTCTCTGTCTCTGTCTCTCTGTCTCTGTCTGTCTGCCTGTCTGTCTCTCTCTCTCTGTCTCTCTATCTCTGTCTCTTTCTCTCTGTCTCTCTCTGTCTCTGTCTCTGTGTCTCTCTATGTCTCTCTCTCTGTCTCTCTGTCTCTCTCTCTGTCTCTCTCTCTCTGTCTCTCTCTCTCTGTCTCTCTCTCTGTCTCTGTCTCTCTCTCTCTCTCTCTCTCTCTCTCTCTGTCTCTCTCTCTCTCTCTCTCTCTTTCTTTTAGTTGTAAGACTTTAATTGTGCACCTGGGCAGTGTCCCTGGGCTCTTCAGCTCAAGGCTACAACCTTAAACACCTTGAGCCAGAGTGTCACTTCTGGTTTTCTGGTGCTTAAGTGGAAGTAACAGTTTCATGGACTTTAGTGTCTGGCCTGGCTTTGAACTGTGATCCTCAGAACCCAACCTTCTAAAATCATTTCCAGCTTTTCTTTTTGGTGTAAGTGGTACAGAGTAATTGAACACAGGGCTTTGTGCATACTAGGCAAGCAAACTACCACTAGTGTGCACTCCAGCCTTAGATAAGGGTTTTCTTTTTCTTTTTCTTTTTTTCACTCATGGGGCTTGAACTCTGGGCCTGGAGTTTACCTTAAGCTGTTCAGCTCAAGGCAAGAGCTCTACCACTTGTGGCACATTGTCATTTTGAATTTTCTGGATTATTTGGAAATAAGATTCTCACAGATTTTTATGCCTGGGCCGTCTTTGAACCTCGATTCTCCAGGGTAGCTAGGATTACCAGGGTGAGCCACCAGTCACGGGCATTAGATTATTATTTTTTGCATGTCCTATGGCTTCAACTCATGGCCAGAGCACTGACCTAGGGCTTGCTCAAGGATAGCACTTTACTTCAGCCAGCCAACTCCCGGTCCAAATAGGCCACTCTTGAAGCTAGAATTACAGAGATCTGCCATAATACTGGCATGTCGTTATCTAAGTATATAATTTTTCTTCTCTTTTTGATGGCATTTCCTTAGTGGACATATTTCCTACATATTTTATGGAAAACTTCCTTCCCACTGGGGCCATAAGTTAAGCCTAGTGGAAGAGTTCTTGCCGAGCATGAATGAAGACCCAAGTTCAATTCCTCAGCACAACATAGATAAAAAAGATACAAGTGGTGCTGTGGCACATGTGATAGAACTTGCGCCTTAAGAATAAACAAAAACAAAAACAAGGATAGTGCTCAAGTCCTGAGTCTAAGCACAGTACTGGCAAAAAAAATTCTGCCCAAAGTAGACATTTAAACTTATTGTACTTTTCAAAAAATTTGTTGTCATGGTGATATACAAAGAGATTGCTGTTACATATGTAATGAGTACATTTCTTGTAAACACTGTTAGCCATTCCCCACTTTTCTCTTTCCCTTCCCCCCAAGTCATAAATTTCATTTACAACAAATATATATGTATTTTCATTCCTGAAAAAAATAGTTTAAAATGTGTTCAAATAAATGATGTAGGTTGATATATTTATCAAAATGGATTACTTGAACTCTAAAATAAACATTCTAGGTAATTTTTCTCATAAAATTGTAGTAATGCTATAAAACTAATAAAAAAGGAATTTTAGTTATTAATTTCTTATGTTTTACCTTTAACATTATTACACTAAGCATACTGTTTATGGTATTAATACAGACAGCATGAAATATGATTATGTAAAAAAATTAAATGTTTAAAAATAGTAAGGTTGGGGGCCAGTAGTTTGGCTTGGTGGCACACACCCTGGATTGGCAAAAAGAAGTAGGGTTAGATAAAACAGATTGATTTCCAAATGTGTGGAAAATGGTATGATTTCTTGTTTGGCTAGTCCTGGGGCTTGAACTGAGGGACCAGGAACTGTCCTTGGCCACATTTGTTCAAGGGTGGCACTCTGACACCTGAGCCACACTGCCCCATCTGCTTTTTCTGTGTATGCAGTGCCGAGGAATTGAATCAAGGTCTTCTTGTATACTAGGCGAGCACTCTACAACTAGGCCACATTCAAAGCCAAAGTAGATTTTTGATGCTGTTGTGGAGTTTTAATTTTCTTAAATATTTGTACAAAGCACAATGGATATATAAACAGACTTGAACTCATAGAACAGAGTCCCACATAATATTACAGTTACTCTGGCACTTCTCCCGATTGATAAAACACATTTCCAGGCATCTGCTCTGTCCTTAAGCTTTGGTAGCTGACTTGTCTTTCCATGGAGGCCTGGCCTGGATTCCTGGTGATTCCATGCATTTCATAGTTCCCTGTATATCCAGTAAGGTTGTCTTGTATGGGACCAGACCTGTCTGGTTTTTGGCCCACCCAGGACCTAGGTGTCTGAGGTCTCACATTCTAAGTGGACAATAAAACACAGGATAAGAAGGACTGAAGAACTGCACACCATGATATTAACAATGAGAGTTTAATAGTTAGCAAAGTAAATACAATGAATACTTGACAAGAATCATGAGAGAAAGATAAAGAGATGTCTTTTTAGGAAGGGGACAGGGAAGCTCTAAATCCAGACTGGCCTCCAAGTTGCCTTCAGACAGTAATTCTACTTCAGAGTCCTCAGAAGGGTCTCCTTCCTCATGAGAAACAGAATGTACTTCCTGAGTTAAGAGGGGGATGGATTCTGGTTTGTCGAATGGAGATTGAGTCTCTTTTAGTGAGATGGATGGGTCTGGATATTCTGTGAGGATGGATTCATTTACATCCAATGAATCCAGTATTGAGAGTACACTTGCTGCTTCCCATGGGGACATTTTCCATGAGCCCAGCGTGTGCCCCTTCAGCTTGCACAATAAGTGGAGTGTTACTCTGACTCAGATGGACTGACTCTGGGTGGAGTGTGAAAGGAAACGGAAGGAAATCTGGCTGCCATTTTTCTTCCTCCATAGTATCTGCAGGTTCAACTGTGTCACACATGGGGTTCAGAGCAAAAGGTATATCCACAGGACTCTAAACCTGTTTGGTAATTTCTACAGAAGGCCCATGCTTTCTGGAGTGCAGTGATGATTCTCTGTCTCCATCAGTCACCAGCTCCATTGGTGGGTTTTTCATCCGGAGTTCAGGATAAGCTCTTCCACGATGACCCAAACCTAAGAATGGAAATAGGTACAGAGTGGACAGAGTGGACTCTGCAAGTTGAAGTGTCACTCAACTTCCATGAGGATCTAATGGAGGAACCTGTAGAACTGGAGTTTGGACTGAACACTGAGGACGTGTAGGGTCTTTCTAATGAGTGCTTATTCCCGAGTCCTTTCAGAGGACAGACATTACCTGGCTGACACCACCCATAAAGGGCATTTTGCCAAGCTCTGTAGAAGTAAGGGCCAACCAATATCTAGACCACATGGGCTTCCTACTCACAGGCTCTGAGGCACCCGCACCAGGACTTCTACTTTTTCTTGGTCTTACTGGTCTCACATTCCTCCAGCTGGTCAAAAAGTATGTGTTTAGAAGAGCAGGTCCAAAGCCGGCATGTGGAGCTTCGTATAGAGCTTGAGTTGTGTCAGGGTGTGGCAGTTCTTGAACTCGTAGAAATCACTGGGGTAGAAATCCATTCACATCGTATAGATGGAACACATGATGCTGTGGGCACATTCGGTACAAGGAAAGTGAGAGCCTTCTCTCTCCATCGTGAGCCTTCTACCAAGGCCCCTTTCTTGCAGGACACTAATGCTGTGGCTGTCCTGCAGAGATGTGCACTTATGTGGTGGCAGGGGGGTAAGAGACACTCGAGAACAGGATGACTTTTACACCCCACTTCCAGAAGCTTCTGAGAGAGGCCTCTATGCATCTGTCCAAAGTAAACGCACCTTAAATTAACTAAGTAAATGCTCTAAATAAATCAATAAGTGAATGCTCCAAATAAAGAACTAAATGCTCATTCCTCTAATCTTAGCCACCCAGCAGGCTGAGCTCTGAAGATCACAGTGGAAAGCCAGTCTAGTCAGTAAAAGTCTAAAGGCACTTGTCTTCAATTAGGCAGCAAAAAGCCAGAACTTGACCTATGACTCAAATGGTACAGTGCTAATTTTTGAACACCAAAGGGATGGCATTTAGACCTGGGTTCAGGTTCAAGTGGCAGCACTGGACCACACACCAAAATGTAAATGCTTTCAGGTTCTAACAGGCAAAGCTATCACAATCCCTCCCTGATGGCTCAAAAGTGATTCAGCCCCCAGCTTTTCCTCTGACTCCAGTATTTCACAGGCCTCCGCCATTAGTACTGACACCTCATTTCTTACTGGGAAATGGGATTTCCTAGGATGTCACCTAGGTGAGGGCTGCAGTTGGGAGCCACTTCCTCATGCCTGAAATCCAACTTCTCAGTAAGCACACTGTTGAGACTCCAGTAGCTTGTGAGGGAAATGAAATGGCATGGTGTCCCAGTCATAATAAAGTAGTTTGTGCACTTGTATCATGCTTAGCTCCCCTGTGAACACCGCAGTGAACCAAACAGGCTCAGAGAGGAGCCAAGTATTACAAGACTTGGCCAGGAAGGGTGAGCAAACCTGGGTTTGGAGGGGGAACACTCACTTTTTCAAGAGAATTTCCAGCAACTACTACATTGTCCTCCACTATTTGAAATTGTGCAGGAAGTTTCCCACATAAAAGAGATCACCTTTCTGGTAGGCAGGGATCAGCTTTGTCAGCAGCATCTCCAACAGGCCTTCCTCCAGGATCCATAGGTTACAAGGCTCATTCAGAGTCTGAGCTGACTTACCATCACACTATGTTGGCAAAACAGTGGATATTTCAAACGTAGGAATGGGACCACACTTCACACTGAGGAATTGGAATAGAGTAGATTGGAAATGACACACTCTAATCTCAGTATAGTCACTTGAAAGCACACAAGAAGATTGTAGTGTGTGGGCAGGATGATGGGTTCCAATAGGTTTCCTCTCAATATACCTCATCTGAGTTGCCCTGGAGTTTCCTGGCTTTCTTCCTAGAGAAATGCCTGATATACTGGAATTTTGGCTTGGCACTGATCCAGCATCTACTTCTTCAAGTGAGACATCCATATCTCTCATGCCTGAGATGCTAGCCTCCTGAACTTTGGCAACAGCACAGCAACATCTTTCTGGTTCCTGAGCCACAGGCCAAGGGAGCTGGCTTGAGCTGGTTGTCACATACAGTGGCTTGGTTACCAGGGTTCCATATTCTTTTCCATTGTGAGGGAGGTAGGGTCACCTTTCAAGGACCAATGACCAAAGCTCCTTGCTCACAGAAGACCTCCCCAAAGACATACTGGAGGCTGAATCTCCCTTCCCACCTCAAATATGGATGTAGTAAACAGCACACCTTTTTGTTCAAATCCCAAGTCATTAACTAGGCATAAGTGCTAGCCTGGTCTCAGGCTCAAGGAGCCTTTCTTAGGTAAGATCCAAACTTAACTGTCACTATTCCCTTACCCTTCACAAGACATTTTGCTTCACAGTGCCTTCTCAGCTTGCATTTTGCCTCTTGCACATTTTATTTTGCTAGTCCTGGGACTTGACCTCAGAGCCTGACCATTGTTCTTAGGCTTTCTTTAGGCTATAGCTGTCCCACCAAGCCACAGCACCACTTCCAGCATTTTCTATGTATATGGTACTGCAGAATCAAACCGGAGTCTTTTTGTGTGGTAGCCAAGCACTCTACAAATAGATGAAACACCCAGGCCATCTTGCACATATTTTTCACTTCAATCTACTAGGACGTTGTTAGGTTTCTGTATCCTAATCTATTTTTCTTCCTGATGAATATCTGTGCTGTCATCTGTAAAAATGCAAGTGGGAAAATCACAGAAGCATTGGTGACATAAAAAACGTCTTCCAGACATAGAGAAGTGTTCATTCTTTGTAGGAGAAAGGATATTTTGATATGATGATGATGACTATTTATAAATACTTTATCGTGGTTTGGAGTTTGGCCCAGTGGTAGAGTGCTTGCCTAGCATCCATGAAGATCTAGGTTTGAGTCCTTAATATCACACAGATATAAAAATCCATATGGCAATGTGGCTCAAGTGGCAGAGGGCTAGACTTGGGAAAAGCCAAGAGCAGTGCTCAGTCCCTGAGTTCAAGCCCCAGGAATGGCAGAGAAAACAAAAGAAAAGAAAAGAAAAGAAATGTGCTTTTTACAAGTTATTCACTCACAGCATTTGCGTCTGAATTCTTCGCTTCTGCATCTTGTGACTTATCCCTTTCTCTCAATGTAGACAAGAAAAACAGATTTTATTACTTGCTATCCTGTTGTCTAATCTTTGGATATTAATTCAAAATACAATATTGCCTGAGATATTGTGTGTGTGCATGTGTGTGTGTATCTGCCAATGTGTGCATGCACACATGTGTACAGGGTTTGGGGCTTACTCATAGGGCCTGTGTGATAACCCTCAGCATCTTTTCCTCAAAGGTATTGGTCTTTCACTTCTAGCTTATTATAGCTAATTGGAGTTGAGAGATTCACTCAATTTCTTGCCCTGTGCATTGGAACCCAGTGCTGGGTTCTCATATTGTTAATTGTAGCTATAGAGAAGGCTGAGGTCTGGGGATCCTCGTTAGAATCCAGCCCTTGAGAGACAGTCACTGATAGAAATCTTTATCTTCAGTTAAGCACGAATAAGTAAGGCAAAATTGGATCTGTGGCTCAGTTCCTCTTGTACCAGCCATGAGAAAATTAGTAATTGGCAGCACCTGGTCCCTGAGAGAAATCCTTAGCACTGGTTCAAAAAAAGAAAGAAAATAATGAAAAAAATTAAAACTTGCTGAGGAATCCATAAGGATAAACTTGCCTGTGAATAATCTTGTCATTTCAGATTCCCTCAAGAGCTTATGTCTCTCTATATTTTATCAAGTGTTTTTAAAGATATTTACATATTTTCCACCTTTCCTAAACAGAGATAGCCATCCACAAAACACAAACACAAACTCTCTCACAGTATACCACCCACCCATAAGTGTCTGGCTATGTATATATGTATAGTCATATGTGTTGATCTGTCTCTCTATGCTAATATATAAATGCATAAACATATGTATTTAGACAAACGGGAAACATACATAGATAGGTCTCAGGCATTTCCAGATTTTGTGCAAGTCTTCTGAGTGCAACTTACCATTGTATTGTTTGTCAAGATAGAGTTCCTCTAACTTTTGGCCAGCTTCTTGTCCTTTGATACTTTTTTCTGCCGGTCCTGGGTTTTGAACGCTAGGCCTGGATGTTGTCACTGAGCTTGAGCTTCTTGCATTCAGTAGTTTATTGCAGATAAGAGTCTCATGGAGTTTCTGTCCTGGGCTGGCTTTGAATTGTGATCCTCAGATCTCAAACTCCTGAGTAGCTAGGATGACAGTCTTGAGCTACCAGTACCTGGTTCCTTTGCCTCTTTTACCCTTTTTTTTGGCCCCACCACAGCCATGGTATCTACCTTCCTATGTTCTCTCCACCTGCCCCCAGACACGGGTCTGACAGATGCTTTCCACCCACTTATTCAAGTCCTCCTCTGTATTGGCTGACAGCTAAGACATGCACTCACTTGTCTGGATGCCAAACACAAAGCCATGTGATTGTTTCTCAGTCTGGAACATCCTATCAGATTTATAGCACCACAGAGGGTCAGGTTGATGCTCCTCCAGGGCTTCTTAAATTGTTCTCATATTAATCCACAACACGTTTGTCATCACTTGTCCAGCTAATTCATGGACTAAACCAGCATTCCCTACAAACATACATCCCAATACCAGGAGGACACTCAAGGGTGCATTAGGAGTGTGACCTGCAGGGGGATGTGAGCCTGTCTAACTTGGATGGGATTTCTCCACCACAGGAAATGGAAGACAAATTTAGAATCTGCTTTCATGAGGTGTCAATCTCTGGCAGATGTTCTTATCAAATGTGGCACTGCGTACTTCCAGCTTAAAACATGGGTTGATGACCCAGCATAACAGAGAATGTATTCACCCAGGCCCAACACATAGGCTGGGACCCTGAACTTTCAGGTAGCATTTGGCTTTGAAGGTCATGAGATCTTAGTCTACAAATGATGAGCCCCCTCCCGTGAGGCATAGCAAACGGAGCCCAAGTGCAACCCAGTTAAGCACCAGATCAAGCTTCCCTTCTTCAGTAGGGTATGGTTTGAAAACTGTGCATAGCTTCTGTTTGAAGCCAGTCCAGAAAGGAAAGTCCATGAAACCCTCATTTCCAGTTAACTGCCAAGAAAAAGCCAAAGATAGAGATGAAGCTCAAGAGAGGTAGAGAGCCATCTGAAAAGAATGGTTACACCCTGCAACATCCTCATTATATGATCTTGAAACCATTTCTGCGTGCATTCCAGCATGCAGCCAGCATCTGGGGGTGACAGTGACCCCTGCGCCCATTGGCAATCTGCACTGTCTCTGACATCTGTAATGTGAACCTCATTCTGTTGGGTTTGTGAAGCGGTGTCAACCCTGCAGAAGGAACCAACTGTGCCCTAACTCCCACTGTCCCCTGGGGCCCCTAGCATTCCCCCATCTGTACCCCTCCTGTGGCTTCTGATCCTAGGGAGCCCTTCTGCCCTGTCCAACACTCACATGAAGTGCATATTTCTTCTCCTGGGGCAACTTCTCCACAGAGAGTACATGACATGCCCACTCTCCAGGCACGGGGAGATCCTGCCAAAGTAGCAAATCAGTGATAAGGACATAAAGTGATGAACAGAATTTTAGATCCTGATGGTAGACAGTCTGCAAAATCCAAGGGAGAATGGAATTGGAGGGGACCAGGGATCAGGATGTGGGCATGGAGCTTCCCTGCCAATGGGGTGGGGGAAGTCACAGGCTGGGGGATGCACAGGATGATCCATGGGCCCTGTGCAGCCACTGGGTCACCCCCTCTGCATCTCAGCCTTTGGCTTTGAGCTCCGTGATGGTCAAGATGTGCACAGTCTGTATCTGGCTGGCAGAAGAAAGTACCCTGGGAAGACAATTGTAGACCCTTTGTGAGTGTAGGAAGGGGTAGGCTGGACACCAAGTCCAGGAGGAGCTAAAACTGGAGTCAAGGGGTGTGCAAGGAGTGGGTGTGAGGGTTGTGGGCAGTCACAGTCACGGCAGAGGTGGCTCTGTCTGTGGGGTGAGTGCCTCCCTGCAGGCACAGCACTGGAGATATCAGAGATCCATATGAAAAGGAAATGCTGGAAATGGCACTACGGTTCAAATGGTAGAGCATCAACCTTGAGCAAAAGAGCTCAGGGACAGTACCCAGGACCTGAGTTCAAGCCTCATGACTGTAAAAGAAAAAGAACCAGGACTATGAGAGGGAACCTGGTACTCTCTTGGTCTAATCAGACACAAGAAGAGGCCGGGATAGGCTGTGGAAAAACACAGAGAACATCTTCCCCCAGCTCATCCTGTCCTGCATGCAGGGACAGCCATGTAACTAGGGCTACGGTGAGATCATCTTCACCTCTGTGCTGCCATCTGAATTGTAGGCCTCTGTCCTGGCATGGGGTGTCCTGATGGCTGAGCAGGTGCCCTAACCCTAGATGGATAGAAGCCACTGACTGTGGTAGCTAAGGAGAGATCTGTTCCATAGCTATCAGGCCACCCAGCATGGGAGCCATAACCACCCCTCACCCAGGTAGAGGCCAATGGTTCTCCAGGTGCTACTAACATTGCCCCACCCCTAGCTCTGGGTACACGTGACATTCCCTCCACAAGGAGCAGGACAAAGTGAGGGATCAGGAAGCTGCCTGTGGGCTTCAGATGAGGGCCAGGCTGGCACCTCAGATGGCCTCACTCTGTCACCACCTTCCCCTGCCTCCATCTTTCCTCCATCATGCCTCTCTACCTCCCACCCATTAACCTTGGAAACCAATGAACTGGGCTCTCATCATTCCTCTCATCTCTTCACCCACCTTGCCATGCGTCCATCCCTCTGTCACTTCCACCCCACACACAGCCCACCACCAGCCACCCTGTAGCTTATGAGGATCCCACAGGAAGCTCTTGGTGAAGGGCTTGTGACCACAAAACAGTTACTATCACCCGCTCCGGCCTGATCCACCACAGAATAAGAACAGCCAAGCAGGCACACACTGCAGCAGAGTTGCTCTGCTGCCACCCTGATTTCTTCATGGCCAGGACTTGGCTCTCCTCAGCCTCTCAGCTCAGTAACCAGAACATTATGCATTCACAGAGCCATGGCTTCCAGTCTCCATTGACACAATGACATCAAGGTGATGCCAACTTCCCCATCTCTATATACTTCTAACTATGGGATGGGAGCTGAGGTTCTCTTCTGTGACTCCATCCGCTAAGAGGCTCATGCAGATTTCTATCCTTTGCTCATCATGGTGACTCCTTGGTTAACAAGTCACTGCTGGGCTTCCAGTTCACCACATATAGAACCCATACTACAACACTTTTCTTAGAAGGACTGATGACTTCTAAATATTCTCTAGTTTTAAATTTCTAGTTCCTTCTCTCTTTCATTTATATATTTCCCTTCCTCACATACTTCCCTTTTTTTACCTTCCTTCTTTCATTCCTGGCCTTGAACTCAAGACCTGGAGCTTTTTCTTAGCTTTTCTTTGCTCAAGGTAGCACTCTAGCTCTTGAGCCACAGCTCTACTTCAATCTTTGTTCTTGCTCTAAACTGGGAGTAAGAGTCTCATGCACTTTTCCCATTGCTGGGTTGGTTTTAAACCACAATACTAGATCAGGATCCTGAATATGCCTCGGATTACAGGTATTATCTAATCAAAACAAATTCCTGATTTCTTTTTTAGACATAATTAGTTCTTTCAGGTGAGCCACCAGCCACTCATGCAAGAGCATTGCAGGATCCCAGCATTCATCTTGTCTCCAGTCTTATTCTATCCATCTCACAATGGCCATCTAAAACACCCTGCTGCATGCCTGAAGTCGCAAGGAACGTTCTCAACACCACGAAAAGCCCCCTTAAGCTCTGCCTCAGATATGCCCAGCCCCCATCCCACTTCCACATGAGCATTTGTTTAGGAGAAATTTCCTGAGTACATCATCATCTTTTCCTCACCATTCAAATTTCATCTTTGGAGTCATTTCTCCCAGACAAAGAGGAACATGATCCATGGTATGATAGCAGCTCCAGCTTCATAGTCCCAGCCACCAACACCCCCCCCCCATTACCCTGCCAGACACCTGAATTCAAGAACAATGTTTTCACTACCCCTGACTCTTATCAAATGTTTTAACTTATACAGTGCATTAAAATAATTTTACTAAATGGAATAAACACATGGCATCAAGCTTCAGAATCTTTGCACCTGAACTTTTAGTGAATAACAGACACACCAGCATTTCTGTAGCCAACAGAAATCTTAGCTTTGAGATTTCAGCATTCCTGGTATCCAAGTTTGGATGTGCTAACACTGCCCTTAATGGGGCACTTCAATCACACAATCCCACAACAATCAATGTCATTTGACATTCACTGGTAGGTGGTGCTAGGAAAAAGACTGATGTGCCAACTCCATGCTGGCTTGACCTATGCCATCTTCAAACCTGGAGCAAGTGGGGCTCCTCTCTCCATGACACCTTTTGTGTACTACCCCAGGAGGACCTTTACCTTGAGACAAAATTATGAAGACTATCTCTACCAGCAAAGATTCCAGTGAGATGTGCCTACATGGATAAAGCTAAAATCTCACTAAAGTGAGGTTGTTGGCAGTGCTGGAGCCTGAACTCAGGGCCTGGGCACTAAGCATTTGTACTCAAGACTAGCCCTTTACCACTTGAGCCCAAACTCCATTCCCAGCTGTTTTTATTTTTGGTAGTAAGAATCTATCAGACTTTCCTGTTCTAGGTGACTTGGAACTTCCATACTCAGATCTCAGCCTCCGGACCAGCCTGGATTAAAAGTGTGCATCAGCCATGCCCCACACCTGAGGACTTCTGCCAGCACATTTTTTCCCAAAAATTGGAAGAGGAAGATGAGGGAGGGTTGGGCTCATCCTGGCCTGCATATGAAGGAGAGCATCAGCGCCTGAACTTCATTCCCTGTTGTAGGCTGCTGGAGGAAAAGGAAGCAAATAGGCACAGGCTGGCAGCAGATGCCACAGAACAACTTGTGACCAAGACTCCCAGAGCAGACCTCAGAATCGATGACAGAGTTGGATCTACCCAGTAACAGAGGCAGTGGTGACACCTGAAACTGCATGTCTGAGACTTTGCTGCTAGTAAACAGGGCCACCTATGTCTCAATGAGAAAGGTGAGATTTTGGTGGAGAAGGTGAGATTAAACATTATGTATCATGCAAGAAGACAGACTATAAGTCGTCTTTTATTATTCCAAGTGAAATTTTGGATTTCCTCTTCTGTTTCTTTAAAGAATGACATTGGGATATTGATGAATATTGCACTGAATTTGTAGATAGTCCTTATCAAGATTGCCATTTTTACAATATTACTTCTTCCAAAGCAGGAGCATAGGTTTTTGCATTTCCTCAGTTCTGCGTTAATTTCCTTCTCCAGGGTTTATAGTTCCATCAAAAAGGTGCTTTACATTCTAAGTTAATTCCTAGGTATTTTATTTTCTTTGATAGCAAAATGAGTTGCTATCCTGATTCTAAGTTAATTCCTAGGTATTTTATTTTCTTTGATAGCAAAATGAGTTGCTATCCTGATTCTTGCCTCATTCCTCTCATTTGTTGGCATATAGGAAGGCAGTTGACATTGAGGCTTAATTTTGTACCCTGCTACCTTACCAAAGTTTTATATCAGCTGAAGCAGCTTCGGAGTAGAGTCTATAGGGTTCTTTAAATACAGAATCATGTCATCTGTAAGGAGAGAAAGTTTCAGTTCCTCTTTCCCTTTTCCTCCTCACTCCAGTTAGAATGGCCAAGATCCAGAAATCTAATAACGTATGCTGGAGGGGATGTGGCCAGGAGGGATCACTACTACACTGCTGGTGGGATTGCAAACTCGTTCAACCACTATGGAAAGCACTATGGCAGTATCCCAAAAAGACTAAACATAGAGCTCCCCTATGATCCAGCAATTTCACTACTTGCCAATCGTACAGATAGGATATACTAAATTCACTAGAACAATAACATTTATCACAGTACTATTTACTATAGCAAAGGTATTGAACCAACCCAGATGCCCGTCAGTTGATGAGTAGATCAAATATGGTATTTTTACACAATGGAATTCTGTGCTTCTGTCAGAAAGAATGACATAGACGAATTTCTAAGGAAATAGAAAGACTGTAAAGTTTAGAAATTAGTTTCTGTCTCCTTCTCTCTGTCCTTCTCTATCTCTGTAAACTTTAGAATTTCCTGTTTCCCTCTCTTTCTCTCTCTTTCTCTCTCTCTCTCTCTCTCTCTCTCTCTCTCTCTCTCTCTCTCTCTCTCTCTCTCTCTCTCTCTCTCTCTCTCTCTTCAATCCTTAGGCTTGAACTCAGGGCCTCAGCTACTTTTGCTCAAGGTTAGCAGTCTATCATTTGAACCACAGTGCTGCTTCTGGCTTGCTCTTTTCACTTAGTATTGGGGAATCTAACCCAGGCCTTCATCCTTGATAGGTTAGCACTCTACCACTAAGCCACACAGGCAGCTTTTAGAGGTTTCTGACAAAGGTTTTCCTACATGCTATTATTTCTTCTGTGAGTGCTCTTAATGCTTGCTAAAGGTTGACTTTGTGTAGAAGACTTACCCTAATGCTCCCATATACAGAGATTCTATATATAGCTAAATGTTTTTCATTACTCAGAATTTCTCTATTGTGTATGTTCTGAAATGTACTGAAGACTGACTTCTGATTAAAAGTCATTGCACATTTGTTCTATTCATTAGTTTTCTTTTCTTCTATGGGAATCAGGTTTGTGATGAACACAGAAGTATGCCTTCCAGGTCAAACACTTTACACATTTGTAATATTCATAAGGTTTTTCTCTCCTATGTGCATTTTATACTTAGTCATGCGTTCATGATGGATTTTTCATATTCTTATATTCATACGATTTTTATCCTGTGTCTGTGTGGTATCATGCAAACTCAACTATGAGTTCTTCAAAAAAATTTTCCTTTCATTTTATTCATAGGATTCTATCCTGTGGGTGTTTAGTGATAAATCTTGACTTGTGCCTTCTGGGGAAAAGACTGAACATTTGCTACATTCATTAAGGGTTTGATCTTGTGTTGGTTCTGTGACACAAGCTGAGTTTTCTGCCACAGACTAAAAAGTCTTTCCTATTTATTACATTGCTAAGGCTTCTCATATGTGTGAACTCTCTTACGCTTCCTGAAGGGTGAATACTGCACGAAAGACTTTCAACTTTGGTTATATTCCTAAGGTTCCTAATATGTGTGAATACTTTTGTGCCTCCTGTAATGTGACTTCCATCTGAAGGTCTTACCACATTTGATGCACTCGTACAGTTTCTCTCCTGTGTGTGTTCTCTGATGCAATTTGAGGGAAGACTTCCATTTGAAAGACATTCCACATCGGTTACATTCATAAGGTTTTTCTCCTGTTTGAATTGTCTTATGCATGTTGAGGTTTGGCTTCTGTGTGAAGGACTTTCCACATATGTTACACTCATAAGGTGTTTCTCCTGAGTATATTCTCTGATGAACATGGAGTTTTACCTTCCATTTGAAAGACTTTCCGCATTCACTACATGCATAAGTTTTCTCTCCTGTGTGTGTTCTATTATGCCCATCAAAATATGACTTCCACTTGAAGGTCTTTCCACATTTGTTGCACACATAAGGTTTCTCTCCTGTGTGTGTTCTTTGATGCAATTTGAGGGAAGATTTCTGTCTGAAAGACTTCACACATTGGTTACATTCATAAGGTTTCACTCCTGTGTGTATTCTCTGATGAACACGAAGTTTTCCCTTCCCTTGGAAAGACTTTCCACATTCATTACACTTATAAGATTTCTCTCCTGTGTGTGTTATTTGATGAACTCGAAGGTGTATCTTCTGGGTGAAAGACTTTTCACATTTGTTACATTCATAAGGTTTCTCTTCTGTGTGTCTTCTCTGGTGCAAAGTGAGGTATGATTTCAGTCTAAAAGTCTTCCCACATTTATCCCATTCATAAGATTTCTCTTCTGTGTGAGATCACTGATGTGTGCTGAGAGCTGAATTCTGGGCAGAAATTTTATTACGTTCCTCATATTCATAAGGTTTGTCTTCTCTTGGAGATCGAGGTTGGAGCGTCAGGGGTAACTTCTCAGAAATTAATTTTCATATTTCATTACTGAAAGATTTCTCACATTTACTACATGTATGAGGAGTCTCTCCTGTGTACATTTTCGGATGTGTAGTGATGGTCGGTGTTAAGTACAATATTTTTCATCACACAGTACAGTTAGCAATTTTCCTCCCTCCCTGAAGAATTTCTTGGGCAGGGAGAACAGAATTATGATACTGCAGATCTTTTGGACTGTCACAATCATGAATAAAATGCTCTGAATATCCGATGGATTTTTTAAGAACAGGAGACATACGAGATCTATATGCAGCATGCATCTCATCAGGCTTAGGAGATAGAAGCATGTTCTGACACTTAATGAACTCCTCAGTCCTCATCCCTAAGTTGTTACCGTTATTACTAATGAGCTCTGGATTATGTGTAGAGCTCAAATTTAAAGTTGTTGCTAATCTCACGTTTTCCCCACTTCGATACTACTTGCAACTGCTACTTCACAAAGACATTCATGTGGACTTTCCTGGCAGGTCTTGAACACATTTTCCATTACCTGGACATCTAAAATGAGTCATAGAAAAAAAGACACAAACATACATGAGATACAAATATTCCTTACTGTAAAGGTAATGACTTTACTTTCCCATCCTAAGTGTTAGATATTTTAAAATATAAAAGTGGAAATTGATTTGTGAGAAATATATGCTTTTCTCACTAACATATTAAGAAAATGATATTTTACAATGACCAAAAATGTTTTTCTGTGTTTTAGTTCTCTTTTTATATCACAGGAAATATTTATTGAAATTACCCAACTATGTATTGCTGCAGTTTTAAGCTGAGTACTACCTATAATATACCTGCAGCTGTTTTTTTTCAAATACTGTTTTGTTTATACATTGAGGAATAGCTGCCTTTCTTTTACTTTTGAGAAATAATCTAAATATTGTTCTGTTTTGCATCTTTTTAAAACTTTCTTTTCTTTTCTTTTCTTTTTTTTGTAGTTCATAGGCTTCGGCCCTGTCCGTGAACGCTTAAGCAGAAGACTATAACCCCTATCCTAGAGCTACTGCCCCACTTCTGTTTTCTAGAGTTAACTACAGATAAGAGTCTCAGGTCCTGAGTAGCAGATAGGATTACCTTACCCAGTTTTAATGCTGTTTGCTTATTAACCATTAAGTGAGGAACACGAATTTTTTCTAGATTCAGCGGCCACCAGTTTGGTTTATATGTCTGTTTGCCTTTGATCCAAGCAAGAACAATTCTTGAGAGTAAGGACTTACACCTATATCCCTTCAGTTACAACTTCTCACTAAAGTCTCAATTTAGGTATTTGTGGGAATTTTGAAATTTGTTTCTTTCCATTTGAAGTCTTATAAAAATTCCTTTTCTAACACTCCTGTCCCTCAGAACCATGGAAGACCAGAAAATCTCCAGCTCATTGTCTACTTAATTTTCTTATGTTGATTGAAACTTTGTTGTTTTGTTTTCCTTCCATTCCTGGGTTTGAACTTAGGACCTAACCACTGTCCTTGGGTTTTCTCCAGACTAGAACCCTACCAATGAAGTCATTACTTCTGGCTTTTTCTATGTATGTGGTAATAAGGAATCAAACCTGTGTCTTTGTGCATGCTAGGCAAGCACTCTACCACTAGGCTCAATTTCTGGTGGAAAGGTCTGGTTCTGAATACCAGTCTCTTCCTACCAGCAAAAAGATATTATCCTTATCAGAGAATAATGCCCTGACTTATTCCTTGTTTGCTCAATCATTTATAGTCTTAGTTTTAAAGAAATGAAATATCATTCTTTCTTTCTTTCTTTCTTTCTTTCTTTCTTTCTTTCTTTCTTTCTTCCTTTCCTTCTTTCCCTCTTTCTTCTTCTTTCTTCTTTCTTTCTTTGTTTCTTTCTTTGTTTCTTTCTTTCTTTCTTTCTCTCTTTCTTGTTTTGCAGTCATGGGACTTGAATTCTAGACCTGGCTGTTCTTCCTGAGCTCTTCAGCTCAAGGCTACTGCCCTATATCTTTAGCCTCAACCCCACTTCTCGTTTTCTATTGGTTCATTGGAGAGAAGAGTCTAAGGTGTTTTGGTGATAGGTCAGTCTTTGAACCTTGATCCTCAGATCTCAGCCTCCTAAGTAGCTAAGATTACAGGCATGAGTCACGGGCTCATGGCTTTCTCATTTTATTTTGTTTCACAGTGATTTCTACAGAGAAATCTAACTTTAACTCTACTGCCACATAGAATTCATTATATCGCCCTATGATTCTTGGTGCCGGGGGTTTGGGCTAGCATGCACAAAGACTTGTTTCAGTTCCTTGGTACTACATACAAAGAAAAAGCCAGAAGTAGTGCTATGACTCAAGAAGTAGAGAACTAGCCTTGAGAAAACCGAAGGACCATGCTCAGGCCCTGAGACCAAGCATAGGATTGGGAAAAGAAAATGATTCTTGATTCATTCACAAAGAATTCCATAGGTTCCACACAGGATTTAGGGTAACAAAGGATATTATTGCTCAGTACATCACAACATGAACTTACCAATGGGGCTAAGGCTCCGACATCAATATGAAGATGCATTCACTCACCTGTGATATTCTTGTCAGAGGAATTTCCTATCCAGAGTTCTGCACAGTGCTCTAGCTTGTCAATTAATACAGGTTTGGGAACACACGGCCCTGCAAATTAGAAACAGTAGAGAATTATTGCTTATGCTGTGTCATCATTGCTTTAAGTTCGCAGACATCCTACTCACAAGTTATCTATTAAATGTTTTTTCTCATTTCTCACTGGCTCCATGGTTGACTTTTCCCCAGCTCTGGATTCATTTTGTATGGCATAAACTTAGCTGTCTTGCTCAAGGCTAGAAAAATACCAGTTTGAGTCCCAGCTCCACTTACATACATAGGTCTTCATGCATGCTAGGCAAGCACTCAACCACAAAATCAAACTCTTGACACTCCACTAACATTTTTGAGGGGTTACTTGGAGTTAGAGAGTTTCATGGCAATTTTTATGCCATTGCTGGCTTCAAATTAGAATTCTTAGATTTCTTCCTCCTGAATATTTTAAGATTACAGGCTTGAAACATTGCACCTAGTGCCAGGTTTCCATTATAAACTCACTGTTTAGTGATTTGTAGATCCTATTTCCAATAATGATATATATTCTATTCTGGATTGTTTATCCACTTACAATTACTGTGTAAGTTTGGAATGTCGTCTCCATTAGAGGAAACATAATTTAGACCTGTTGTCAAAGTATCCTGAAGGTATCCTGAAGAATGAGTACAAAATTACCTTAGGTTTTCTTTAGAAAGTAATGATACTTCTCAGGGGCCTGGAGTCTTTCATTTAAATAGTATTGAAAGTTTGATAAACATTCACGTATCTGCAAAATAACAAGGCACTTGGCCTTGCAAGTGAATTTGACTTTTGCTCACCTAAGGACACCAGGTTGCTGTAGGTCTCCAGCATTACATCTCTGTACAGGGTCCTCTGAGCATTGTCCAGATGCTGCCACTCCTCCCAGCTGAAATCCACAGCTACATCATCAAATGACACCAGCTTCTGGAATGGCACATTTTCATCAAGTAATTAGCACTGAGTTATAAACACACCATGTCTGGAATTGTATTCTTTTTTTGTTGGAATTTTATTCCTTTACTTAAATGTTTAGACTTACATGAAATATTGACCTGAAAAGCTTAGGGATGGTGCCTAGGCCCAGAGTTCAAGTCCCAAGACCCACAAAAAAATAAAAAGGCAAGCCAGGTTTTGGTGGCTCACGCCTGTCATCCTAGCTACTCAGGAGACTGAGATCTGAGGACCATGGTTCAAAGCCAGCCTGGCACAAAATTCCATGAGACTCCTTTCCAATTACCCACCATAAAATGTTTAATGGCTTGTGGCATACCATGGTACAGCAATTGTGGTATCGACAAAAATAAGTCGGGGGAGTAGATTTAGGTTATAAATGGAACTATTCCATTGAAAAGGAACTGCATTATACTAAAGGATATACTAGAGGATTTTCTAAAAAGAATATATAGAAATAGTAGTTCAAAATGTAGAAAGAAGTTCAATATTAACAGTCATGAGAAAAATTAAAATTACAATGAAATCATTACTTTAAATATGTTAATATAAATATAGTTTTAAACAAAAAGATCCACATACACACACACACACACACGCATACAAAAAAACAACTTTCAAAGTCTAACTATTACTGGGAAGGTAGTGAGAAGAAGTAGAACTTTGGAATAGTTCTGCAAGGAATATAAAACAATCAAAAATTGCGTGGAGAGTGCTAAAAAAGTACTAAATATAGAATTACATAGAAATATGGTCCAACACTTCTATTTCTAGATTTGTACCTAACGGAAGAGAAAGCAGAGACTAGAACAAATATGTGGAGAATCCATTCACAACTATTAATAATAATCAAAAGATAGAAGTATGCAAAACAATGCATTGAAAAGGAAGAACATTTTACTATATTTTACAGATGAATCTTGATTACAGTAAACTAAAAATACAGCAGTCATAAAGGAAGAGCTAGTGTATGTTTTCCCTTCCAGAGTTTCCAAGGATCAACAAACCCTTAGAGCCAAAAAGCACGATGGTTCCAGAGAATGGAGTAGAGAGGAACAGGAGCTGAATGTTTAATGATTATACATGGAAGATGAAAATTGCTCTAGATGGGTAGAATGAAGAGAGAACTGTACCCGAAACAATGGTTATGTAGTCACACAGGATGGGACACACCTATACTCCCTGATCTTGGGAAACTCAAGAAGGATTTCTAGCCATCCTAGATGCATGCAAAGATCTATCATAAAAACTAATGTGGAGGGGCTGGGAGTTTGGCATAGTTGTAGAGTGCTTGTATGAAGACGAAGGTTCAATTCCGCAGTACCACATACACAGAAAAAACCAGAAGTAGTGCTGTGGCTCAAGCAGAAGATCACTAGTCTTGAGGAAAGCTGAAGGACAGTGCTCAGAACAAGTTCCAGCCAAAGGGCTTGTTTAAAAAAAACAGAAAGCTGAGCATGATGGGGTGGTGGCTCACTTCTATAATCCTAGCTACTCAGGAGGCTGAGATCTGAGGATCAAGGTTTAAAGCCATCCTGGCACAAAAAGACCTGAGACTCTTATCTCCAATTTACCTTTAGAAAATGGGAAGTGCGGCTTGGCTCCAGGGTAAGGTGGTAGCCTGGAGCTGAAGAGCTCAGGGATAGTGCACAGGTTGAGTTCAAGATCTATGACCCACCAAAAAAAAAACCAAAAAACAAAAAATAATGTGGAAAAATTTGGATTCTGTGAATTTTATCAGGCATGTAAAATGTCTTTTATTTGCTGTTGAAATAACAAATTGTTTGGAAACATTTTAAAAGTTTTTACCTAGAAATGTACACTACAAATGGAATTAATAACAAACACAAAATATGCAAAAGATACAAATTATCACAATATGGGTATCCTGCTTCTGTATCTTTTCACTGACTCCTGTTCAAATGAGTCACATATTCTGAATCATTTCTCCCAGTCGATATATGCCACACATGTTAGCTTGTACTGAACTTCTTGGGAAATCAAAAGCAAATACTAAGCAAATGTGTGTTAGATTTTGTCAACAGTGATATTTCAAATATAAATCCCTACTCATTGCATTATTTAATATCAATGCCGGAATCTAACTTACACTGGCAAAATCTTCAATCTTTGAGAATCTTCAAAAGGGTGTGTAAATATTTAGGATCGTTATGTCTTCTTGGAGGAAAGATCCCTTTAGGAGTATGTAGTAACCTTCTTTGTCTTTTCTTACTAATTTTAGTTTGAAGTCTATTGTGTCTGATATGAGGATGGCAACTCCAGCCTGTTTATGGGGGCAGTTAGCTTGATAGAGTTTATTCCAACCTCTCACTTTCAAAAGATGATTGTTTTTGGGTAAGATGTGTCTTTTTTTTAATTTTAATATATTTTTATTGTAATTAATAGAAGGGTTACATTATATTCACCAGATAGAAGGTGCATTACTTCACAAACATTGATACCCTTTCTCATGTCTTGGTCCCCAGTTCCCTCTCCTCACCCCCAACCCTCATCTTGTTTTACCCGCTTCCCTATCCTATTTCAAATAACCAAATATGCATATATACAATATATCAGACAATCAGGTGAAATACTGTAACAATATGAGTTAACCAAGAGACAGAAAAAGAGATGAGAGATAACATAGTACATTAAGGACAACCATCACTCATTATATGGCTTTTGTTTCTATATCCTGGAGGTTCTTTCATTTAGCATCATATTATATGGCCTTATGTATCTAGGTTTTACTCTATTGTAAATCTCTGTTAGGTGAGCCCAAGGTTTCTACTGATAATGACAAATGAGACAAACCATTGAGCCTGTGTTCCTTTGGGTCTGGCTTACTTCACTTAATATGATTTTTTCAATGTCTTTCCATTTCTTTACAAATGGGGCAATGTCATTCTTTCTGACAGCAGCATAGGATACCGTTGTGTATAAATACCACATCTTGTTGATCCACTCATCAACTGAGGGGCATCTGGACTGGTTCCATATCTTTGCTATGGTAAATAGTGCTGCAATGAATATTGTTGTGCTAGTGAATTTAGTATGTCCTTGTTTCTAGACAAGAGGGTAAATGCTGAGTAGTGGAATTTCTGGTTCATAGGGGAGCTCTTTGTTTAGTCTTTTGAAGAATGCCATACTGTTTTTTCCATAGTGGTTGAAGGAGTTTGCACTCCCACCAACAGTGTAGTAGTGATCCCTTCTGGCCACATCCCCTCCAGCATCTGTTGTTATTAGATTTCTTGATCCTGGCCATTCTAACTGGATTGAGGTGGAATATTAGAGTTGTTTTGATTTGCATTTCTTTTATGGCCAGACATGTTGAGCATTTCTTCATGTGACTGTACGCCATGTATGGTATTTATCTAGACATTTTCCTTATCTTTATAAAACATCTAGAAGATTGGGTCTAACTGCAGAGATTAGGTATTTTGTTTCAACTTTTGATTCGGCCCAAATCTTGACTATATAACTTAGATTTAGAAGCCAAATATAATGTTTTACATCATTGCCTTTTTCAAATTAAAAAATAAAAAAACAAAAACCTTCTGTGCTGGAGATGTGCTAGAGATTGAACCTAGGGCCTTTCATAAGTGAGTACATGCTGTACCTTGGAGAAACATTTCTACCCTTATATTATTTTCTTTCTGATATATAAGTCCAGCTGCTAATGCTGAATGGGTCAGAAACATGTAGCAATTCAACTGGAATTTGCATTTCATCCTGGAATTCAGAGGGGAATGGAGACCCCTGGCTGAAGTTTTTCTCCTTTTCTTTTTCTTTTTTTCCATAATTCTTTTTTTTTAGACTTTTTTTATTGTAATTTGTAAAAGGGTTACATGATATTTGCCAGATAGAAGGTGCATTAATTCACATACATTGATACCCTTTCACACGTCTTGGTGCCTGTTTCCCTCCACCCCCCCTCCCGTCTTGGTTTTCGCCCCTTCCCTATCAAATTTCAAATATCCAAATACAAATAAATTCAATATATCAGATAACAAAGTGAGATACTATACCAATATGGGATAACCAAGGGACAGTAAAGGAGATGAGAGACAACATAGTACATTAAGGACAACAATCATTCATTATATGGCTTTTGTTTCGCTATCCTGTAGGTCCTTTCAATTAGCTTCACATTATATGTCCTTATGTATCAAGCTTTTGCTCAATTGCAAATCTCTGCTAGTAGAGCCCAAGGTTTCTACTGATTATGACGAATGAGGGAAACCACTGAGCCTACGTTCCTTTGAGTCTGGCTTACTTCACTTAATATGATTTTTCCTAAGTCTTTCCATTTCCTAACAAATGGGGCAATTTCATTCTTTCTGACAGCAGCATAGAATTCCATTGTGTACAAGTACCACAACTTGCTGATCCACTCATCAAATGAGGGACATCTGGGTGGGTTCCATATCTTTGCTATGGTGAATAGTGCTGCAATGAACATTGTTGTGCTAGTGGGTTTAGTATGTCCTTGTTTCTGGGTGGTTGGGTAAATGCCAAGGAGTGGAATTTCTGGGTCATAGGGGAGTTCTATGTTTACCCTTTTGAGGCACTGCCACACTGCTTTCCATAGTGGTTGAACGAGTTTGCACTCCCACCAACAGTGTAGTAGTGAACCCTCCTGGCCACATCCCCTCCAGCATCTGTTGTCATTCATTTTCCTGATCCTGGCCATTCTAGCTGGAGTGAGGTGGAATCTTAGAGTTGTTTTGATTTGCATTTCTTTTATGACCAAAGATGTTGAGCATTTCTTCATGTGTCTATAGGCCATTTTTGTTTCTTCTTCAGAGAAGACTCTCTTTAAGTCTTTGGCCCATTTTTAATGGGATGGTTGTTACTTTGGAGGTTAGTTTTGGAGTGATTCAATTTTTTGAGTTGTTGATATATTTTAGATATGAGGCCTTTGTCCCTTGTTTGGTTGGTGAAGACCTTCTCCCACTCTGTAGGCTTCCTCCTTAGTTTACAAGCTATGTCCTTTGCCATACAAAAGCTCTGCAGTTTAATGCAGTCCCACTTATCCAGCCCTTCTCTGATTTGTTGTGATTCTTGGTCCTTATTAAGAAAGTTTCGACCTGTGCCAAGGAGGCCTAGTGTATCTCCTATTCCTTCCTGTAGAGTTTTCGGTGTGTCAGCTTTTACCTCCAGGTCTTTGATCCATTTGGAGTTAATTCTAATGCAAGGTGACAAAGAAGGATCCAGCTTTAGTTTTCTGCAGGTGCTTAACCAGTTCTGCCAGCATAACTTGTTGAAGAGGCTATCTTTCTTCCATTCTATTTTTTTGGCTCCCTTGTCAAAGATTAGTTGGCCATAGGTCTGTGGTTTAATATGTGGGTCCTCAGTTCTATTCCATTGGTCTTCAGGCTTGTTCTTGTGCCAGTACCAAGCTGTTTTGAGAATTATAGCTCTGTAATAGAGTCTAAAGTTTGGAATTGAAATTCCTCCAGCGCTGTTCTTTCTGCTAAGAAGTGTTTTTGCTATACAGGGTCTTTTATTATTCCATATGAAATTTTGAATTGCCTTTTCTATTTCTTTAAAGAATGACGTTGTGATGTTGGTGGGTATTGCATTGAATTTGTAGATAGCTCTTGGCAAGATTGTCATTTTCGCAATGTTGATTGTTCCAATCCAGGAGCATGGGAGGTTTTTCCATTTCCTTAGTTCTGCTTTAATTTCCTATTTTAGGGTTTTAAAGTTTTCGTCAAAAAGGTCTTTTACATTCTTAGTTAAGCTAATTCCTAGGTACTTTATTTTCTTTGAGGCTATTGTGAAAGGAGTTTCTTTCCTGATTATTGCCTCGTTCCTCTCACTGTTGGCATAAAGGAAGGCAGTTGATTTTTAGGGTTGATTTTAGAGCCTGCTACTCTGCCAAAGTTTTGAATCAGCTCAAGGAGCTTGGGAGTAGAGTGTATAGGATCCTTTAAATACAGAATCATGTCATCTGCAAAGAGGGATAGTTTTATTTCCTCTTTCCCTACTTGGATCCCCTTTATGCTTGCTTCTTGCATAATTGCACTGGCTAGGAATTCTAGTACTATGTTAAAGAGTAGTACAGAGAGTGGGCATCCTTGTCTCGTTCCTGATTTTAGAGGGAATGACTTTAGATTTTCACCATTAAGTGTAATACTAGCAGTAGGTTTCTCATACACAGCCTTCATTACATTGAGGAATGTTCCATGGATTCCTAGTTTCTCCACATCTTTTAACATAAAGGGGTTTTGGATCTTGTCAAATGCCTTTTCCGCATCTATTGAGACAATCATGTGATTTTGGTCCTTGCTCCTGTTCATGTGTTGAATTATATGAATTGATTTGTGTATGTTGAACCAGCTTTGCCTCCCTGTGATGAATCCAGTTTGATCATAGTGTATAATTTTTTGATGAGTTGTTGTAGACGGTTGGCCAGTATTTTGTTGAGAAGTTTTGCATCGATGTTCATCAAAGAAATGGGTCTATAGTTCTCTTTCTTTGATGAATCTCTGTCTGGTTTGAGAATGAGGGTTATACTGCCTTCCTTGGTAAGGAACCTTCATTTTCAATTTCGTTGAAGAGCTTGAGGAGTATTGGTGTGAGCTCTGGCTTGAAGACCTTATAGAATTCAGCTGTGAATCCATCTGGCCCTGGGCTTTTCTTAGGTGGAAGTTCTCTAATTGCCATTTCTATTTCAGAGCTTGAAATAGGCCTGTTGATTTGGCTTAGTTCTTCTTGGTTCAGTGTGGGTATATTAATATTGGCTAGCAATTCATCCATTTCATCTAGATTCTCAAATTTTTTGGCATAAAGGTTTGAGAAGTATTCCCTCATGATATTCTGGATCTTGGTAATTTCTGTCGTGATATTACCATTTTTATCTGCGATTTTGTTTATTTCGATATGCTCTCTTGTTTTTTTTTTGGTAAGATTTGCTAAGGGCTTGTCAATTTTGTTAATTCTTTCAAAGAACCAACTCCTTGTTTTGTTGATTCTTATTATAGTTTTGTTGGATTCCAAATCATTTAATTCTGCTTTGATTTTAATTATTTGCTTTCTTCTACTGGGATTAGGGTTGGTTTGTTTCTCTTTTTCCAGGAGCTTAAGGTGAGACATTAACTTGTTGGTTTGCAATTTTTCCAACTTGTTATTGTAGGCACTCAGCGCTATAAATTTTCCTCTGAGTACTGCCTTTGCTGTGTCCCAAAGGAGTTGGTATTTTGTGTGCTCCTTACTGTTAAAGTTCATAAACTGTTGGATATCTGTTCTGATCTCTTCGATGAGCCATTGGTGATTCAACAATGTGTTGTTCAGTCTCCATGGGTTACAGGGTTTTCGTTGGTGGAGATGTGTGTTCAGTTCCAGTTTGATGCCTTTGTGGTCTGAGAGTGTGCATGGAGTAATTTCAGTGTTTCTGAATCTGTCCAGGTGTGTTTTCTGGCCTAAGATGTGATCTATTTTGGAAAATGTTCCATGTGCTGCTGAGGAAAACGTATATTGTGTTGTTGCTGGGTGGAATATTCTGCAGATGTCTGTTATATCTAGTTGGTCTATATATTTGTTCAGTTCTAAGGTTTCTCTGTTGAGTTTTTGCGTTGTTGATCTGTCCATAGGTGAGAGTGGTGTGTTAAACTCACCAGCAATCACTGTATTTCGATCTGTGTATGGTTTCAGTGTAAGTAAAGTTTGCTTGATGAAGTTGGAGCTCTGGGATTGGGTGTGTGCCGCGACTCCCTCTGCCCGCAAGGAAGGACACGACAAAGATAACTTCTTCTCGAGCAGCAGTTTATTCAGCAAGCTAGTACAGCCATGCTGGGTCGACCCCAACTTCCTCAAACATAGACCTTAAATAGGCTTATTAACCAATCACAATTATTTCCTTAACACTAACATCCAATCAACTACAAGCATTTCTCCAGCACACTCCCGACACACAGCAATATGGCTACATGCATACTTCCGATCACGCATTAAAGGCATGAACAGACAAATCTCTTCCTGGACACTTTTAGATAAACAACTCAGAAAAACAACCACGGAGGCGGATGTCAGCGCCATCTTGTAATGGCGATTGCAATGGCTCTCTACATCTCCCCCTTTTTTCTTTTGGCCAAAATAAAACAAAAGCAGAGTGGAAATCCGGAGGCCGGCCGAACCTTCGGACGTCCCTCTTGCTCTTAAGAAGGTAAGGGATCATGCCTGTCTTAGGTTGGAGAGATGCCTCTTGGTTCTTACTCGTCATCAACATCCGATGCTTAAGTATCGGAGTCTGTCTTAGGTTGATACCAAGATCAATCTCTACACTTACCCGTCCTTGACTACTGATCCAGCATACCCAGCCAAACCTGGGGGGAGAGATTCGATTCCCGAGCAATAAGAGCTTGTTTCACAATATACTTATCACGTCTCCTCTGTGCCTGAATTGTCTATACATGATTACAACAAACCAACAAAATAAAACAAAACTCACACATAATATTACAATTAAAGACACACTTCCAGCCCACTCCTTGATCCAATTGAAGGAGTTGGAAATTCAATTTACAAAATCTTCAACTGTAGCAATATTAACACGGGTAGAATTTACAATCATAATTTCATAGCGAAGTTGAGTGGTTAAATTCTCAAAATCCTTGGACCAAGATTCTCTCAACATATTTCCTAATTGTCTGGACAAATTCGCTGCTCGAGAATAATTATAATAGGGTAAAGAAGTAATACACAACCCAGTGCCTATACCCACACAAGACAATTGAGCATAGGAAAACATCAAATCAACTTGTTCCTGAAGTAAGTCCACTCTTTGATTCAATAACATGACACGATGTGCCAAATGCTGGTTAATCTGTAACTGCGTGTCCATAGTTTGAGATACCGCCTCGGACAGGGTATTCACGGTAGTTGCGGTCTGAACTGTGGTGACTAACGCGGCGGCGCTGGCTGCGGCGGTGGCGAGTAATGAAGAAACCAGGACCACCAAAGCAGTGATTCCAAGATCACGACGAGGTCTCTTCAACCGCACAATTAAATCCTTCTCAGGCACTTCTACAGGAACAGGAATAAACGTTGGCAAACGCATAACTACAACAGAATTAAACTCACTAGCATTCCAACACTGACTTAAAAAACAGGGACAACTAGAACAATTCAATAAAGAATTATTTCCAATACAATTACTTTAAAAAACTAAAAACATAAAGGGGGGCCAAACACATACAGGACTAGCTTTATACTTAGTCTTAAATTTACAATTATCTTCCAAAGTAACATTTAAACTTTCTCCTACTAGGGCAGCTCCTTTCTGTATAACCGAATTACTCACTGTAACGGAGCAGTTACAGTACCAAATTTCTCCCTTTTGAATAAATCCCAAAGCATTTGCTGTGGTACAGGCAAATTGTCCACATAACAGCCAAGTATTAAAAGGATTTTCAGCATCTTCCCGAGTACCTTGAAAATTAAATTTAGACTCAGGAATAAAAGTAGTATTTCCAGTAGTATGAATTTTAGGAAAAAGGTAAATCCATATCCTATCGAGGAATATCGCGGGCTTTGACACCCTGTCCATTCCCAGGGCCAATTCAACGGACTAACACATTTCGGATACACTAAGGGAGGAGGAGGGTTCCAAGCTTTATAAGAAAATATAGGGATTCTAGCACTAAATCCTACCACTACAGTTTTGGTCACATTCCCATTCTTAACACTAGGATATTCTGTACTATTAAACTTTCCTACCTTATGCTCTTGTAAGTATATACAAATATCACTATAAAATTGATTCAGGGTGAAACACAAGGATGAAGATAACATTACAGATAATGAATAATTTCCTTTCTCATAACTATAAGGTAAAAATGGCAATTTCAAGGACCTACTACTGGTAAAAAGGTATGGAAACACTCTGGAGGTATTAGTCACAGGCATTGGAAGCGGGAAGGTCTTCATTACTGCCCATAGTAGGCGAGGCTCCACCAGCGGACAAAGTAGTATTATCAGTAATATCTTCTTTGCGGCCATCTTCTTGTGCTTTTCTCACCAGGCGTTCCGGCACCCAAATGGGATCTTGTGAATTCTGTGGAAACACACAAACAGCTCCTCGTGCCCAAGAGAGCACGGGGTCTGGCCCATTCCATTGGCCTGTTAATATATCTTTCCATTTTACCATTCCTTTATATAGTCCCACAATTGGAATAGTATGCCGCTCCGCAGCGGAGTGGCCATGAGTGTCCAAATTTAAAAAATTTATGGTAAAAAGGGCTAAGGAAATTCTTTCTTTTGGTGTCCTATTCTGCCCAATTCCCTCTTTTTGTTTTTGTAAATAAATTTTTAAGGTGCGATGAGCACGTTCCACAATGCCTTGCCCTTGAGGATTATATGGTAATCCATGAGAAATCTGTACTCCCATGGTTTGGCAGAAGGCAAGAAATTGTTTACTAGTATAGGCAGAGCCATTATCAGTTTTTAATAAGTAGGGCATTCCCCAGGAAGCCCAGGCTTCCAAGCAATGAGTAATTACATGATGAGCTGTTTCTCCACCCAAAGGGGTAGCATGAATAATTCCAGAACATGTATCAGTTGATACGTGTAAATATTTTAACTTTCCAAATTCCATAACATGGGTAACATCCATTTGCCAAATTTTTAGTGGAAGTAAACCACGGGGATTAATACCTAATGGCACAACTGGAAGATGGGTAACACATTTTGGGCAATTTAAAATAATTTGTCTGGCTGTCTGTCGAGACAGCTTAAATTGAGATTGTAAGGTGCGAGCATTAACATGAAATTGATGATGAAATTCTTGTGCCTGCATTTCTGGGGTAAGAGCAACAAAGGCCATTTGCATACGTGTACATTTATCCACTACATCATTGCCCAAACTTAAGGGCCCAGGTAAACCAGTGTGAGCACGAATATGCAATGGAAAAAAGGGGGCTCTACGAGCGCAAATTAATTCCTGCAACTGAATAAACAAATTACATACAGTGCTATTTTTATTTATGGGTCCTGCAGCTTCTAAGAACTGCAAAGCATTAACTACAAATGCAGAATCAGAAATAAGATTAAAAGGAAAATGACAATTTTTAAAAACAGAAATTACAACCTGCAATTCTATTCTCTGTGTTGATCCAGGCTGAAACTGGCATAAAACTGGCTCTTGGCCTTCAACCAAATATGCTCCCATTCCATTCTTGGAACCATCTGTAAAAATATTGATGGCTCCAGGTATAGGTTGTCTGGCAGTAATAGTTGGGAAAAATAATAGGGTGTTCCTTAAAAAACTGCAAAATTGGACTTTTTGGATAATGGTTATCAATTTTTCCTGTAAATGAACAAATTAAAACAGCCCACTCAGTAAAGGTGGAGCTTAAAACTTGTATTTGCTGACTGTTATATGGAATTATAAGAAAATTGGGCTGAGTGCCAAAATGCTGCACGCTAAATTTTATTCCCAAAATAGCTAGATTGGCAACGGCAGTGGGATAATACTGGATAGATTTTGCAGGAGATATTTTCGGATGAATCCATGCTAAGGGACCATCCTGCCACAACACCCCTGTAGGCTGTTGAGATGAGGCCAAAATAACTAAAGAAATTTCTTTTCCCAACTCTATTCTTTTTTGAAAGGCCAGTTGTAACTTTTCTTCTAAAGTTTCTAAAACTTTTCTTGCTGCAGGGGTTAATTCCCTAGGCGAATCCAAACCTGATGGGCCTTGCAATAACTTATACAAAGGTTGCAACTCCTGATTACTCATAGGCAGGGAGGTTCGAATCCAATTTATATCTCCCAAAAGTTTTTGGAAATCATTCAAGGTCTTTAAATTGTCTTTTCGCAACTGCCAATTTAATGGAATAATTTTTTGGGCTGTTATTCTACTTCCCAAATAATGTACAATATTGTTCTTCTGTACCTTTTCTGGGGCTATAAATAATCCTTTATTTTCCAGACACTTTATTAATAAAATAAAAGCCTCATTCAATACCCTTTGATCTTTGGAAGTCAACAAAATATTATCCATATAGTGTAAACACCGTACTGATGAAAACTTTTCCTGCACAGGAATTAAAGCTGCATGTACATACAATTGACACAAAGTGGGGCTATTGGCCATTCCCTGAGGTAACACAACCCATTCAAATCGCTTATCAGGGCTCTCTTGATTAATGGAGGGCAGGGTAAACGCAAACCTACAAGTATCTTTATTATTTAAAGGAATAGAGAAAAAGCAATTTTTTATATCCAGAACAATTATGGGCCATTCTTGAGGCAAAGTAGAAAGTAAAGGCAGTCCTCGCTGAACAGGCCCCATGATTTGCATTTGACTATTAATTGCTCGCAAATCATGTAATAGTCGCCATTTTCCAGATTTCTTTTTCTAAACAAAGGTCATTCTGTACTTGCTGCCAGACCTGGGCATGGCGAGTACGCCCAGTTCCCTCAGTATGAAAAGGAGGGGCTGGCGGGGGAGGAGCAACTAACCTAGGCATTTCTCCAAGTTCCTCCCTTTTCGACCTTGATCAAGGCAATGGCCCTGGGTCTGCGGGAAACTCTTCAAGGTCAGACTCCGCCAAGTCTCCCTCTCTTGGCAGTGGTGGATAGATAGAGGGTATATGCCTTTCACTTTTCACACTACTCTGCCTGGATGCCGTTCTTTCTTCTTTAAATTCCTCCAGCGCTATTTTTCCTTCCACTAGAGCGCCAGAGCAGCGCTTGAATTGGTCCCCTTACCCGGGACTTGAATTGGTCCTGCTCACCCAGGACTTTAATTGGTCCCCCTTAACGGGGACTTGAATTGATCCTGCTCACCCAGGACTTTAATTGGTCCCCTTACCCGGGACTTGAATTGGTCCTGCTCACCCAGGACTTGAATTGGTCCCCTTACCTGGGACTTTAATTGGTTTCCCTTACCTGGGAAACTTACCGGTGCACCACCTCGAGTTCTGAAGTCTGCTGGAAATGAAGGTCTTGGCGTACAGGCGTCCCCGTACGGGCCACCAGCTGCCGCGACTCCCTCGGCCGTCAAGGAAGGACACGACAAAGATAACTTCTTCTCGAGCAGCAGTTTATTCAGCAAGCTAGTACAGCCATGCTGGGTCGACCCCAACTTCCTCAAACATAGACCTTAAATAGGCTTATTAACCAATCACAATTATTTCCTTAACACTAACATCCAATCAACTACAAGCATGTCTCCAGCACACTCCCGACACACAGCAATATGGCTACATGCATACTTCCGATCACGCATTAAAGGCATGAACAGTCAAATCTCTCCCTGGACACTTTTAGATAAACAACTCAGAAAAACAACCACGGAGGTGGATGTCAGCGCCATCTTGTAATGGCGATTGCAATGGCTCTCTACAGGTGTGTAAATATTTAGGATCGTTATGTCTCCCGGGAGGAAAGATCCCTTTAGTAGTATGTAGTAACCTTCTTTGTCTTTTCTTACTAATTTTAGTTTGAAGTCTATTGTATCTGATATGAGGATAGCAACTCCAGCCTGTTTATGGGGGCAGTTAGATTGATAGAGTATATTCAAACCTCTCACTTTCAAAAGATGATTGTTTTGGGGTAAGATGTGTCTCTTGGAAACAGCAGAACGATGGCTCTTGCTTTGTGATCCAACTAGACATCCTATGCCATTTAATTGGAGAGTTAAGTCCATTGATATTGAGAGTTAGGATTGAGAGATATTTATTAGTGCCTACCATTTTTAAAAGCTTTTAGTAGGGCCTGTGTCTTGACAGTTCTTGTGGTCCTTAGATGGTATGCTGTTTAGGTGCCATTTCTTTCCCTTTGAGAATTCTCTGTAGTGCTGGTTTTGTTTCGACATATTGTTGCAGCTTTTCCCTGGAATGGAATGTTTTGATTCTTCCTTCAGTTATGAATGAGAGCTTAGCTGGCTACAGTATTCTTGGTTGGTAGTTATTTGATTTAAGGGCATGACATATATGCTTCCAGTCACTTCGTGCTTGCATGGACTCTGCTGAGAAATCTGGGGTCATTCTGATTGGTTTGCCTTTATAGGTTACTGATCCCTTTTCCCTGGCTGCCTTTAGGATCTTTCCTTTCGTTTCTATTGATCCAGTTCGGATCACAATGTGGCGGTGGGATGTTCTTTTCTGGTCAGGTCTGTTTGGGGTTCTAAAAGCTTCTCGTATCTGGATGGGCCTGCTCTTCTGGATATTTGGGAAATTCTCTGAGATGATTCCCTGAAGTATATTTGCAATACCATTGACCTCTTTCTCCACGCCATCCTCAATACCAACTAGCCTTAAATTAGGCTTCCTAATTGTATCTTGGACTTCCTGAAGGACTCTCTCTTATTTCCTAGATTTGGATTGACTCATTTTCTGTTCTTTCTCTATAATAACTAAATTATATTCAGCCCCGGAGATTCTTTCCTCTGCATTGTTTAACCTGCTATCAAAGCTATCTACTTTATTTTTCATCTCCCTTGCTTCTAATTGCTCATTTTTGATGCCTTGCATCTCTTGTTTTAGATCATGTATGGATTTCTTTATCTCCTTGATTTCCTTCTGAGTGGTTAGCTCAGTAGCTTTATTTTCTTTGGACATTTGCTGGAGTTTGGTCACGTTTTGATTTGTGGATTCTATGAATTCATCCATCTTTCTTTGAAAAACCTTTATTATGGCCTCCTTTATGGCTTCTTCTTTTTCACTTATCACCTTGTTTATGGTTTCCTCTTGTTCAACTATGGCTTCCTCCATTATCTCTTTCTTTATATTTTCACATTTTCCATTAATAATGTTTATCATTTGCATTTGTGAAGCACTTGGACGACTCTCCTCTAGGTTTGGCAGTGACTGTTCCATTGTCTGTTTCCATTGGGTGAGGGATGTTGTTTCTTGATTTGACACTTTTCTTGAGTTTCTTGTTCTGCCCATTTGAAATGGGAGCAAGATTACTACTAAATATGATTATAGTTTTTCAGATATTACCAACCTAGACCTCTGTAGCTGGCAGACACTAGATGTTCACAAGTTTTGATTGGTATTATCACTCTTTCTTTTTTGTGCACTTACAGACCAGTCTAATACAACCAATGATAAGCGTTTTATACCCAAAACAATAAGCCTCTCAATCCAATCTCTATTGTCTTTAAGTCCCTCTGAGCCTAGAGAACAATTAACCACCTACATATACAATATTGCTCAACAGCCATCAAGTGTAGATCCGTGCAGTATAAGGGTTGAAAGACGAGCAGAGGTCCAGAGATAGACAAAAAGAATGAGAGAGGTCAGGGGAGGTACAAGAGGATTAACGTAGGAGTGTAACAATATTGTAGTAAAGAAGAAAAGGCATAGCATAAGGATAACTGACCTAAGTTGGTAAGTAGGTAGCATATTTGAGTACAAAGTTTGGAAAGTATTAGAATAAAACCTATGTGTTGCTGCACGACTAGCTCTTAGCCCAACCAGTGGCATCACAGTGGACCATGAGATGAATGTGTTTTTCTTTTTTTTTTAATTTTTTTTTTAATTTTTATTTTTTTATTGTAATTAGTAAAAGGGTTACATGATATTTGCCAGATAGAAGGTGCAATAATTCACATGCATTGATACCCTTTCACATGTCTTGGTACCCGTTTCCCTCCACCCCACACCCCCCCCTCCCGTCTTGATTTTCCCCCCTTCCCTATCAAATTTCAAAGTTTGGAAAGTATTAGAATAAAACCTATGTGTTGCTGCACGACTAGCTCTTAGTCCAACCAGTGGCCTCACAGTGGACCATGGGATGGATCTGTTTTTCTTGTCTATGTTGAGCGAAAGGGGTATTTCACAAGATGCAGAAGCGAAGATTTCAGAAGCAAATTCTGTGAGTGAATTAGCTCGTAAAAAGCATTTTCTTTTATCTTTCTGCCGTCTTGGGGCTTGAATTCAGGGCCTGAGCACTGTCCTCGGGGTTTTTCAAGTCTAGACCTCTGCCACTTGAGCCACAGTGCCACATCTAGATTTTCTATCTATGTGATACTGAGCAATCAAACCCAGATCTTCATGGATGCTAGACAAGCACTCTACCACTATGCCAAACTCTCAATCCTGACATAGTAATTATAAAATCATCATCATCATATCAAAGTATCCTTTCTCCTACAAAGAATGAACACTTATCTATGTGTGTAATGCTTTTTTTTAAATTTCACTAATTCTTCTGTGTTTTTCCCTCTTGCATTTTTTACGCATGACAGCAAAGCTAATCATCAGGAAAAAATTGATTAGGATACAGAAACCTAATAATATCCTAGTAGATTGACGTCAAAAATATGTGCAAGATGTCATCTGTGTTTGACCTAGTGGTAGAGTCCTTGGCTACCACGCAAAAAGACTCAGGTTTCATTCCTCATTACCATATACATAGAAAACGCTGCAAGTGGTGCTGTGGCTCGGTGGGACAGCTAAAGCCTAAAGAAAGCCCAAGAACAATGTTCACACTCTGAGGTCAAGTCCCCAGACTAGCAAAAACAAAAAAAATTCGACAAGGGGCAAAATGCAGGTAGAGAAAGCACTGTGAGGCAAATGTTTTGTAAAGAATGAGGGCAATATTGACCCTTAAGTTTGGATCTTACCTAAGAAAGGCTCCTTGAGCCTGAGACCAGACTGGTAGCTGGGCCTAGTGGAAGACATTAGGATTGGAAAAATTAGGTGTGCTATTTACTACATCCACATGTATATTGTGAGATTGGAGGAGAGATTCAGCCTCCAGTATGTCTTTGGGGAGTTCTTCTGTTGGCAAGGATCTTTGGTCATTGGGCCCTGAAAGGTGACCCAGCCTCCCTCACAATGGAACAGAGTATGGAACCCTGGTAACCAAGCCACTGTAACTAACAACCTACTCAAGCCAGCTCAGTTGGCCTGTGGCTCAGGAGGAAGAAAGATGTTGCTGTGCTGTTGCCAAAGGTCTGGAGACTCGAGTCTCAGGCATGGAAGTTGTGGATGTCTTACTCGAAGATGTACATGCTAGATCTTTGCGTAGCCACAAATCCAGTATAACAGGCCTTTCTCTAAGAAGAAGGCCAGGAAAATCCAGGGTAACCAGATGAGGTAAATTTCTATGAAGAAATGTATTTGACCTGATCATCCTCCCCACACACTACAAAGTTCTTTTTTTTCCTTTATTATTGTAATTAGTAAAACGGTTACATGATATTTGCCAGGTAGAAGGTGCATTAATTCACATACATTGATACCCTTTCACATGTCTTGGTACCCATTTCCCTCCAACCCCACACCCCCCAACCGTCTTGGTTTTCCCCCCTTCCCTATCAAATTTCAAATATCCAAATAGAAAAAAATTCAATATATCAGATAACAAAGTGAGATACTATACCAATATCGGATAACCAAGGGACAGCAAAGGAGATGAGAGACAACATAGTACATAAAGGACAACACTCATTCATTATGTGGCTTTTGTTTCAATATCCTGGAGGTCCTTTCAATTAGCTTCACATTATATGGCCTTTTGCTCTATGGCAAATCTCTGCTAGTAGAGCCCAAGGTTTCTACTGATTATGACGAATGAGGGAAACCACTGAGCCTAAGTTCCTTTGAGTCTGGCTTACTTCACTTAATATGATTTGTTCTAAGTCTTTCCATTTCCTAAAAATGGGGCGATGTCAATCTTCCTGACAGCAGCATAGAATTCCATTGTGTACAAATACCACAATTTGTTGATCCACTCATCAACTGAGGGACATCTGGGTTGGTTCCATATCTTTGCTATGGTGAATAGTGCTGCAGTGAATATTGTTGTGCTAGTGGGTTTAGTATGCCCTTGTTTCTGGATTGTTGGGTAAATGCCATGTGGTCGAATTGCTGGGTCATAGGGGAGTTCTATATTTAGCCTTTTGAGGCACTGCCACACTGCTTTCCATAGTGGTTGAACGAGTTTGCACTCCCACCAACAGAGTAGTAGTGATCCCTCCTGGCCACATCCCCTCCAGCATCTCTTGTCATTCGTTTTCCTGATCCTGGCCATTCTAACTGGAGTGAGGTGGAATCTTAGAGTTCTTTTGATTTGCATTTCTTTTATGACCAGAGATGTGGAGCATTTCTTCATGTGTCTATAGACCATTTTTGTTTCTTCTTCAGAGAAGACTCTCTTTAAGTCTTTGGCCCATTTTTTAATGGGATGGGTGTTCCTTTGGAGGTTAGTTTTGGAGTGATTCAATTTTTTGAGTTGTTGATATATTTTAGATATGAGGCCTTTGTCCGTTGTTTGGTTGGTGAAGATCTTCTCCCACTCCGTAGGCTTCCTGATTAGTTTACTAGCTATATCCGTTGCGATACAAAAGCTCTGCAGTTTAATGCATTCCCACTTATCCAGCCTTTCTCTGATTTGTTGTGATTCTTGGTCCTTATTAAGAAAGTTTCGACCTGTGCCAAGGAGGCCTAGCGTATCTCCTATTCCTTCCTGTAAACTTTTCAGTGTGTCAGCTTTTACCTCCAGGTCTTTGATCCATTTGGAGTTAATTCTAGTGCAAGGTGACAAAGAAGGATCCAACTTTAGTTTTCTGCTGGTGCTTAACCAGTTCTGCCAGCACAACTTATTGAAGAGGCTGTCTTTCTTCCATACTATTTTTTGGCTCCCTTGTCAAAGATTAGGTGGCCATATTTCTGTGGTTTAATATCTGGCTCCGCAGTTCTATTCCATTGGACTTCAGGCCTGTTCTTGTGCCAGTACCAAGGTGTTTTGAGAATTATAGCTCTTTAATAGAGTCTAAGGTTTGGAATTGAAATTCCTCCAGCGCTGTTCTTTCTGCTGAGAAGTGTTTTTGCTATACGGGTCTTTTATTATTCCATATGAAATTTTGAATTTCCTCTTGAATTTCTTTAAAGAATGACATTGGGATGTTGATGGGTATTGCATTGAATTTGTAGATAGCCCTTGGCCAGATTGTCATTTTCACAATGTTGATTCTTCCAATCCAGGAGCATGGGAGCTTTTTCCATTTCCTTAGTTCTGCTTTAATTTCCTTTTTTAGGGTTTTAAAGTTTTCATCTAAACTATCCTTTACATTCTTAGTTAAGCTAATTCCTAGGTACTTTATTTTCTTTGAGGCTATTGTGAAAGGAGTTTCTTTCCTGATTATTGCCTCGTTCCTCTCACTGTTGGCGTAAATGAAGGCAGTTGATTTGTGAGGGTTAATTTTTTGGCCTGCTACCCTTCCAAAGCTTTGAATCAGCTCAAGGAGCTTGTGAGTAGAGTCTATAGGATTCTTTAAATACAGAATGATGTCATCGGCAAAGAGGGATAGTTTTATTTCCTCTTTCCCTACTTGGATCCCCTTTATGCTTGCTTCTTGCCTTATTGCAATGCCTAGAAATTCTAGTACTATGTTAAAAAGGAGTGGAGAGAGTGGGCATCCTTGTCTCGTTCCTGATTTTAGAGGGAATGGCTTTAGATTTTCACCATTAAGTATAATACTGGCAGTGGGTTTCTCATACACAGCCTTTATTACATTGAGGAATGTTCCATGGATTCCTAGTTTCTCCACATCTTTTAACATAAAGGGGTTTTGGATCTTGTCAAATGCCTTTTCCGCATCTATTGAGACAATCATGTGATTTTTGTCCTTGCTCCTGTTGATGTGTTGAATTATATGAATTGATTTGTGTATGTTGAACCAGCTTTGCCTCCCTGTGATGAATCCAGTTTGATCATAGTGCATAATTTTTTGATGAGTTGTTGTAGACGGTTGGCCAGTATTTTGTTGAGAAGTTTTGCATGGATGTTCATCAAAGAAATGGGTCTACAGTTCTCTTTCTTTGATGAATCTCTGTCTGGTTTGGGGATGAGGGATATACTGGCTTCACAGAATGAGTTTGGTAAACAACCTTCATTTTCAATTTCGTTGAAGAGCTTGAGGAGTATTGGTGTGAGCTCTGCTTTGAAGACCTTATAGAATTCAGCTGTGAATCCATCTGGCCCTGGGCTCTTTTTAAGTGGAAGTTGTCTAATTTCCATTTCTATTTCAGAGCTTGAAATAGGCCTGTTGAGTTGGGTTAGCTCTTCTTGGTTCAGTTTGGGTATGTTAATCTTGTCTAGGAATTCATCCATTTCTTCTATATTCTCAAATTTGTTGGCGTAAAGGTTTGAGAAGTATTCCCTCATGATATTCTGGATCTTGGTAATTTCTGTCGTGATATTACCATTTTCATCTGCGATTTTGTTTATTTCGATATGCTCTCTTGTTTTTTTTGGTAAGATTTGCTAAGGGCTTGTCAATTTTGTTAATTCTTTCAAAGAACCAACTCCCTGTTTTGTTGATTCTATAGGTTTTTTTTATTCCAAATCATTTAATTCTGCTTTGGTTTTAATAATTTGCTTTCTCCTAATTGGTTTAGGGTTGGTTTGTTGCTCTTTTTCCAGGAGGTTAAAGTGAGACATTAACTAGTTGGTTTGCCATTTTTCCAAGTTGCTGCTGTAGGCACTCGGCACTATAAATTTTCCTCTGAGTACTGCCTTTGTTGTGTACCTAAGGAGTTGATATTTGCGTGCTCCTTATTGTTAAATTTCATAAACAGTTGGATATCTGTTCTGATCTCTTCGATTACCCATTGTTTTTGATTCAACAATGTGTTGTTCAGTCTCCATGAGTTACAGGGTTTTCGTTGGTGGAGATATGTGTTCAGCTCCAATTTGATGCCTTTATGGTCTTAGAGTGTGCATGGAATAATTCCAGTGTTTCTGAATCTGTCCACGTTGTTTCATGGCCTAAGATGTGGTCTATTATGGAAAATGTTCCATGTGCTGCTGAGAAAAACGTATATTGTGTTGTTACTGGGTGGAATATTCTGCAGATGTCTGTTAGATCTAGTTGGTCTATACAGTTGTTCAGGTCTAAGGTTTCTCTGTTGAGTTTTGCCTTGTTGATCTGTCCATAGGAGAGAGTGGTGTGTTAAACTCACCAACAATCACTGTATTTCGATCTATGTATGGTTTCAGTGTAAGTAAAGTTTGCTTGATGAAGTTTGGAGCTCCGGGATTGGGTGTGTAAATATTTAGGATCGTTATGTCTTCCTGGAGGAAAGATCATTTCAGTAGTATGTAGTCACCTTCTTTGTCTTTTCTTACTAATTTTAGTTTGAAGTCTATTGTATCTGATATTAGGATGGCAACTCCAGCCTATTTATGGGGGCAGTTAGCTTGATAGAGTTCATTCCAAACTCTCACTTTCAAAAGATGATTGTTTTGGGTAAGATGTGTCTCTTGAAGACAGCAGAACGATGGCTCTTGCTTTTTGATCCAACTAGACAGCCTATGCTGTTTAATTGGAGAGTTAAGTCCATTGATATTGAGAGTTAGGATTGAGAGATATTTATTAGTTCCTACCATTTTTAAAAGCTTTTAGTAGGGCCTGTGTCTTGACAGTTCTTGTGGTCCTTAGATGGTATGCTGTTTAGGTGCCATTTCTTTCCCTATATTGCATTCATTTTGGTTCTCTATGGATAGAGCATCTTTGAGAATTCTCTGTAGTGTTGGTTTTGTTTCGACATATTGTTGCAGCTTTTCCAGGGAATGGAATGTTTTTACTCTTCCCTCAGTTATGAATGAGAGCCTAGCTGGCTACAATATTCTTGGTTGGTAGTTATTTGATTTAAGGGCATGACATATATGCTTCCAGTCACTTCGTGCTTGCATGGTCTCTGCTGAGAACAAATGGGGCGATGTCATTCTTCCTGACAGCAGCATAGAATTCCATTGTGTACAAATACCACAACTTGTTGATCCACGCATCAACTGAGGGACATCTGGGTTGGTTCCATATCTTTGCTATGGTGAATAGCGCTGCAATGAACATTGTTGTGCTAGTGGGTTTAGTATGCCCTTGTTTCTGGATTGTTGGGTAAATGCCAAGTAGTGGTATTGCAGGGTTATAGGGAAGTTCTATGGTTAGCCTTTTGAGGCACTGCCACACAGCTTTCCATAGTGGTTGAACGAGTTTGCACTACCACCAACAGTGTAGTAGTGATCCCTCCTGGCCACATCCCCTCCAGCATCTGTTGTCATTGGTTTTCCTGATCCTGGCCATTCTAACTGGAGTGAGGTGGAATCTTAGAGTTCTTTTGATATGCAATTCTTTTATGACCAGAGATGTGAAGCATTTCTTTATGTGTCTATAGGCCATTTTTGTTTCTTCTTCAGAGAAGACTCTCTTTAAGTCTTTGGCCCATTTTTTAATGGGATGGGTGTTCCTTTGGAGGTTAGTTTTGGAGTGATTCAATTTTTTGAGTTGTTGATATATTTTAGATAGGAGGCCTTTGTCCGTTGTTTGGTTGGTGAAGATCTTCTCCCACTCTGTAGGCTTCCTGATTAGTTTACTAGCTATATCCGTTGCAATATGAAAGCTCTGCAATTTAATGCAGTCCCACTTATCCAGCCTTTCTCTGATTTGTTGTGATTCTTGGTCCTTATTAAGAAAGTTTCGACCTGTGCCAAGGAGGCCTAGCGTATCTCCTATTCCTTCCTGTAAACTTTTCAGTGTGTCAGCTTTTACCTCCAGGTCTTTGATCCATTTGGAATTAATTCTAGTGCAAGGTGACAAAGAAGGATTCAACTTTAGTTTTCTGCAGGTGCTTAACCAGTTCTGCCAGCACAACTTGTTGAAGAGGCTATCTTTCTTCCATTCTATTTTTTTTGGCTCCCTTGTCAAAGATTAGGTGGCCATAGGTCTGTGGTTTAATATCTGGGTCCGCAGTTGTATTCCATTGGACTTCAGGCCTGTTCTTGTGCCAGTACCAAGCTGTTTTGGGAATTATAGCTCTGTAATAGAGTCTAAAGTTTGGAATTGAAATTCCTCCAGCGCTGTTCTTTCTGCTAAGAAGTGTTTTTGCTATACGGGGTCTTTTATTATTCCATATGAAATTTTGAATTGCCTCTTGTATTTCTTTAAAGAATGACATTGGGATGTTGATGGGTATTGCATTGAATTTGTAGATAGCCCTTGGCAAGATTGTCATTTTCTCAATGTTGATTCTTCCAATCCAGGAGCATGGGAGCTTTTTCCATTTCCTTAGTTCTGCTTTAATTTTCTTTTTTAGGGTTTAAAGTTTTCATCTAAACGGTCCTTTACATTCTTAGTTAAGCTAATTCCTAGGTACTTTATTTTCTTTGAGGCTTTTGTGAAAGGAGTTTCTTTCCTGATTATTGCCTCGTTCCTCTCACTATTGGCGTAAAGGAAGGCAGTTGATTTGTAAATGTTGACTTTATGGCCTGCTACCCTTCCAAAGCTTTGAATCAGCTCAAGGAGCTTGCGAGTAGAGTCTATAGGATTCTTTAAATACAGAATCCTGTCATCTGCAAAGAGGGATAGTTTTATTTCCTCTTTCCCTACTTGGATCCCCTTTATGCTTGCTTCTTGCCTTATTGCACTGCCTAGGAAATTTAGTAATATGTTAGAAAGGAGTGGAGAGAGTGGGCATCCTTGTCTCGTTCTTGATTTTAGAGGGAATGGCTTTAGATTTTCACCATTGAGTATAATACTAGCAGTGGGTTTCTCATACACAGCCTTTATTTCATTGACAAATGTAGGCATCTTGCCTTATTGCACTGCCTAGGAATTCTAGTATTATGTCAAAAAGGAGTGGAGAGATTGGGATCCTGAATGCTACCCCTTAGCACTTTTATGCAAAGCTTAGGCCTGTGGCATTTTAAGCACAATTCAACGCTCTGGTTTTTGCTGGTTAATTAGAGGTAAAAATCTTATGGAATTTATTGCATGGCTGATTTTGAACTGGAATCCTCAGGTCTCAGCTTATCTTGAGTAGCTAGGATTACAGTACTTTTACAACCTGTATGCTCATACACATCACTTCTGATCCAAACACTCATTGTTCAATTTAACTAACAAGATGTGAGGAAAGATGATTGACTGTAATTTACTAGATGGGCTTCTAGTGAGTATATATTTCCACTTTCACTCTGAAGCCAGGGAAATGTTTCTGGTATATGTTTCAACTATCTCCCAAAGAGGAAATAATGTGTGAGTATGTTGGCTAGTATTTCAGATAGGAGATGGACTTTGGTGTTTGGAACCTGTTGGGCAAAGTGTATCAGCTGGGCTGTGATAACAGAGATGATGTTTCAGACAGGAATATTTTCATCCCAGACAGACTTAATCCACATCCTTGGATTTCAGGCCTTGAGTAGATAGAATTACAAGTGTGAGCTTCCACCACCACCTGGTTCATTTTGGAAACCTTAATTGCTTCTCATTTGTTCCTTTCCTTTTTTGGAAGATTGATCTAAGCTGTCTAATTGTGCATCACAATGAAGTGATTGGCCTCAGGAATTGCAAATATTTGTTTCATCAGCACGGAATGAATGAAGTTGATCTAAACCCAATAGTATTTTCCTTCTGATAAATAGGGAACTTACTTATATCATTTTTCCTTGCCTTTGCTTTCCCAAGCAAGCAACATGTTTCTTAAAAACTATACTTCATGAGAATATTATAATTAGAAGCTATCTTCTGCACACTTCAGAATAGTCCTTGCATTTATAAACTTATATTACAATATTAGGTAGAAGAATGGTGACTGTTAGTTTCATAACTACTACATATGTTTTACTCTTTAAGGCTCATTAACTCAAGAAGGGATTAAATACATTTAGATAATAGTAGAACAAACTGATGCTGATTTGATGTGTGTGCAGATGATACACAGATTTATTAGGATTACTCAAAAGTTTTCTTCAAATTTTCAGTTGTAGACTGCTATGCTAAATGGAAGGTGATAGTAATGCTCCTGAAATTCTATGAATCAGCTATGAAGCAGAATTTCAGGGGAGAGTATTTGCTAGGGACTTAATTTCTAAGACGCATATCAAGAATATTGAACTATAACACCAAATGATGGAGGACTCAGCATCACATTTTGTTTGTTTTATGCAAGTCCTGGGACTTGAACCCAGGGCCTGGGAACTGTCCTTAAATGTTTTTTTTTGCTTCAGGCTAGTGTTCTACCACTTGATCCACAGCTCCACTTCCAGATTTTCGGTAATGAACTGTAAATCAGAATATCATGCAATTTGTTTGGGCTGGATTCAAACCTGATTCTATGTAGATAGGATTCCAAGTGTGAGCGCACAGAGCCTGGCTAGTATCATTCATCATTCAAGTCATGGGACTGCACCTGGGTCTTGTCACTGAGCTTTTCAGCTCAAGACTACTGCCCTATCCCTTGAGCCATAGGGCCACTTCTGGGTTTCTGGTGGTTAATTGGAGATAAGAGTCACATGGACTTCAGTGCCCAGGCTGACTTTGAACTGCTATCCTTGGATCCCAGCCTCTTTAGTAGCTACATTTACAAATGTGAGAAACCATACCCGGCTAAATTATTTTTTAAGTTAATTTTTTGTTAAGTCAATATATAGTTGGCATATGGTTACATAAGTAATGAACACATTTCTTAAGAAAATTGTTATGCCCTCACGCATTTTTCTCTGTTTTCCTACCCTCAGCCCCCTCTCCACCCAGAGTGTTCAGTTCATTTCCGTTTAGTGTCTTCCAAGTATCACTGTTCAATTGGTTCACCCTTTTTCCTTTGTTTTTTTTTTACCATTTTATTATACCCTCTCCATTCCCCAAATCACATAAACCTATGTACAAGACACAGGGTACCTGAATTCAACACAGGGACTACAGAGAATAAAACTAAAGGGAAAAAGAAGAAAAGAGGTAAAAAGCAAGAAAATGAAAGAACATCATACAGTACCTTAGAAGCAACAACACTGAAAAAACAAAACATAAAACCTTGGGCTGAAAATGTAGCTTGCCTAGCATGTATGAAACCCTGGATTCCATTCCTCAGCACCACATAAACAAAAACTGGAAGTGCCACTGTGACTCAGCTGGTAGATTTCTAACGTTCAGCACAGAGTGTCTCCAAGTGACAAAAATCTGTCACATTTAAGTCAGGCTTCAAAACTTTGCTAGGAACCAGTTACGTGATTTGGAAGAAAGTCCAATTTTCAAAAAATCACTAGCCAGGCTCTGGAGGGTCATAATTGTCATTCTACTAGCCAGGGAGAAGGTGATACAAAGCCTTTGCAAGCAAAAAAACGAAAACGAAAAAAACTGTAAGATTCTTCTCTCCACTTATCCACCCAAAAACTAAGTGGAGTTGTGGCTAAAACTGGTACAGCATTAGCCTTGAGGAAAAAGAACTAAGAGACCTTGCCCAGGTCCAAAGTTCAACCTCCCCACCAAGAAAGAAAAAAAAGGAGTCCAGATACCTTAGTTTCAAAAGTATATCTGGATATCTTAGTAGATTTTTCTGATCTTTCCTCATTCATCTCATGGAACCACATAATCTTGATCCTGATCTGACTAAGAGCCTGCATTGTGCTTAATAAATTCATTCCACATATTCCAGTAGAATCTGGACAGCTAACAGCCACTTACCAATGCTTTATTCTACCTTTAGGCCAGTATGTCTTCATACCATCTACACAGTCAGCTATATCATCTTTCCAGAAGTAGCATTGAGTGTAGAACACTCAGAACTAAAATAATTGCATAAAGATGTAATAAAACTCCTTGATTCATTAAGAAAATTTCTGTACCACTTAGAGCAAGTACATTAGTGGTATTTACCTCTAGCCTCTTTTTTTAAAAAAAATTATTAACATTGAATTTTACATCATATTTCAAATGTCATGTTTAACCAACAAGTATTCAAGAAGGGAATCGCTATACAATCACTGGCACATAAATTTTAGAATATAGTAAAAATTAAGCTGAGTCTTTGTATGTCATAGATACAGATTAATCTATAATAAAACACATGTCTATAGAGTGTATAGTCTATCCTAGATTTTTATGTCTATGTAGTTATGTTTATATCTCCAAAATTATGTCCAGAACTTTGGGTATCAACTATTCAATCATCGCTCTACTACTGTTTGAAACTAATATCCATATATTAAGGATACCATGTACCTTTTGTTCCTTGGTCTTGACTTATCTCACTCAGCAGGATTCACTCTAATTTCATCCACTACCCCAAAAATGCCATTATTATGTTTTTCTGTGCAGATCTTCTTTTTATATATTTATTTTTATTGTAATTTATAGAAGGGTTACATTATATTCACCAGATAGAAGGTGCATTACTTCTCAAACTTTGATACCCCATGTAATGATATGGTCCCCATTTCCCTTCCCCTGCCCCCACTCATGTTCATTTCCCCCCTTCCCTATCCAATTTCAAATAACCAATTAGGCACATATGAAATATATCAGAAAACAAGGTGAAATATTGTAACAATATGATATAACCAAGGGATAGCAAAAGAGATAAGAGATCACATAGTTCATTAAGGACAACAATCACTCATTATATGAGTTTTGTTTCTTCATCTTGGAGGTTCTTACATTTAGTGTCATACTATTTGTCACGATGTCTCTAGATTTTGTTCTATTGTAAATCTCTGGTAGCAGAGCCCAAGGTGTCTACTGTAATAGATAAATGTGGGAGACTCTTCGGCCTATGTTCCTTTGAGTTTGGCTTACTTCACTTAATATGATTTTTTTCCTTTTCATCCACTTCCCCGAGAATGCCATTATTTTATCTTGTCGGTTGGCTATGTATCATTCCATTGTGTGTGTGTGTGTGTGTGTGTGTGTGTGTGTGTGTGTGTGTGTGCGCGTGTATCACATTTTTTGTAGTAGGGCATCTGGTGTTTCCATCATCCAGCCTCATTTTCTACAGATATTTTTATAGTCTCTTTTTTATTTTCAGGGTAATGTATAGAGGGGTTACGATTACATTTACAGGTAGTGGACTGCATTACTTCTCACACATTTATTCCACTCCACATGTTTTTGTCCCCAGTTCCCTCTCCCCTCCCCTTCCCAATCATCTTGTTTCCCCCCTTCCCTTTCCTATTTGACATAAACAAATAAACATATATACAATATGCCAGGGAAAAAATCAGAAACAGTAACAATCTGACATTAACCAAAAGGCAAAATAAGAGATGAGAAATAACATAGTAGATTAAGGACAAAAATCACACAAGATTAAGAGCAACGATGACACAAGATATAGCTCTTGTTCCCATATCCTAGAGATCCTTTCATTTAGTCTCATCCTGTATTACCTTATATACCTAGGTTTTTGAGTTATTGTAATCCTCTGCTAGGAGAGTCCTAGATGTGAACTAATTATTACAAATGAGGGAAACCATTGAGCTTATGTTTCTTTGGGTCTGGCTTGCTTCACTTAATAGGAATTTTTCGAAGTCTTTCCATTTCCTTACAAATGGGGCGATGTCATTCCTTCTGATGGCAGCATAGCATTCCATTGTGTATAAGTACCACATCTTCTTGATTCAGTCATCTACTGAGTGGCATCTGGGTTGGTTTCATATCTTTGCTATGGTAAATAGTGCTGCAATGAGCATCATTGTGCTAGTGGCTTTAGTATGTCCTTTTTTCTGGACAATTGGGTAGATGCCAAGTAGTGGATTTGCTGGATCATAGGGGAGCTCTATGTTCAGTCTTTTGAGGAACCACCACACTGCTTTCCCTAGTGGTTGAACGAGTTTACACTCACACCAACAGTGTAGGTGTGATCCCCCCTGGTCACTTCCCCACCAGTATCTCTTATTAGATTTTTTGATAATGGCCATTCTGACTGGAGTCAGGTGGAATCTCAAAGTTGTTTTGATTTTCATTTCCCTTATTGCTAGAGATATGGAGCATTTCTTCATGTGTCTAAAGCCCATTTTAATTTTTTCTTCAGAGAATACTCTTTTAAGTCTTTAGCCCACCTTTTAATAGGATGGTTGTTTCTTTGAAGATTTGTTTGGGAGAGATTCATTTTTTTCAGCTATAGATATATTTTAGATAACTATATATATTTTTGTAGAAAAAAGAATGGAAGCCATCATGCTGGCTCACAACTTAGGAGGCTCAGGGCTTAGGATCACAGGTCAAATCCAACCAGGGCCCTACAGTGTGTGAGATCAAACTCTGTGAACATACAATGACTGTAAGAGGAATCTCACTGCCTGGGAATGTAGCCTAATGGTAGAGTGCTCACCTAGAATGCATGAAGACCTAGGTTCTATTCACCGGTACCGCATACTCAGAAAAAAGCTAGAAGTGGCGCTGTGCCTCAAGAGGCAGAGCACTCACCTTGGGGAAGCGAGTCCAATGAAAATGTCTAGGCCCTGAGTCCAAGCCCTAGGACTGGCAAAAAGGAAAAAAAAGAGCAATCTTACTTAAGTAACAAGGAATGTATCCTATATTTATTTATTTATTTATTTATTTATTTATTTAATTGTGTAAACACTAAAATGTATTTATATGAGATGAATCATTCAATCCTAAAAACAAAATATTCATTTTAGTTTAGTTTTCATACATGTTTCATTGACAAAATTGTGGTATACATGTATGTGAATATTTACAAATGCATATATGTACATTGTATATACATATATATACAGCTCTAGGCAATTAAAATATCTGGGTACTTTTTCAGTGACAATAATAAAAATCTTTTAGAAATTTTAAGAGAAAATTATACATAACAAATTTACACTAGACTTACTCCATTTACTCATCCCTTTTTATTGTGTGCCAGTCCTGGGGTTTGAACTCAGAGCCTGAGCACTGTCCTTGGGCTTTCTCAAGGCTTGTGCTTACCACTAGAGTGACAGAACCATTTTCTGCTTCCCTTTTTTTTGCATTTTTTTATTGTAATTAGCAAAAGGGTTACATGATATTTGCCAGACAGAAGGTGCATTAATTCACATACATTGATAGCCTTTCACATGTCTTGGTACCCGTTTCCCTCCCCCCCACACCCCCCACCCATCTTGATTTTCCCCCCTTCCCTATCAAATTTCAAATATCCAAATACAAATAAATTCAATATATCAGATAACAAAGTGAGATACTATACCAATATGAGATAACCAAGGGACAGCAAAGGAGATGAGAGACAACATAGTACATCAAGGACAACAATCATTCATTATATGGCTTTGTTTCACTATCCTGGAGGTCCTTTCAATTAGTTTCGCATTATATGTCCTTATGTATCAAGATTTTGCTCTATTGCAACTCTCTGCTAGTAGAGCCCAAGGTTTCTACTGATTATGACGAATGAGGGAAACCATTGAGCCTAAGATCCTTTGAGTCTGGCTTACTTCACTTAATATGATTTTTTCTAAGTCTTTCCATTTCCTAACAAATGGTGCAATGTCATTCTTTCTGACAGCAGCAGAGAATTCCATTGTGTACAAATACCACAACTTGTTGATCCACTCATCAACTGAGGGACATCTAGGTTTGTTCCATATCTTTGCTATGGTGTATAGTGCTGCAATGAACATGGTTGTGCTAGTAGGTTTAGTATGTCCTTGCTTCTGGGTGGTTGGGCAAATGCCAAGTAGTGGAATTGCTGGGTCATAGGGGAGTTCTATGTTTAGCCTTTTGAGGCACTGCCACACTGCTTTCCACAGTGGTTGAAGGAGTTTGCACTCCCACCAACAGTGCAGTAGTGATCCCTCCTGGCCACATCCCCTCCAGCATCTGTTCTCATTCGTTTTCCTGATCCTGGCCATTCTAGCTGAGGCAATCCAAAATTTCATATGGAATAATAAAAGACCCGGTATAGCAAAAACACTTCTTAGCAAAAAGAACAGCGCTGGAGGAATTTCAATTCCAAACTTTAGACTCTATTACAGAGCTATAATTCTCAAAACAGCTTGGTACTGGCACAACAACAGGCCTGAAGACCAATGGAATAGAACTGAGGACCCAGATATTAAACCATAGACCTATGGCCACCTAATTTTTGACAAGGGAGCCAAAAAAATAGAATGGAAGAAAGACAGCCTCTTCAACAAGTTGTGCTGGCAGAACTGGTTAAGCACCTGCAGAAAACTAAAGCTGGATCCTTCTTTGTCACCTTGCCCTAGAATTAACTGCAAATGGATCAAAGACCTGGAGGTAAAAGATGACACATTGAAAACTCTACAGGAAGGAATAGGAGATACACTAGGCCTCCTTGGCACAGGTCAAAACTTTCTTAATAAGGACCAAGAATCACAACAAAACAGAGAAAGGCTGGATAAGTGGGACTGCAGTAAACTGCAGAGCTTTTGTATGGCAATGGACATAGCTAGTAAACTAATCAGGAAGCCTACAGAGTGGGAGAAGATCTTCACCAACCAAACAACGGACAAAGGCCTCCTATCTAAAATATATCAACAACTCACAAAATTGAATCACTCCAAAACTAACCTCCAAAGTAACAACCATCCCATTAAAAAATGGGCCAAAGACTTAAAGAGAGTCTTCTCTGAAGAAGAAACAAAAATGGTCTATAGACACATGAAGAAATGCTCCACATCTCTGGTCATAAAAGAAATTCAAATCAAAACAACTCTAAGATTGTACCCTATATTTATACAGACTGAAAAATTCATTAAGAAATTAGAAAATATGTATAAAGTGCATAATTTCTTTTGTGTGTTGGCACTGGGTCTTCAACTGGGTGCTTCAGCTCTATCCCCGACCTTTTCTGCTCAAGGCTAGCACTCTACCAATGCAGCCCCAAATCAACTATCTTCAATTGAGATATAAGCGATGAATATTTCAGGGTGCTTCATGAAAAACATTTTTATAAATTGAAACGTTCAACACAGTCTTATTTTAGTATGAATGTTGAGATGGGAAGAGACAGAAAAAGTGAAATGTTTCCTGATCCCCATAGAGAAGAGACAGCAGAACCACTGTGGTCCGCAGGCTTCTTTGTGAGTTTTGTTTGCTTGTTTGATTTTTGTCAATTGTGGGGATTGAATTCTGGGCCTGGGCACTGTCCCTGAGCTCTTCAGCTCAAGGCTAGTGCTTTAATCTGTGAGCCACAGTGCCACTTCTCGTTTTTCTGGCAGTTAACTGGGTACTTTGGCTGGCTTTAAACTTTGATTCTCAGATCTTAGCCTCCTGAGTAGCTAAGATTATAGGTGTGTGGTACCATGACCAGGCTGCTGCTCTGTTATTATGCAGGATCTGGAACAAGAACTTCAAGTTCTTACTTCAATTTTTTCTTCTGTTGCCTGATACTCTGCCATTTGAACAAAGCCCCAGTTCCTGGTCTTTGTTGGTTAATGAGAGATATTATGATTTTCTAATATTCAGAGCAATGATTATAAAACCCAGCATTTTACTTACTTGAATAAATTAAGAGACAGGACCTAGTGAGATGGAAAACAAAATTTTTTTTCAAGTTGCTATCCTGTTCTAATGCATAAGTCTGGCTATTTTGCTTACACACAAATATGTATTTTACCAGTTTCTACTCTTTTTTGCTTAGCTTAAAACCACCACTGCCATTTCATAGATTTTGTTGTTGTTGTTTGCGGTGCTTGAACTCTGTGCCTGGGCTGTTCCTCAGATCTTCAGTTCAATGCCAGTGCTCTACTCCTTTTGATTTGGCCAGTCCTGGGCTTGAACTCAGGGACTGAGCACTGTCCTTATATTTTCTCAAAGCTAGGGCTCTACCACTTCAGCCTCAGCACCACTTCCAGCATTTTTCTATGTATGTGGTATTGAGGAATTGAACCCAGGACTTCGTGCATGCTAGGCAAGCACTCTACCACTAGGCCAAACTCCCAGCCCAAAATTATTCATCATTACTATTAGCTATCTTCTTTTTTTTATTATTGATTCATCATGGTGCTTGGACATTGGGCCTGGACACTGTCCCTGAGCTCTTCAGCTCAAGGCTAGCGCTATTCCTCTACAGCTCCATTTTTGGTTTCTGGTAGTTAATTGGTGATGTAAGTCTCACAAACATATGTGTCCAGGCTGGCTTTGGGCTTTGAACCAAGATCCTCCAATCTCAGCCTCCATAGTAGCTAGAATTACACGCTTCAGCCAGCAGTGCCTGACTGTTTGATGTCTCTGTCTCTGTCTCTCTGTCTCTGTCTGTCTCTGTCTGTCTGCCTGTCTGTCTGTCTCTCTCTCTGTCTCTCTCTCTGTCTCTCTGTCTCTCTCTGTCTCTCTCTCTGTCTCTCTCTCTGTCTCTCTCTCTGTCTCTCTCTCTCTCTCTCTCTCTCTCTCTCTCTCTCTCTCTCTCTCTCTCTCTCTCTCTCTCTCTCTTTTGGTTGTAAGACTTTAATTGTGCACCTGGGCAGTGTCCCTGGGCTCTTCAATTCAAGGCTAGAACCTTAAACACCTTGAGCCACAGTGTCACGTCTGGTTTTCTGGTGATTAAGTGGAAGTAACAGTTTCATGGACTTTAGTGTCTGGCCTGGCTTTGAACTGTGATTCTCAGAACCCAACCTTCTGAGATCATTTCCAGCTTTTTTTTGGTGTAAGTGTTACAGAGTAATTGAACACAGGGCTTTGTGCATACTAGGCAAGCAAACTACCACTAGTGTGCACTCCAGCCTTAGATAAGGGCTTTCTTTTTCTTTTTCTTTATTTCACTCATGGGGCTTGAACTCTGGGCCTGGATGTTTACCTTAAGCTCTTCAGCTCAAGGCAAGAGCTCTACCACTTGAGGCACATTGTCATTTTGAATTTTCTGGATTATTTGGAAATAAGATTCTCACAGATTTTTATGCCAGGGCCGTCTTTGAACCTCGATCCTCCAAGGTAGCTAGGGTTACCAGGGTGAGCCACCAGTCACGGGCATTAAATTATTATTTTTTGCATGTCCTATGGCTTCAACTCATGGCCAGAGCACTGTCCTAGGGGTTGCTCAAGGATAGCACTTTACTTCAGCCAGCCAACTCCCGGTCCAAATAGGCCACTCTTGAAGCTAGAATTACAGAGATCTGCCATAATACTGGCATGTCGTTATCTAAGTATATAATTTTTCTTCTATTTTTGATGGCTTTTCCTTAGTGTACATATTTCCTACATATTTTATGGAAAACTTCCTTCCCACTGGGGCCATAAGTTAAGCCTAGTGGAAGAGTTCTTGCCGAGCATGAATGAAGACCCAAGTTCAATTCCTCAGTACAACATAGATAAAAAAGATAAAAGTGGTGCTGTGGCACATGTGATAGAACTTGCGCCTTAAGAATAAACAAAAACAAAAACAAGGATCGTGCTCAGGTCCTCAGTCTAAGCACAGTACTGGCAAAAAAAATTCTGCGTAAAGTAGACATTTAAACTTATTGTACTTTTCAAAAAATTTGTTGTCAAGGTGATATACAAAGAGATTGCTGTTACATATGTAATGAGTACATTTCTTGTAAACACTGTTACCACCTCCCCCCTTTTCTCTTTCCCTTCCCCCCAAGTCATAAATTTCATTTACAACAAATATATATGTATTTTCATTCCTGAAAAAAATAGTTTAAAATGTGTTCAAATAAATGATGTAGGTTGATATATTTATCAAAATGGATTAATTGAACTCTAAAATAAACAGTCTAGGTAATTTTTCTCGTAAAATTGTAGTAATGCTATAAAATTAATAAAAAAGGAATTTTAGTTATTAATTTCTTGTGTTTAGCAAAGTAAATACAATGAATACTTGACAAGAATCATGAGAGCAAGATAAAGAGAAGTCTTTTAAGAAGGGGACAGGGAAGCTCTAAATCCAGACTGGCCTCCAAGTTGCCTTCAGACAGTAATTGTACTTCAGAGTCCTCAGAAGGGTCTCCTTATGAGAAACAGAATGTCCTTCCTGAGTTAAGAGGGGGATGGATTCTGGTTTGTCGAATGGAGATTGAGTCTCTTTTAGTGAGATGGATGGGTCTGGATATTCTGTGAGGATGGATTCATTTACATCCAATGAATCCAGTATTGAGAGTACACATGCTGCTTCCCATGGGGACATTTTCCATGAGCCCAGCGTGTGCCCCTTCAGCTTGCACAATAAGTGGAGTGTTACTCTGACTCAGATGGACTGACTCTGGGTGGAGTGTGAAAGGAAACGGAAGGAAATCTGGCTGCTCTTTTTCTTCCTCCATATTATCTGCAGGTTCAACTGTGTCACACATGGGTTTCAGAGCAAAAGGTATATCCACAGGACTCTAAACCTGTTTGGTAATTCCTACAGAAGGCCCATGCTTTCTGGAGTGCAGTGATGATTCTCAGTCTCCATCAGTCACCAGCTCCATTGGTGGGTTTTTCATCCGGAGTTCAGGATAAGCTCTTCCACGATGACCCAAACCTAAGAATGGAAATAGGTACAGAGTGGACAGAGTGGACTCTGCAAGTTGAAGTGTCACTCAACTTCCATGAGGATCTAATGGAGGAACCTGTAGAACTGGAGTTTGGACTGAACACTGAGGACGTGTAGGGTCTTTCTAATGAGTGCTTATTCCCGAGTCCTTTCAGAGGACAGACATTACCTGGCTGACACCACCCATAAAGGGCATTTTGCCAAGCTCTGTAGAAGTAAGGGCCAACCAATATCTAGACCACATGGGCTTCCTACTCACAGGCTCTGAGGCACCCACACCAGGACTTCTACTTTTTCTTGGTCTTACTGGTCGCACATTCCTCCAGCTGGTCAAAAAGTATGTGTTTAGAAGAGCAGGTCCAAAGCCGGCATGTGGAGCCTCGTATAGAGCTTGAGTTGTGTCAGGGTGTGGCAGTTCTTGAACTCGTAGAAATCACTGGGGTAGAAGTCCATTCACATCGTATAGATGGAACACATGATGCTGTGGGCACATTCGGTACAAGGAAAGTGAGAGCCTTCTCTCTCCATCCTGAGCCTTCTACCAAAGCCCCTTTCTTGCAGGACTCTAATGCTGTGGCTGTCCTGCAGAGATGTGCATTTATGTGCTGGCAGGGGGGTAAGAGACACTCGAGAACAGGATGACTTTTACACCCCACTTCCAGAAGCTTCTGAGAGAGGCCTCTATGCATCTGTCCAAAGTAAACGCACCTTAAATTAACTAAGTAAATGCTCTAAATAAATCAATAAGTGAATGCTCCAAATAAAGAACTAAATGCTCATTCCTCTAATCTTAGCCACCCAGCAGGCTGAGCTCTGAAGATCATAGTGGAAAGCCAGTGTAGTCAGTAAAAGTCTAAAGGCACTTGTCTTCAATTAGGCAGCAAAAAGCCAGAACTTGACCTATGACTCAAATGTTACAGTGCTAATTTTTGAACACCAAAGGGATGGCATTTAGACCTGGGTTCAGTTTCAAGTGGCAGCACTGGACCACACACCAAAATGTAAATGCTTTCATGTTTCTAACAGGCAAAGCTATCACAATCCCTCCCTGATGGCTCAAAAGTGATTCAGCCCCCAGCTTTTCCTCTGACTCCATTATTTCACAGGCCTCCGCCATTAGTACTGACACCTCATTTCTTACTGGGAAATGGGATTTCCTAGGATGTCACCTAGGTGAGGGCTGCAGTTGGGAGCCACTTACTCATGCCTGAAATCCAACTTCTCAGTAAGCACACTGTTGAGCTCCAGTAGCTTGTGAGGGAAATGAAATGGCATGGTGTCCCAGTCATAATAAAGTAGTTTGTGCACTTGTATCATGCTTAGCTCCCCAGTGAACACCGCAGTGAAGCAAACAGGCTCAGAGAGGAGCCAAGTATTCCAAGACTTGGCCAGGAGGGGTGAGCAAACCTGGGTTTGGAGGGGGAACACTCACTTTTTCAAGAGAATTTCCAGCAACTACTACATTGTCCTCCACTATTTGAAATTGTGCAGGAAGTTTCCCACATAAAAGAGATCAGCTTTCTGGTAGGCAGGGATCAGCTTTGTCAGCAGCATCTCCAACAGGCCTTCCTCCAGGATCCATAGGTTACAAGGCTCATTCAGAGTCTGAGCTGACTTACCATCACACTATGTTGGCAAAACAGTGGATATTTCAAACGTAGGAATGGGACCACACTTCACACTGAGGAATTGGAATAGAGTAGATTGGAAATGACACACTCTAATCTCAGTATATCACTTGAAAGCACACAAGAAGGTTGTAGTGTGTGGGCAGGATGATGGGTTCAAATAGATTTCCTCTCAATATACCTCATCTGAGTTGCCCTGGAGTTTCCTGGCTTTCTTCCTAGAGAAATGCCTGATATACTGGAATTTTGGGTTGGCACTGATCCAGCATCTACTTCTTCAAGTGAGACATCCATATCTCTCAAGCCTGAGATCCGAGCCTCCTGACCTTTGGCAACAGCACAGCAACATCTTTTTGGTTCCTGAGCCACAGGCCAAGGGAGCTGGCTTGAGCTGGTTGTCACATACAGTGGCTTAGTTACCAGGGTTCCATATTCTGTTCCATTGTGAGGGAGGTAGGGTCACCTTTCAAGGACCAATGACCAAAGCTCCTTGCTCACAGAACACCTCCCCAAAGACGAACTGGAGGCTGAATCTCCCTTCCCACCTCACATATGGATGTAGTAAACAGCACACCTTTTTGTTCAAATCCCAAGTCATTAACTAGGCATAAGTGCTAGCCTGGTCTCAGGCTCAAGGAGCCTTTCTTAGGTAAGATCCAAACTTAACTGTCACTATTCCCCTTACCCTTCACAAGACATTTTGCTTCACAGTGCCTTCTCAGCTTGCATTTTGCCTCTTGCACATTTTTTTGCGAGTCCTGGGACTTGACCTCAGAGCCTGACCATTGTTCTTAGGCTTTCTTTAGGCTATAGCTGTCCCACCAAGCCACAGCACTACTTCCAGCGTTTTCTATGTATATGGTACTGCAGAATAAAACCGGAGTCTTTTTGTGTGGTAGCCAAGCACTCTAAAAATAGATGAAACACCCAGGCCATCTTGCACATATTTTTCACTTCAATCTACTAGGACGTTGTTAGGTTTCTGTATCCTAATCTATTTTTCTTCCTGATGAATATCTGTGCTGTCATCTGTAAAAATGCAAGTGGGAAAATCACAGAAGCATTGGTGACATAAAAAAAGTCTTACAGACATAGATAAGTGTTCATTCTTTGTAGGAGAAAGGATATTTTGATATGATGATGATGACTATTGATTAATACATTATCGGGGTTTAGAGTTTGTCCCAGTGGTAGAGTGCTTGCCTAGCATCTATGAAGATCTAGGTTTGAGTCCTTAATATCACACAGATATAAAAATCCATATGGCAATGTGGCTCAAGCGGCAGAGGGCTAGACTTGGGAAAAGCCAAGAGCAGTGCTCAGGCCCTGACTTCAAGCCCCAGGAATGGCAGAAAAAAACAAAAGAAAAGAAAAGAAAAGAAATGTGCTTTTTACAAGTTATTCACTCACAGCATTTTCCTCTGAATTCTTCGCTTCTGCATCTTGTGACTTATCCCTTACCCTCAATGTAGACAAGAAAAACAGATTTTATTACTTGCTATCCTGTTGTCCAATCTTTGGATATTAATTCAAAATACAATATTGCCTGAGATATTGTGTGTGTGCATTTGTGTGTGTATCTGCCAATGTGTCCATGCACACATGTGTACAGGGTTTAGGGCTTACTCACAGGGCCTGTGTGACAACCCTCAGCATCTTTTCCTCAAAGGTATTGGTCTTTCACTTCTAGCTTATTATAGCTAATTGGAGTTGAGAGATTCACTCAATTTCTTGCCCTGTGCATTGGAACCCAGTGCTGGGTTCTCATATTGTTAATTGTAGCTATAGAGAAGGCTGAGGTCTGGGGATCCTCGTTAGAATCCAGCCCCTGACAGAAAGTCACTGATAGAAATCTTTATCTTCAGTTAAGCACGAATAAATAAGGCAAAAGTGGAACTGTGGCTCAGTTCCTCTTGTACCAGCCATGAGAAAATTAGTAATTGGCTGCACCTGGTCCCTGAGAGAAATCCTTAGCAGTGGTTCAAAAAAAGAAAGAAAATAATGAAAAAAATTAAAACTTGCTGAGGAATCCATAAGGATAAACGTGCCTGTGAATAATCGTGTCATTTCAGATTCCCTCAAGAGCTTATGTCTCTCTATATTTTATCAAGTTTTTTTAAAGATATTTACATATTTTCTATCTTTCTTAAACAGAGATAGCCATCCGCAAAAGACAAACACAAACTCTCACACAGTATACCACCCACCCATAAGTGTCTGGCTACGTATATATGTATAGTCATATGTATTGATCTGTCTCTCTATACTAATATATAAATGCATAAACATATGTATTTAGACAAACAGGAAACATACATAGATAGGTCTCAGGCATTTCCAGATTTTGTGCAAGTCTTCTGAGTGCAACTTACCATTGCATTGTTTGTCAAGATAGAGTCCTGGGTTTTGAACGCTAGGCCTGGATGCTGTCACTGAGCTTGAGCTTCTTGCATTCAGTAGTTTATTGCAGATAAGTGTCTCATGGAGTTTCTGTCCTGGGCTGGCTTTAAATTGTGATCCTCAGATCTCAAACTCCTGAGTAGCTAGGATGACAGTCTTGAGCTACCAGTACCTGGTTCCTTTGCCTCTTTTACCCTTTTTTTGGCCCCACCACAGCCATGGTATCTACCTTCCTATGTTCTCTCCACCTGCCCCCAGACAGGGGTCTGACAGATGCTTTCCACCCACTTATTCATGTCCTCCTCTGTATTGGCTGACAGCTAAGACATGCACTCACTTGTCTGGATGCCAAACACAAAGCCATGTGATTGTTTCTCAGTCTGGAACATCCTATCAGATTTATAGCACCACAGAGGGTCAGGTTGATGCTCCTCCAGGGCTTCTTAAATTGTTCTCATATTAATCCACAACACGTTTGTCATCACTTGTCCAGCTAATTCATGGACTACAAACTTAGATCCCAATACCATGAGGACACTCAAGGGTGCATTAGGAGTGTGACCTGAGGTGGATATGAGCCTGTCTAACTTGGAGGGGATTTCTCCACCACAGGAAATAGAATACAAATTTAGAATCTGCTTTCATGAGGTGACAATCTCTGGCAGATGTTCTTATCAAATGTGGCACTGCCTACTTCCAGCTTAAAACATGGGTTGATGACCCAGAATAACAGAGAATGTATTCACACAGGCCTAACACATAGGCTGGGACCCTGAACTTTCAGGTTGCATTTGGCTTTGAAGGTCATGAGATCTTAGTCTACAAATGATGAGCTCCCTCCCGTGAGGCATAGCAACGGAGCCAAAGTTCAACCCAGTTAAGCACCACATCAAGCTTCCCTTCTTCAGTAGGGTATGGTTTGAAAACTGTGCATAGCTTCTGTTTGAAGCCAGTCCAGAAAGGAAAGTCCATGAAACCCTCATTTCCAGTTAACTGCCAAGAAAAAGCCAAAGATAGAGATGAAGCTCAAGAGAGGTAGAGAGCCATCTGAAAAGAATGGTTACACCCTGCAACATCCTCATTATCTGATCTTGAAACCATCTCTGCGTGCATCCCAGCATGCAGCCAGCATCTGGGGGTGACAGTGACCCCTGCGCCCATTGGCAATCTGCACTGTCTCTGACATCTGTAATGTGAATCTCATTCTGTTGGGTTTGGGAAGCGATGTCAACCCTGCAGAAGGAACCAACTGTGCCCTAACTCCCACTGTCCCCTGGGGCCCTAGCATTCCCCCATCTGCACCCCTCCTGTGGCTTCTGATCCTAGGGAGCCCTCCTGCCCTGTCCAACACTCACATGAAGTGCATATTTCTTCTCCTGGGGCAACTTCTCCACAGAGAGTACATGACATGCCCACTCTCCAGGCACGGGGAGATCCTGCCAAAGTAGCAAATCAGTGATAAGGACATAAAGTGATGAACAGAAGTTTAGATCCTGATGGTAGACAGTCTGCAAAATCCAAGGGAGAATGGAATTGGAGGGGACCAGGGATCAGGATGTGGGCATGGAGCTTCCCTGCCAAGGGGGTGGGGGAAGTCCGAGGTCGGGGGTGGCACAAGATGATCCATGGGCCCTGTGCAGCCACTGGGTCACCCCCTTCTGCATCTCAGCCTTTGGCTTTGATCTCTGTGATCGTCAAGATGTGCACAGTCTGTACTCTGGCTGGCAGAAGAAAGGACCCTGGGAAGACAATTGTGGACCCTTTGTGAGTGTAGGAAGGGGTAGGCTGGACACCCAGTCCAAGAGGAGCTAAAACTGGAGTCGAGGGGTGTGCAAGGAGTGGGTGTGAGGGTTGTGGGCAGTCACAGTCACGGAAGAGGTGGCTCTCTGTGGGGTGAATGCCTCCCTGCAGGCACAGCACTGGAGATATCAGAGATCCACATGAAAAGGAAAAGCTGGAAATGGCACTATAGTTCAAATGGTAGAGCATCAACCTTGAGCAAAAGAGCTCAGGGACAGTACCCAGGACCTGAGTTCAAGCCTCATGACTGTAAAAGAAAAAGAACCAGGAATATGAGAGGGAACCTGGTACTCTCTGGGTCTAATCAGACACAAGAAGAGGCCGGGATAGGCTGTGGAAAAACACAGAGAACATTTTCCCCCAGCTCATCCTGTCCTGCATGGAGGGACAGCCATATAACTAGGGCTACGGTGAGATCATCTTCACCCCTGTGCTGCCATCTGAATTGTAGGCCTCTGTCCTGGCATGGGGTGTCCTGATGGCTGAGCAGGTGCCCTAACCCTAGATGGAGAGCAGCCACTGACTGTGGTAGCTAAGGAGAGATCTGTTCCATAGCTATCAGGCCACCCAGCATGGGAGCCATAACCACCCCTTACCCAGGTGGAGGCCAATGGTTCTCCAGGTGCTACTAACATTGCCCCACCCCTAGCTCTGGGTACACGTGACATTCCCTCCACAAGGTGCAGGACAAAGTGAGGGATCAGGAAGCTGCCTATGGGCTTCAGATGATGGCCAGGCTGGCACTACAGATGGCCTCACTCTGTCACCACCTTCCCCTGCCTCCATCTTTCCTCCATCATGCCTCTCTACCTCCCACCCATTAACCTTGGAAACCAATGAACTGGGCTCTCATCATTCCTCTCATCTCTTCACCCACCTTGACATGCATCCATCCCTCTGTCACTTCCACCCCACACACATCCCACCACCAGCCACCCTGTAGCTTATGAGGATCCCAGAGGAAGCTCTTGGTGAAGGGCTTGTGACCACAAAACAGTTACTATCACCTGCTCCGGCCTGATCCACCACAGAATAAGAACAGACAAGCAGGCACACACTGCAGCAGAGTTGCTCTGCTGCCACCCTGATTTCTTCATGGCCAGGACTTGGCTCTCCTCAGCCTCTCAGCTCAGTAACCAGAACATGGTGCTTTCACAGAGCCATGGCTTCCAGTCTCCATGGACACAATGACATCAAGGTGATGCCAACTTCCCCATCTCTATATACTTCTAACTATGGGATGGGAGCTGAGGTTCTCTTCTGTGACTCCATCCGCTAAGAGGCTCATGCAGATTTCTATCCTTTGCTCATCATGGTGACTCTTTGTTTAACAAGTCACTGCTGGGCTTCCAGTTCACCACATATAGAACCCATACTCCAACACTTTTCTTAGAAAGACTGATGACTTTTAAATATTCTCTAGTTTTAAATTTCTAGTTCCTTCTCTCTTTCATTTATATATTTCCCTTCCTCACATACTTCCCTTTTTTTACCTTCCTTCTTTCATTCCTGGCCTTGAACTCAAGACCTGGAGCTTTTTCTTAGCTTTTCTTTTCTCAAGGTAGCACTCTAGCTCTTGAGCCACAGCTCTACTTCAATCTTTGTTCTTGCTCTAACCTGGGAGTAAGAGTCTCATGCATTTTTCTCTTTGCTGGGTTGGTTTTAAACCATAATACTAAGATCAGGATCCTGACTATGCCTCGGATTACAGGTATTATCTAATCAAAACAAATTCCTTATTTCTTTTTTAGACATAATTAGTTCTTTCAGGTGAGCCACCAGCCACTCATGCAAGAGCATTGCAGGATCCAGCATTCATCTTGTCTCCAGTCTTAATCCATCCATCTCACAATGGCCATCTAAAACACCCTGCTGCATGCCTGAAGTCGCAAGGAACGTTCTCAACGCCATGAGAAGCCCCCTTAAGCTCTGCCTCAGATATGCCCAGCCCCCATCCCACTTCCACATGAGCATTTGTTTAGGAGAAATTTCCTGAGTACATCATCATCTTTTCCTCACCATTCAAATTTCATCTTTGGAGTCATTTCTCCCAGACAAAGAGGAACATGATCCATGGTATGATAGCAGCTCCAGCTTCATAGTCCCAGCCACCAACACCCCCTCCATTACCCTGCCAGACACCTGAATTCAAGAACAATGTTTTCACTCCCCCTGACTCTTATCAAATGTTTTAACTTATACAGTGCATTAAAATAATTTTACTAAATGGAATAAACACATGGCATCAAGCTTCAGAATCTTTGCACCTGAATTTTAGTGAATAACAGACACACCAGCATTTCTGTAGCCAACAGAAATCTTAGCTTTGAGATTTCAGCATTCCTGGTATCCAAGTTTGGATGTGCTAACACTGCCCTTAATGGGGCACTTCAATCACACAATCCCACAACAATCAATGTCATTTGACATTCACTTGTAGGTGGTGCTAGGAAAAAGGCTGATGTGCCAACTCAATGCTGGCTTGACCTATGCCATCTTCAAACCTGGAGCAAGTGGGGCTCCTCTCTCCATGACACCTTTTGTGTACTACCCTAGGAGGACCTTTACCTTGAGACAAAATTATGAAGACTATCTCTACCAGCAAAGATTCCAGTGAGATGTGCCTACATGGATAAAGCTAAAATCTCACTAAAGTGAGGTTGTTGGCAGTGCTGGAGCCTGAACTCAGGGCCTGGGCACTAAGCATTTGTACTCAAGACTAGCCCTTTACCACTTGAGCCCAAACTCCATTCCCAGCTGTTTTTATTTTTGGTAGTAAGAATCTATCAGACTTTCCTGTTCTAGGTGACTTGGAACTTCCATACTCAGATCTCAGCCTCCTGACCAGCCTGGATTAAAAGTGTGCATCAGCCATGCCCCACACCTGAGGACTTCTGCCAGCACATTTTTTCTCAAAAATTGGAAGAGGAAGATGAGGGAGGGTTGGGCTCATCCTGCCCTGCATATGAAGGAGAGCATCAGCGCCTGAACTTCATTCCCTGTTGTAGGCTGCTGGAGGAAAAGGAAGCAAATAGGCACAGGGTGGCAGCAGATGCCACAGAACAACTTGTGACCAAGACTCCCAGAGCAGACCTCAGAATCGATGACAGAGTTGGATCTACCCAGTAACAGAGGCAGTGGTGACACCTGAAACTGCGCGTTTGAGCCTTTGCTGCTAGTAAACAGGTTTCTGACAAAGGTGTTCCTACATGCTATTATTTTTTCTGTGAGTGCTCTTAATGCTTGCTGAAGGTTGACTTTGTTTAGAAGACTTACCCTAATGCTCCCATATACAGAGATTCTATATATAGCTAAATGTTTTTCATTACTCAGAATTTCTCTATTGTGTATGTTCTGAAATGTACTGAAGACTGACTTCTGATTAAAAGTCATTGCACATTTGTTCTATTCATTAGTTTTCTTTTCTTCTATGGGAATCAGGTTTGTGATGAACACAGCAGTATGCCTTCCAGGTCAAACACTTTCCACATTTGTAATATTCATAAGGTTTTTCTCTCCTATGTGCATTTTATACTTAGTCATGCATTCAAGATGGATTTTTCATATTCTTATATTCATACGATTTTTATCCTGTGTCTGTGTGGTATCATGCAAACTCAACTATGAGTTCTTCAAAAAAAATTTCCCTTTCATTTTATTCATAGGATTCTATCCTGTGGGTGTTTAGTGATAAATCTTGACTTGTGCCTTCTGGGGAAAAGACTGAACATTTGCTACATTCATTAAGGGTTTGATCTTGTGTTGGTTCTGTGACACAAGCTGAGTTTTCTTCCACAGACTAAAAAGTCTTTCCTATTTATTACATTGCTAAGGCTTCTCATATGTGTGAACTCTCTTACGCTTCCTGAAGCGTGAATACTGCACGAAAGACCTTCAACTTTGGTTATATTCCTAAGGTTACTAATATGTGTGAATTCTGTTATGCCTCCTGTAATGTGACTTCCATCTGAAGGTCTTACCACATTTGATGCGCTCGTACAGTTTCTCTCCTGTGTGTGTTCTCTGATGCAATTTGAGGGAAGACTTCCATTTGAAAGACATTCCACATCGGTTACATTCATAAGGTTTTTCTCCTGTTTGAATTGTCTTATGCATGTTGAGGTTTGGCTTCTGTGTGAAGGACTTTGCACATACGTTACACTCATAAGGTGTTTCTCCTGAGTATATTATCTGATGAACATGGAGTTTTACCTTCCATTTGAAAGACTTTCCGCATTCACTACATGCATAAGTTTTCTCTCCTGTGTGTGTTCTATTATGCCCATCAAGATATGACTTCCACTTGAAGGTCTTTCCACATTTGTTGCACACATAAAGTTTCTATCCTGTGTGTGTTCTTTGATGCAATTTGAGGGAAGATTTCTGTCTGAAAGACTTTACACATTGGTTACATTCATAAGGTTTCACTCCTGTGTGTATTCTCTGATGAACACGAAGTTTTCCCTTCCCTTGGAAAGACTTTCCACATTCATTACACTTATAAGATTTCTTTCCTGTGTGTGTTATTTGATGAAGTCGAAGGTGTATCTTCTGGGTGAAAGACTTTTCACATTTGTTACATTCATAAGGTTTCTCTTCTGTGTGTCTTCTCTGGTGCAAAGTGATGTATGACTTCAGTCTAAAAGTCTTCCCACATTTATGCCATTCATAAGATTTCTCTTCTGTGTGAGATCTCTGATGTGTGCTGAGAGCTGACTTCAGGGCAGAAATTTTATTACGTTCCTCATAAGGTTTGTCTTCTCTTGGAGATCGAGGTTGGAGCGTCAGGTCTGACTTCTCAGAAATTAATTTTCACACTTGATGTACGCATCACATATCTCAGGATATTTGCTCTGAGGTATTGTAAGGCGTATTTCATTACTGAAAGATTTCTCACATTCACTACATGTATGAGGAGTCTCTCCTGTGTACATTTTCGGATGTGTAGTGATGGTCGGTGTTAAGTACAATATTTTTCATCACACAGTACATTTAGCAGTTTTCCTCCCTCCCTGAAGAATTTCTTGGGTAGGGAGAACAGAATTATGATACTGCAGATCTTTTGGACTGTCACAATCATGAATAAAATGCTCTGAATATCCGATGGATTTTTTAAGAACAGGAGACATATGAGATCTATATGCAGCATGCATCTCATCAGGCTTAGGAGACAGAAGCATGTTCTGACATTTAATGAACTCCTCAGTCCTCACCCCTAAGTTGTTACCGTTATTACTAATGAGCTCTGGATTATGTGTAGAGCTCAAATTTGAAGTTGTTGCTAATCTCACGTTTTCCTCCACTTCGATACTACTTGCAACTGCTACTTCACAAAGACATTCATGTGGACTTTCCTGGCAGGTCTTGAACACATTTTCCATTACCTGGACATCTAAAATGAGTCATAGAAAAAAAAGACACAAACACACATGAGATACAAATATTCCTTACTGTAAAGGTAATGACTTTACTTTCCCATCCTAAGAGTTAGATATTTTAAAATATAAAAGTGGAAATTGATTTGTGAGAAATATATGCTTTTCTCCCTAACATATTAAGAAAATGATATATTACAATAACCAATAATGTTTTTCTGTGTTTTATTCTCTTTTTATATCACAGGAACTATTTATTGAAATTACCCATCTATGTATTGCTACAGTTTTAAGCTGAGTACTACCTATAGTATACCTGCAGCTGTTTTTTTCAAATACTGTTTTGTTTATACATTGAGGAATAGCTGCCTTTCTTTTATTTTTGAGAAATAATCTAAATATTGTGTTGTTTTGCATCTTTTTAAAACCTTCTTTTCTTTTCTTTTCTTTTTTTTTGTAGTTCATAGGCTTCGGCCCTGTCCCTGAACACTTCAGCAGAAGACTCTAACCCCTGTCCTTGAGCTACAGCCCCACTTCCTGTTTTCTAGAGTTAACTACAGATAAGAGGCTCAGGTCCTGAGACTCAGATAGGATTACCTTACCCAGTTTCAATGCTGTTTGCTTATTAACCGTTAAGTGAGGAACACGAATTTTTTCTAGATTCAGCGGCCACAAGTTTAGTTTATATGTCTGTTTGCCTTTGATCCAAGCAAGAACGATTCTTGAGAGTAAGGACTTACACCTAAATCCCTTTAGTTACAACTTCTCACTAAAGTCTCAATTTAGGTATTTGTGGGAATTTTGAAATTTGTTTCTTTCCGTTTGAAGTCTTATAAAAATTCCTTTTCTAACACTCCTGTCCCTCAGAACCATGGAAGACCAGAAAATCTCCAGCTCATTGTCTAGTTAATTTTCTTATGTTGATTGAAACTTTGTTGTTTTTTTTTCCTTCCATTCCTGGGTTTGAACTTAGGACCTAACCACTGTCCTTGGGTTTTCTCAAGACTAGATCCCTACCAATGAAGTCATTACTTCTTGCTTTTTCTATGTATGTGGTAATAAGGAATCAAACCTGCGTCTTTGTGCATGCTAGGCAAGCACTCTACCACTAGGCTCAATTTCTGGTGGAAAGGTCTGGTTCTGAATACCAGTCTCTTCCTACCAGAAAAAGATATTATCCTTATCAGAGAATAATGACCTGACTTATTCCTTGTTTGCTCAATCATTTATAGTCTTAGTTTTAAAGAAATTAAATATCTTTCTTTCTTTCTTTCTTTCTTTCTTTCTTTCTTTCTTTCTTTCTTTCTTTCTTGTTTTGCAGTCATGGGACTTGAATTCTAGACCTGGCTGTTCTTCCTGAGCTCTTCAGCTCAAGGCTACTGCCCTATGTCTTTAGCCTAAACCCCACTTCTCATTTTCTATTGGTTCATTGGAGAGAAGAGTCTAAGGTGTTTTGTGATAGGTCAGTCTTTGAACCTTGATCCTCAGATCTCAGCCTCCTAAGTAGCTAGGATTACAGGCATGAGCCACTGGCTCATGGTTTTCTCATTTTATTTTGTTTCACAGTGATTTCTACAGAGAAATCTAACATTAACTCTACTGCCACATAGAATTCATTATATCACCCTATGATTCTTGGTGTCAGGGGTTTGGGCTAGCATGCACAAAGACCTGGTTCAGTTCCTTGGTACTACATACAAAGAAAAAGCCAGAAGTGGTGCTATGACTCAAGAAATAGAGATCTAGCCTTGAGAAAACCCAAGGACCATGTTCAGGCCCTGAGACAAGCATAGGATTGGGAAAAGAAAATGATTCTTGATTCATTCACAAAGAATTCCATAGGTTCCACACAGGATTTAGGGTAACTAAGAATATTATTGCTCAGTACATCACAACATGAACTTACCAATGGGGCTCAGGCTCCAACATCAATACGAAGATGCATTCACTCACCTGTGATATTCTTGTCAGAGGAATTTCCTATCCAGAGTTCTGCACAGTGCTCTAGCTTGTCAATTAATACAGGTTTGGGAACACAGGGCCCTGTAAATTAGAAACAGTAGAGAATTATTGCTTATGCTGGGTCATCATTGCTTTAAGTTCGCAGACATCCTACTCACAAGTTTTCTATTAAATCTTTTTTCTCATTTCTCACTGGCTCCATGGTTGACTTTTACCCAGCTCTGGATTCATTTTGTATGGCATAAACTTAGCTGTCTTGCTCAAGGCTAGAAAAATACCAGTTTGAGTCCCAGCTCCACTTACATGCATAGGTCTTCATGCATGCTAGGCAAGCACTCAACCACAAAGTCAAACTCTTGACACTCCACTAACATTTTTGAGGGGTTACTTGGAGTTATAGAGTTTCATGGCAATTTTTATGCCATTGCTGGCTGCAAATTAGAATTCTTAGATTTCTTCCTCCTGAATATTTTAAGAGTATAGGGATGAAACATTGCACCTAGTGCCAGGTTTCCATTATAAACTCACTGTTTAGTGATTTGTAGATCCTATTTCCAATAATGATATATATTCTATTCTGGATTGTTTATCCACTTACAATTACTGTGTAAGTTTGGAATGTCGTCTCCATTAGAGGAAACATAATTTAGAACTGTTCTCAAAGTATCCTGAAGGTATCCTGAAGAATGAGTACAAAATTACCTTAGGTTTTCTTTAGAAAGTAATAAAACTTCTCAGGGGCGTGGAGTCTTTCATTTAAATAGTATTGAAAGTTTGATAAACATTCACGTATCTGCAAAATAACAAGGCACTTGGCCTTGCAAGTGAATTTGACTTTTGCTCACCTAAGGACACCAGGTTGCTGTAGGTCTCCAGCATTACATCTCTGTACAGGGTCCTCTGAGCATTGTCCAGATGCTGCCACTCCTCCCAGCTGAAATCCACAGCTACATCATCAAATGACACCAGCTTCTGGAATGGCACATTTTCATCAAGTAATTAACACCGAGTTATAAACACACCATGTCTGGAATTTTATTCTTTTTTTTGTTGGACTTTTATTCCTTTACTTAAATGTTTAGACTTACATGAAATATTGATCTGAAAAGCTTAGTGATGGTGCCTAGGCCCAGAGTTCAAGTCACAAGACCCACAAAAAAATAAAAAGGCAAGCCAGGTTTTGGTGGCTCACGCCTGTCATCCTAGCTACTCAGGAGACTGAGATCTGAGGACCATGGTTCAAAGCCAGCCTGGCACAAAATTCCATGAGACTCCTTTCCAATTACCCACCATAAAATGTTTAATGGCTTGTGGCATATCATGGTAGAGCAATTGTGGTATCGACAAAAATAAGTCGGGGGAGTAGATTTAGGTTATAAATGGAATTATTCCATTGAAAAAGAACTACAATATATGATGACATATGCTGGTACTGTGAGAATATTGCAAAATCTTAGGGTATCAAGTAATAATACTGTGAAGTACACCCAGAATGTTAATGTTCTATGTCTGGCATAATAGTCACTTGGGGAAGAAAGGTTTTTTTTCTTTTTTTGGCTGGGGGATTTGTAAGGCTTGAACTCTGGGCCTGGGCATTGTTCCTGAGCTCTTCAACTCAAGGCTATCACCCTACCTATGAAGCCACAGTGCCATTTCCCATATTCTAGTGGTTAACTGTTGATGAGAGTCTCATAGACTTTCTAATGCCCAGGCTGGCTTTGAACCAAATCTTTAGATATCAGCCCGATATCTGAGTAGCTAGGATTACAGGTAGAAGTCACTGCACCTGGCACGAAATTTATTTCTTGCTGTTTTATACTACAAATTTACTGTATGTCTTACTTTTTCAAAAGGACTGAGGATGACCTTTGTTCTGTATATAATGGGAAGAGGGGTAGGGAGCTGTGAGCAGAAGAAGTGAGGGGCAATACTCAGGGTAGGACAATAGCCTTAAACTAAAGAGCTCACGGCCCAAGGTCCAAGCCCCATGACTTTCCAGACTACCCCACAAAAAAAGGGAAAAAATTGGAGATTGGAGAGGATTTTCTAAAAAGAATATATAGAAATAGTAGTTCAAAATGTAGAAAGAAGTTCAATATTAACAGTCATGAGAAAAATTAAAATTACAATGAAATCATTACTTTAAATATGTTAATATAAATATAGTTTTAAACAAAAAGATCCACATACACACACACAAACACACACACACACACACACACACGCCTACAAAAAAACAACTTTCAAAGTCTAACTATTACTGGGAAGGTAGTGAGAAGAAGTAGAACTTTGGAATAGTTCTGCAAGGAATATAAAACAATCAAAAATTGCTTGGAGAGTGCTAAAAAAGTACTAAATATAGAATTACATAGAAATATGGTCCTACACTTCTATTTCTAGATTTGTACCTAACGGAAGAGAAAGCAGAGACTAGAACAAATATGTGGAGAATCCATTCACAACTATTAATAATAATCAAAAGATAGAAATATGCAAAACAATGCATTGAAAAGGAAGAACATTTTACTATATTTTACAGATGAATCTTGATTACAGTCAACTAAAAATACAGCAGTCATAAAGGAAGAGCTAGGGTATGTTTTCCCTTCCAGAGCTTCCAAGGATCAACAAACCCTTAGAGCCAAAAAGCACGATGGTTCCAGAGAATGGAGTAGAGAGGAACAGGAGCTGAATGTTTAATGATTATACATGGAAGATGAAAATTGCTCTAGATGGGTAGAATGAAGAGAGAACTGTACCCTAAACAATGGTTATGTAGCCACACAGGATGGGACACACCTATACTCCCTGATCTTGGGAAACTCAAGAAGGATTTCTAGCCATCCTAGATGCATGCAAAGATCTATCATAAAAACTAATGTGGAGGGGCTGGTAGTTTGGCATAGTTGTAGAGTGCTTGTATGAAGACGAAGGTTCAATTCCGCAGTACCACATACACAGAAAAAACCAGAAGTATTGCTGTGGCTCAAGTAGATCACTAGGCTTGAGGAAAGCTGAAGGACAGTGCTCAGACCGAGTTCCAGCCAAAGGGCTTGTTTAAAAAAAAACAGAAAGCTGAGCATGATGGGGTGGTGGCTCACTTCTATAATCCTAGCTGAGATCTAGGCTGAGATCTGAGGATCAAGGTTTAAAGCCATCCTGGCACAAAAAGACCTGAGACTCTTATCTCCAATTTACCTTTACAAAATGGGAAGTGGGGCTTGGCTCCAGGGTAAGGTGGTAGCCTGGAGCTGAAGAGCTCAGGGATAGTGCCCAGGCCGAGTTCAAGATCTATGACCCACCAAAAAAACCAAAAAACAAAAAATAATATGGAAAAATTTGGATTCTGTGAATTTTATCAGGCATATAAATGTCTTTTTTTGCTGTTGAAATAACAAATTGTTTGGAAACATTTTAAAAGTTTTTACCTAGAAATGTACACTACAAATGGAATTAATAACAAACACAAAATATGCAAAAGATACAAATTATCAGAATATGGGTATCCTGCTTCTGTATCTTTTCACTGACTCCTGTTCAAATGAGTCACATATTCTGAATCATTTCTCCCAGTCGATATATGCCACATATGTTAGCTTTTACTGAACTTCTTGGGAAATCAAAAGCAAATACTAAGCAAATGTGTGTTAGATTTTGTCAACAGTGATGTTTCAAATATAAATCCCTACTCATTGCATTATTTAATATCAATGCCAGAATCTAACTTACACTGGCAGAATTTTCAATCTTTTGAGAATCTTCAAAAGGGTGTGTAAATATTTAGGATCGTTATGTCTTCCTGGGGGAAAGATCCCTTTAGTAATATGTAGTCAACTTCTTTGGCTTTTCTTACTAATTTTAGTTTGAAGTCTATTGTATCTGATATGAGGATGGCAACTCCAGCCTGTTTATGGGGGCAGTTAGCTTGATAGAGTTTATTCCAACCTCTCACTTTCAAAAGATGATTGTTTTTGGGTAAGATGTGTCTCTTGAAGACAGCAGAACGATGGCTCTTGCTTTTTGATCCAACTAGACAGCCTATGCCGTTTAATTGGAGAGTTAAGTCCATTGATATTGAGAGTTAGGATTGAGAGATATTTATTAGTTCCTACCATTTTTAAAAGCTTTTAGTAGGGCCTGTGTCTTGACAGTTCTTGTGGTCCTTAGATAGTATGCTGTTTAGGTGCCATTTCTTTCCCTATATTGCATTCATTTTGGTTTTCTATGTATAGAGCATCTTTGAGAATTCTCTGTAGTGTTGGTTTTGTTTCGACATATTGTTGCAGCTTTTCCCTGGAATGGAATGTTTTTATTGTTCCCTCAGTTACGAATGAGAGCTTAGCTGGCTACAGTATTCTTGGTTGGTAGTTATTTGATTTAAGGGCATGACATATATGCTTCCAGTCACTTCGTGCTCGCATGGTCTCTGCTGAGAAATCTGGGGTTATTCTGATTGGTTTGCCTTTATAGGTTACTGATCCCTTTTCCCTGGCTGCCTTTAGGATCTTTTCTTTCGTTTCTATTGATCCAGTTCGGATCACAATGTGGCGGTGGGATGTTCTTTTCTGGTCAGGTCTGTTTGGGGTTCTAAAAGCTTCTCGTATCTGGATGGGCCTGCCCTTCTGGATATTTGGGAAATTCTCTGAGATGATTCCCTGAAGTATATTTCCAATACCATTGACCTCTTTCTCCACGCCCTCCTCAATACCAACTAGCCTTAAATTAGGCTTCCTAATTGCATCTTGGACCTCCTGAAGCGCTATCTCATATTTCCTAGATTTGGATTGACTCATTTTCTGTTCTTTCTCTATAATAACTAAATTATATTCAGCCCCGGAAGTTCTCTCCTCTGCATTGTCTAACCTGATATCAAAGCTATCTACTTTATTTTGCATCTCCCTTGCTTCTAATCGGTCATTTTTGATGCCCTGCATCTCTTGTTTTAGATCATGTATGGATTTCTTTATCTCCTTGATTTACTTTTGAGTGGTTATCTCAGTAGCTCTATTTTGTTTGGACATTTGCTGGAGTTTGGTCACGTTTTTATTTGTGGATTCTATGAATTCATCCATCTTTCTTTGAAAAACCTTTATTATGGCGTCCCTTATGGCTTCTTCTTCTTCACTTATCTCCTTGTTTATACTTTCCTCTTTTTCAGCAATGGCCTCCTCCATTATCTCTCTCTTTATATTTTCACATTTTCCATTAATGATGTTTATCAATTGCATTTGTGTAGCACTTGGAAGACTCTCCTCTAGGTTTGCCAGTGACTGTTCCATTGTCTGTTTACATTGGGTGGGGGATGTTGTTTCTTGATTTGACATTTTTCTTGAGTTTCTTGTTCTGCCCATTTGAAAATGGGAGCAAGATTACTACTAAATACGATTATAGTTTTTCAGATATAACCAACCTAGACCTCTGTAGCTGACAGACATTAGATGTTCACAAGTTTTGATTGGTATTATCACTCTTTCTTTTTGTGCACTTACAGACCAGTCTAATACAACCACTGATAAGCGATTTATACCCAAAACAATAAGCCTCTCAATCCAATCTCAATTGTCTTTAAGTCCCTCTGAGCCTAGAGAATAATTAACCACCTACATATACAATACTGCTTAACAGCCATCAAGTGTAGATCCGTGCAGTATAAGGGTTGAAAGAAGAGCAGAGGTCCAGAGATAGAAAAAAAGAATGAGAGAGGTCAGGGGAGGTACAAGAGGATTAACGTAGGAGTGTAAGAATATTGTAGTCATGAAGAAAAGGTATAGCATAAGGATAACTGACCTAAGTTGGTAAGTAGGTAGCATATTTGAGTACAAAGTTTGGAAATTATTAAAATAAAACTTATGTGTTGCTGCAACTAGCTCTTAGCCCAACCAGTGGCCGCACAGTGGACCATTGCATGGATCTGTTTTTCTTGTCTACGTTGAGGGATAGGGGTATTTCACAAGATGCAGAAGCGAAGATTTCAGAAGCGAATGCTGTGAGTGAATTAGCTCGTAAACAGCATTTTTATTTCCTTTTATCTTTCCAGCCCCAGTCTTGGGGCTGGAATTCAGGGATTGAGCTCGGTCCTCGGGTTTTCTCAAGTCTAGCCCTCTACCACTTGAGCCACAGTGCCACATCTAGATTTTCTATCTATGTGATACTGAGCAATCAAACCCAGATCTTCATGAATGCTAGGCAAGCAGTTTAGCACTATGCCAAACTCTATACCCTGACATAGTAATTATAAAGTCATCATCATCATATCAAAATATCCTTCCTGCTACAAAGAATGAACACTTATCTATGTGTGTAATGCTTTTTTTTAAATTTCACTAATTCTTCTGTGTTTTTCCCTCTTGCATTTTTACACATGACAGCAAAGCTAATCATCAGGAAAAAATTGATTAGGATAAAGAAACCTAATAATGTCCTAGTAGATTGACGTCAAAAATATATGCAATATTCCCTGTGTGTTTGACCTAGTGGTAGAGTCCTTGGCTACCACGCAAAAAGACTCAGGTTTGATTCTTCATTACCACATACATAGAAAACGCTGCAAGTGGTGCTGTGGCTCGGTGGGACAGCTAAAGCCTAAAGATAGCCCAGGAACAATGTTCACACTCTGAGGCAAGTCCCAAGACTAGCAAAAACAAAAAAATTCGACAAGGTGAAAATGCAGGCAGAGAAGGCACTGTGAAGCAAATGTTTTGTAAAGGATGAGGGCAATATTGACCCTTAAGTTTGGATCTTACCTAAGAAAGGCTCCTTGAGCCTGAGACCAGACTGGTAGTTGGGCCTAGTAGAAGATATTGGGATTGGACAAATAAGGTGTGCTGTTTACTACATCCACATGTATATTGTGAGATTGGAGGAGAGATTCAGCCTCCAGTATGTCTTTGGTGAGGTCTTCTGTGAGCAAGGATCTTTAGTTATTGGGCCCTGAAAGGTGTCCCTGCCTCCCTCACAATAGAACAGAATATGGAACCCTGGTAACCAAGCCACTGTAACTAACAACCAACTCAAGCCAGCTCACTTGGCCTGTGGCTCAGGAGGAAGAAAGATGTTCCTGTGCTGTTGCCAAAGTTCAGGAATCTCGAGTCTCAGGCATGGAAGTTGTGGATGTCTTACTCGAAAATGTACATGCTAGATCTTTGCCAAGCCACAAATCCAGTATAACAGGCCTTTCTCTAAGAAGAAGGCCAGGAAAATCCAGGGCAACCAGATGAGGTAAATTTCTAAGAAGAAATGTATTTGACCCCATCATCCTCCCCACACACTACCACTTTATTTTTTTAAAATTTTTTTTATTGTAATTAGTAAAAGGGTTACATGATATTTGCCAGGTAGAAGGTGCATTAATTCACATACATTGATACCCTTTCAAATGTCTTGGTACCCATTTCCCTCTACCCCACACCCCCCACTCGTCTTGGTTTTCCCCCTTCCCTATCAAATTTCAAATATCCAAATACAAATAAATTCAATATATCAGATAACAAAGTGAGATACTATACCAATATGGGATAACCAAGGGACAGCAAAGGAGATGAGAGACAACATAGTACATTAAGGACAACAATCATTCATTATGTAGCTTTTGTTTCAATATTCTGGAGGTCCTTTCATTTAGCTTCACATTACATGGCCTTATATATGGCCTTTTGCTCTATTGCAAATCTCTGCTAGTAGAGCCCAAGGTTTCTACTGATTATGACGAATGAGGGAAACCACTGAGCCTAAGTTCCTTTGAGTCTGCCTTACTTCTCTTAATATGATTTGTTCTAGGTCTTTCCGTTTCCTAAAAAATGGGGCGATGTCATTCTTTCTGACAGCAGCATAGAATTCCATTGTGTACAAATACCAAACTTTTTGATCCACTCATCAACTGAGGGACATCTGGGTTGGTTCCATATCTTTGCTATGGTGAATAGCGCTGCAATGAACATTGTTGTGCTAGAGGGTTTAGTATGCCCTTGTTTCTGGATTGTTGGGTAAATGCCAAGTAGTGGAATTGCTGGGTCATAGGGGAGTTCTATGTTTAGCCTTTTGAGGCACTGCCACACTGCTTTCCATAGTGGTTGAACGAGTTTGCACTCCCACCAACAGCGTAGTAGTGATCCCTCCTGGCCACATCCCCTCCAGCATCTGTTGTCATTCGTTTTCCTGATCCTGGCCATTCTAACTGGAGTGAGGTGGAATCTTAGAGTTGTTTTGATTTGCATTTCTTTTATGACCACAGATGTGGAGCATTTCTTCCTGTGTCTATAGGCCATTATTGTTTCTTCTTCAGAGAAGACCCTCTTTAAGTCTTTGGCCCATTTTTTAATGTGATGGGTGTTACTTTGGAGGTTAGTTTTGGAGTGAGTCAATTTTTTGAGTTGTTGATATATTTTAGATATGAGGCCTTTGTCCGTTGTTTGGTTGGAGCAGATCTTCTCCCACTCTGTAGGCTTCCTGATTAGTTTACTAGCTATATCCGTTGCCATACAAAAGCTCTGCAGTTTAATGCAGTCCCATTTATCCAGCCTTTCTCTGATTTGTTGTGATTCTTGGTCCTTATTAAGAAAATTTTGACCTGTGCCAAGGAGGCCTAGTGTATCTCCTATTCCTTCCTATAAACTTTTCACTGTGTAACCTTTTCCTCCAGGTCTTTGATCCATTTGGAGTTAATTCTAGTGCAAGGTGACAAAGAAGGATCCAAATTTAGTTTTCTGCAGGTGCTTAACCAGTTCTGCCAGCACAACTTGTTGAAGAGGCTATCTTTCTTCCATTCTATTTTTTTGGCTTCCTTTTCAAAGATTAGGTGGCCATAGGTCTGTGGTTTAACATTTGGCTCCGCAGTTCTATTGCATTGGACTTCAGGCCTGTTCTTGTGCCAGTACCAAGCTGTTTTGAGAATTATAGCTCTGTAATAGAGTCTAAAGTTTGGAATTGAAATTCCTACAGCGCTGTTCTTTCTGCTAAGAAGTGTTTTTGCTTACGGGGTCTTTTATTATTCCATATAAAATTTTGAATTGCCTCTTCTATTTCTTTAAAGAATGACATTGGGATGTTGATGGGTATTGCATTGAATTTGTAGATAGCCCTTGGCAAGATTGTCATTTTCACAATGTTGATTCTTCCAATCCAGGAGCATGGGAGGTTTTTCCATTTCCTTAGTTCTGCTTTTATTTCCTTTTTTAGGGTTTTAAAGTTTTCATCTAAACAGTCCTTTACATTCTTAGTTAAGCTAATTCCTAGGTACTTTATTTTCTTTGAGGCTATTGTGAAAGGAGTTTCTTTCCTGATTATTGCCTCGTTCCTCTCACTGTTGGCGTAAAGGAAGGCAGTTGATTTGTGAGGGTTGATTTTATGGCCTGCTACCCTTCCAAAGCTTTGAATCAGCTCAAGGAGCTTGGGACTAGAGTCTATAGGATTCTTTAAATACAGAATCTTTTCATCTGTGCGGCGAGCTCCTCGACCAGCGAGGAAGAACGACCACCACTCGAGGATTCTTCTCAAATCATACTTTATTGGAGAGCCTTTTGATTGAAGGGGGAGCAGGAAGCGAAAGGGGCGAGGCATCCAAATGCAGCTGCTTATATAGGGAACAGGAACACGGGTCGCTCCACCATTGGCTGCCGCCCTACTGCCACAACGAGGTGCCGCGGGATTGGCAAGGGATCATCATGTGATTCGTGCATGCGCATAACTTAGGACACGTAGTCAAGCACAGCATTGCCTTATATGGAATTGTTTACCTCTAAGGAGTCAGGAAACCGGCGCCATCTTATAATGGCGTTTGTCCCGGCTCCCTACAGCTCCCCCTTTTTGTTTTGATCATCAGGCAAGAGTAGAGGTCTGTTCTCTGAAGAGAATAAGGACAATGCAAGGCCTCCTCTCCAAGCTCTTTCCCAGAGGGTGCCCAGCCAGTCCGATGCCCTTATTTCAGAGGTGGGAAATTTTGGCATCTACCCACATGCAAACAGACGTGCTCTTCTCGAGAAAAGACATCTCCCTTTTCCCAAGTGCAGTGGATACGCCTCGCATCATGTTTGCTCCAGATCTTAAGCTTCATACCTGTCCCTGTGAAATGGGATCTTGTCCCCCGGGGTGCAAAGGCTATGCAGAAAAATAAGGCTCAATTGCCCTTTAAGGCTGAAAGCCATATTTGGGGTGAGGATCCAACTTCCAAGGCGGCTAATGTTTGTGAAAATCATTACCTTATCACTCTGTGTTTGGGCTTGCAGGCGACAGACCAACCATAGGCAGACCACACATCCTTTTCTTTTCAAGCATACTTAACCAAACTTGGGGGGAGTCATGCATTTCTAATGCTGCAAAAGCTTGTTTTATAATAGCATTATCTCTTTTTCGTTTATAACTCATTTTACATAGCATCCAACACAAAATCCCCAACCCACACATCATTAATCCCAATAAGGCTAAACTTCCAGCCCATTCTTTTACCCAGGAGGACGCCTGTAATATCCAATCAGTAATTTTCCCGAAAAGGGGCCACATTTACCCTGGTTGAATTAACAATCATAATTTCATATCTCAATTGTCTTGTAAGGTTTTCAAAATCATTTTACCATTGTCCAGTAAACATCTGACCCAACTGCCTTGACAGATTAGCGGTATAAAGACATCGGCAACGTATAATTGTCCAACTGTCTGTCCATGGGAAGAAAAGGTAACTGCAATGATGAATTGGTCGTGAACAGATACAGGAAAACACGAGCGTCATGCTTCACAGGCATCGGTATTGGAAAGGTCTTCATCAGCGCCCAAAAAATCCTCTCCTGGGCCATCACTGGATCTGCTAGTATTACCACCAACATGAGAATCATCTTCATCGTCAGTGCCTTTCTCGGGTTCTCCTTCCACCTTTCGCGTCAATCACAATGGGACCCAAAGCGGTGTTTCCTGCTCCTGTGGTAAAACACAAACAGCTCCCCTGGATCTCCTTACTACGGGATCCGGTCCGCACCAAGTATTTGTAATAACATCCTTCCATTTAACCATCTCAGTTATAATTTTAGGGTTTTGGGCAGCATGTCTATCTGCTGCTGACTTATCATCACTATTTAAAATTAAAAAATTTAAAATAAAAAGTGCAAGGGAAAGTCTTTCCCTGGGAGATGCTCCTTCCGCAATTCCCCCTTTTTGTTTTTGAAGTATTTCTTTTAATTTTTGTTGGTTCTTTCCACAATTCCTTGTCCTTGCGGATTGTATGGTAATCCTGTTGTATGGGCTACTTGCATTTGCGCACAAAAGGCGCGGAAACCATGAGAAGTATAGGCAGGGCCATTATCAGTTTTTAAGTGAAGGGGTTTTCCCCAGGCCGCCCAGGCTTCTAAACAATGTACTTTTACATGGGAAACCTTTTCTCCTGCCAAGGGCGTGGCATGTACTATGCCAGAATAGGTATCCACTGAGACATGTAAATATTTTAATTTTCCAAATTCCGCTAAATGAGTAACATCCATTTGCCACAGGGCATTTGGTTTTAAGCCTCTAGGGTTTATCCCCACATTAGTAGAGGGGAGAAAAATCACACAAGACTGACAGGCTTTAACAATATTTCGTGCTTCATGTCTGGTTATATTAAATTTTATTCTAAGAGTATTAGCAGGTACATGATATAACTGATGAAAAGTTTTTGCTGATTCTACAGAATCAATAGCTGTCAAAACCATGGCCCTAATTGCCTTATCTACCTGGGCATTAGCCTTAGCCATGGGACATGGCAACAAAGTATGAGCTCTCATGTGCCCTATATAAAAGGGATTCTTTCTTGCCAAAATAAGGGATTGAATCTGTAATAATATGTTAGAAACCATGCTGGCCTGCCTAATTGAGGCAGGCACTTCAAGAGAAATAACAGCATTAACAACATATTGTGAATCAGAAAAAAGATTAAAGGGCTCTTCAAATCTTTTAAACACCTCTAGAACCACCAGGCACTCCGTGACCTGGGGAACATCCGGTAGAAAATATAACACGACTGGATTTTGACCTTCCACCAAAAGGCACCCTGACCAGTTTTTGACCCATCAGTATAAATAGTCAAGGCTGTAACCAAAGGCTTCTTAGAGGTAATAATGGGAAAATAAACCAAATTTCTCTCTACAAAGGCAAACAGGGGATGCTTGGGATAATGGCTATCAATAATATTGGGAAAGGCACATAATAAAATTGCCCATATATCCACAGTGGCAGCCAAAGTTTCCACCTGATTCCTGGTATAGGGAATAATTAATTTATCGGGTATTTTAGCAAAATGCATCAAACAATACTTTAGGCCCAACAGGGCTTGAGTTGCAACAAGCTCAGGAAAATATTGAACAGTTCTTGCTCCAAGAGAATTACCATGAAGCCACCACAGAGGGCCGTCCTGCCATAAGACCCCTGTAGGATAATTCTTTGTCTTTAAAATACACAACATAAGTAAATGACCTGGATTATAAAGACACACTTGAGCCTTAATTATTGCCCCTTCAATCCTTTTTAGGGCCGCAAAAGCCTGTGGGGTAAGTTTTCGTGTAGATGTGACATCCGGGTTACCTTCCAAAATGGAAAATAAAGGCAGTAATTCTGCTCGAGGAATGTTTAAATATCCCCGGTTCCAGTTGATGTCTCCCAACAGTTGTTGAAAATCATTGAGTGTCTTTAAGTGGGCAGTCCGAATAGAAATTTTTTGAGGTCGAATAAAGGCAGGAGTAACAATGGCGCCTAAGAATTTTACCACCTTGGATTGTTGTACTTTATCAGGGGCAATAATAAGCCCTCTCTGTTCAAGTAGGGAAACCACCTGTTGATAGGCTCTCTGAAGTACCTCAAGAGAGGAAGCAGCTAGCAGGATATCATCCATATAATGAATGATTTTTACCAGGGGAAACTCCTGTCTAACTGACAGCAGGGCCGAATCCACAAACAGTTGACAAATAGTCGGGCTATTAGCCATGCCTTGCGGCAAGACCTTCCACTGATACCGGACATCTGGCTGTTCATGATTAACAGAGGGCAACGTAAAGGCAAAACGTTCTCTATCCTCAGGGCAAAGGGGTATTGAGAAGAAGCAATCTTTAATGTCTAAGGTCAACACAGGCCAATCTCGGGGCAGCGCCGAAAGTAGAGGAAGTCCTCTCTGGACTGGTCCCATGACCTGCATTTGCGCGTTTACTGCCCTTAAGTCATGTAACAATCTGCACTTGCCAGAAGCCTTTTTAATAATAAAAATGGGTGTGTTCCAGGGAGATACAGAGGGCTCAACGTGTCCCAATTTTAACTGTTCCTCAACTAAATTTTTTGCAGCTTCCAATTTTTCTTGTGAAAGGGGCCACTGGGGGACCCACACCGATTTCTGAGTCAACCAGGGTACGGGTACCGCATTATTGTTGGAAGCTTTTGTTTCAGTGGCCCCTAGGAAAAACCCAATCCTTTCCTATTAAATTTTGCAACAGGCTCAACGGGTTCTGGGCGTCCCTGAAGACATCTGCCAAGCCCTTGAGTTGGAACATATCCCTGCTATTTCATGATGTTTTGACTAACTTCTGAATAATTATTAGTCAGTTTAAGTTTTAATTGTTGTTGCACATCCCGTCCCCAAAGATTGACAGGGACGTCGATTACAAACGGTTGGATTGTCCCCTGTTGGCCTTCTTCAGTTCTCCACACTAACTCTTTAGCACTGACACAGGGAGTATTAGCATATCCAAGTCCTTGTAAAGTTTGAGAAGATTTTTGTAATGGCCACTGCTTGGGCCAGGTCTTTGATTGAATAATGCTCCGATCGGCTCCGGTATCTACCAGGCCAAGAAAGGACTTTCCCTCTATTTGTAGGGATAGCATGGGTCTCTGGTCCAATTCCATCGACAGGCATACAAGATCAATCCCTGTGGAGCCTAAGCCTGCGGCTCCCCTTTCCTTTTGTAGTGAAAGAAAGTTTTCATGTTTTGAAGGTAAAATTAAAAGCTGGGCAATCCTATCTCCCGGGGCTATAGAGATTACTCCGTAAGGGGAGTGGCACAAAACCTTGATTACTCCTGAATAGTCAGAATCTATAACGCCCGGGAAAATTATTAGTCCTTTTAAGGTGGAGGAGGAGCGCCCTAACACCAATCCCACCGTGCCTCTTTCTAATGGTCCAGTTACATTAGTATCCAATATTTGTACGCCCATGGCTGGAGTTAAGACCAATCCGGAGGAGGCACAGAGGTCCAACCCTGCGGAGCCTGGCCGAACTGGCTGCTGTAGGCTGGAAACAGGTGCCGGAGTCTGAAGTGCCCCATAAATTTGAGGGCCCTGGGGACGGGGGCCCCTTGTCCCGTTTTTTGGCTCCTGGCCTGCACTAAGAGAAGGAATGGGCTGTCCATTAATATCTTTCACTGACTTGCATTCATTGGCCCAATGTTTTCCCTTCTTGCACCTAGGACATGTTCCTGGCATCTTTTGAACTCCCTGAGGACCCTGGGGAGCAGTTCTGGGACACTGGTGTTTAAAGTGTCCAAGTTGGCCACATTTGAAGCATCCTTTACCTTTAGAGTCCTTGGCCGCTCGGGTGGCTGACAGTACAGCTGCAGCCAGGCCTGCATTAGTTAATGGCCCCCCTATTTCCCTGCAGGCTTTTACCCATGCTTCCAGGCCCTTTTCCTTGACCGGCACAATAGCTCTCTGACATTCCTTTGTACTTTGCTCAAAAATAATTTGTTGGACAACTGGCATAAAGACTTCAAGATTTCCAAAAACGCGCTCCGCCGTTTCGAGCACACGGGCCACAAAATTGGAGAATGGCTCTGTGACAGCTTGAGTAACTTTGGTGAGGCTGCCAGTGACCTGGCCTGTGTTTGGGATTGCCCTCCAGGACTTGTAAAAAACCTCATTTATTTGTTTATAAACATCCCAGGGGAAATTTGTCTGATCGGCAGCCCATTGTCCTTGCCCTAGGAGCATGTCCACGGTCCACTCGGGCCGCCCTTCTTGTACATTTACTCTATATTGAGCCTGAGCTCTGTCCATAACTATAGACCTGAAGTCAAGGAACTGTCCATGATTGAGGCATGTCCGCGTGACCTCATACCAATCATTAGGTGTCATAGCATTAACAGTTAGTCTTCTAAGCAAGGCAGTGGTATAACTGGCCGTAACTCCATAATTACGTACTGCCTCCATCAAATCCTTTAACTGTTTATAGGAGACTGGTTCAAAGGTCCTCTCCTGAGTAACTGGGTTCTCAAAAACTGGGAACGCAGCTGCCAGGCGGGACCAAGTGCTTCCTTTTATGAAATGACATTTTCCCGGCGCCACAGGATAGGGCGGGGGCGCAGAGGGCATGATTCTCTCTTGCTTATTTCCTTTAGACACTCCGGCCAGAAGAGGTCGTCGAACTCCATACCTACCCTCCTCATACCTAGCAACCGCCTCCTCCAAGCCTTCTCCCTCTTTCGGGTCCTGTTCCTCATCTGAATTGTTAGTCACTTCCTCATCTGAGCTGTTTAATTCCTCATTTGAATCGTTTAGCTCCTCATCTCTAGACTCCCTTATTTGTAAATGTTGAAACATGTCTAGATCCGGGTAAAGCTGCCCGGGGAGCGGCTCCATTGCTCTTATGACTTGGTCCTCCTTATCACCCTCCTGCACGGTATCTTGGTAGGGTGCGTCCACCCTCTCTTCTTTGACATAACGTCTCTTTTCTTTATTTTCTTTCCCTTTTCTTTTTGGCCTACCCTTTTCCTCCCCATTTGATTCTGCCTCGGAGAGACTATCCTGGTGCTTCATCAATGTCCTACTGATTTCCTTCACAATCTCTGAGTTGCCGCAACACAGACAAATGCAACAAAAACACACCAGCAGCACCCACAAAGGAAGGACAACAGCAAGCACCCAGAATTGTACCCCAAAAAACAGCATATCTGGGGATCTCAGCTGATCAGGCTGATACTTACCGACGTCTCCTCTCCGTATGTCGAGTTCTGAATCCTCCTCGGTCCCTCGCTTGTCGTCCTGTCTTCCCAGGGTCCCGGGTCTCGGCACCAGTTGCGGCGAGCTCCTCGACCAGCGAGGAAGAACGACCACCACTCGAGGCTTCTTCTCAAATCATACTTTACTGGAGAGCCTTTTGATTGAAGGGGGAGCAGGAAGCGAAAGGGGCGAGGCATCAAAAAGCAGCTGCTTATATAGGGAACAGGAACACGGGTCGCTCCACCATTGGCTGCCGCCCTACTGCCACAAAGAGGTGCCGCGGGATTGGCCAGGGATCATCATGTGATTCGCGCATGCGCATAACTTAGGACAGGTAGTCGAGCACAGCATTGCCTTATATGGAGTTGTTTACCTCTAAGGAGTCAGGAAACGGGCGCCATCTTATAATGGCGTTTGTCCCGGCTCCCTACAATCTGCAAAACGGGATAGTTTTATTTCCTCTTTCCCTACTTGGATCCCCTTTATGCTTGCTTCTTGCCTTATTGTACTGCCTAGGAATTCTAGTACTACGTTAAAAAGGAGTGGAGAGAGTGGGCATCGTTGCCTCGTTCCTCATTTTAGAGGGAATGGCTTTAGATTTTCACCATTAAGTATAATACTAGCAGTGGGTTTCTCATACACAGCCTTTATTACATTGAGAAATGTTCCATGGAGTCCTAGTTTCTTCACATCTTTTAACATAAAGGGGTTTTGGATCTTGTCAAATGCCTGTTCCGCATCTATTGAGACAATCATGTGATTTTTGTCCTTGCTCCTTTTGATGTGTTGAATTATATTAATTGATTTGTGTATGTTGAACCAGCTTTGCCTCCCTGTGATGAATCCAGTTGGATCATAGTGTATAATTTTTTGATGAGTTGTTGTAGACGGTTGGCCAGTATTTTGTTGAGAAGTTTTGCATCGATGTTCATCAAAGAAATGGGTCTATAGTTCTCTTTCTTTCATGAATCTCTGTCTGGTTTGGGGATGAGGGATATACTGGCTTCACAGAATGAGTTTGGTAAAGAACCTTCATTTTCAATTTCATTGAAGAGCTTGAGGAGTATTGGTATGAGCTCTGCTTTGAAGACTTTATAGAATTCAGCTGTGAATCCATCTGGCCCTGGGCTCTTTTTAAGTGGAAGTTGTCTAATTTCCATTTATATTTCAGAGCTTGAAATAGGCCTGTTGAGTTGGGTTAGCTCTTCTTGGTTCAGTGTGGGTATGTTAATATTGTCTAGGAATTCATCCATTTCTTCTAGATTCTCAAAATTGTGGGCGTAAAGGTTTGAGAAGTATTCCCTCATGATATTCTGGATCTTGGTAATTTCTGTCGTGATATTACCATTTTCATCTGCGATTTTGTTTATTTCGATATGCTCTCTTGCTTTTTTGGTAAGGTTTGCTAAGGGCGTGTCAATTGTGTTAATTCTTTCAAAGAACCAACTCCTTGTTTTGTTGATTCTTTCTATAGTTTTTTTTATCCCAAATCATTTAATTCTGCTTTGATTTTAATAATTTGCTTTCTCCTAATGGGTTTAGGGTTGGTTTGTTGCTCTTTTTCCAGGAGGCTAAAGTGAGACATTAACTAGTTGGTTTGCCATTTTTCCAACTTGCTGTTGTAGGCACTCAGCACTATAAATTTTCCTCTGAGTACTGCCTTTGTTGTGTCCCTAAGGAGTTGATATTTGTGTGCTCCTTATTGTTAAATTTCATAAACAGTTGGATATCTGTTCTGATCTCTTCGATTACCCATTGTTTTTGATTCAACAATGTGTTGTTCAATCTCCATGAGTTACAGGGTTTTTGTTGGTGGACATATGTGTTCAGCTCCAATTTGAGGCCTTTATGGTCTGAGAGTGTGCATGGAATAATTTCAGTGTTTCTGAATCTGTCCAGGTTTGTTTTATGGCCTAAGATGTGGTCTATTATGGAAAATGTTCCATGTGCTGCTGAGAAAAACGTATATTGTGTTGTTACTGGGTGGAATATTCTGCAGATGTCTGTTAGATCTAGTTGGTCTATATAGTTGTTCAGTTCTAAGGTTTCTCTGTTGAGTTTTGCCTTGTTGATCTGTCCATAGGTGAGAGTGGTGTGTTAAACTCACCAACAATCACTGTATTTCGATCTATGTATGGTTTCAGTGTAAGTAAAGTTTGCTTGATGAAGTTTGGAGCTCCGGGATTGGTGTGTAAATATTTAGGATCGTTATGTCTTCCTGGGGGAAAGATCCCTTTAGTAGTATGTAGTAACCTTCTTTGTCTTTTCTTACTAATTTTAGTTTGAAGTCTATTGTATCTGATATGAGGATGGCAACTCCAGCCTGTTTATGGGGGCAGTTAGCTTGATAGAGTTTATTCCAACCTCTCACTTTCAAAAGATGATTGTTTTTGGGTAAGATGTGTCTCTTGAAGACAGCAGAACGATGGCTCTTGCTTTTTGATCCAACTAGACAGCCTATGCCGTTTAATTGGAGAGTTAAGTCCATTGATATTGAGAGTTAGGATTGAGAGATATTTATTAGTTCCTACCATTTTTAAAAGCTTTTAGTAGGGCCTGTGTCTTGACAGTTCTTGTGGTCCTTAGATGGTATGCTGTTTAGGTGCCATTTCTTTCCCTATATTGCATTTATTTTGGTTTTCTATGTATAGAGCATCTTTGAGAATTCTCTGTAGTGTTGGTTTTGTTTCGACATATTGTTGCAGCTTTTCCCTGGAATGGAATGTTTTTATTGTTCCCTCAGTTATGAATGAGAGCTTAGCTTGCTACAGTATTCTTGGTTGGTAGTTATTTGATTTAAGGGCATGACATATATGCTTCCAGTCACTTCGTGCTTGCATGGTCTCTGCTGAGAAATCTGGGGTTATTCTGATTGGTTTGCCTTTATAGGTTACTGATCCATTTTCCCTGACTGCCTTTAGGATCTTTCCTTTCGTTTCTATTGATCCAGTTCGGGTCACAATGTGGCGGTGGGATGGTCTTTTCTGGTCAGGTCTGTTTGGGGTTCTAAAAGCTTCTCGTATCTGGATGGGCCTGCCCTTCTGGATATTTGGGAAATTCTCTGAGATGATTCCCTGAAGTATATTTCCAATACCATTGACCTCTCAATGACCACGCCCTCCTCAATACCAAGTAGCCTTAAATTAAGCTTCCTAATTGTATCTTGGACCTCCTGAAGCCCTCTCTCAATTTTCCTATATTTGGATTACTCATTTTCTGTTCTTTCTCTATAATAACTAAACTATCTTCAGCCCCGGAAATTCTCTCCTCTGCATTGTCTAACCTGATATCAAAGCTATCTACTTTATATTTCATCTCCCTTGCTCCTAATCGCTCAGTTTTGATGCCTTGCATCTCTTGTTTTAGATCATGAATGGATTTCTTTATCTCCTTGATTTCCTTTTGAGTGGTTAGCTCAGTAGCTTTAATTTCTTTGGACATTTGCTGGAGTTTGGTCAGGTTTTTATTTGTGGATTCCATGAATTCATCCATCTTTCTTTGAAAAACCTTTATTATGGCCTCCTTTATGGCTTCTTCTTTTTCACTTATCACCTTGTTTGTGCTTTCCTCTTGTTCAGCTATGGCTTCCTCCATTATCTCTTTCTTTATATTTTCACATTTTCCATTAATGATGTTTATCAATTGCATTTGTGTAGCACTTGGAAGACTCTCCTCTAAGTTTGCCAGTGACTGTTCCATTGTCTGTTTACATTGGGTGGGGGATGTTGTTTCTTGATTTGACAGTTTTCTTGAGTTTCTTGTTCTGCCCATTTGAAAATGGGAGCAAGATTACTACTAAATATGATTACAGTTATTCAGATATAACCAACCTAGACCTCTGTAGCTGGCAGACACTAGATGTTCACAAGTTTTGATTGGTATTATCACTCTTTCTTTTTGTGCACTTACAGACCAGTCTAATACAACCACTGATAAGCGATTTATACCCAAAACAATAAGCCTCTCAATCCAATCTCTATTGTCTTTAAATCCCTCTGAGCCTAGAGAATAATTAACCACCTACATATACAATATTGCTCAACAACCATCAAGTGTAGGTCTGTGCAGTATAAGGGTTGAAAGAAGAGCAGAGGTCCAGAGATAGAAAAAAAGAATGAGTGAGGTCAGGGGAGGTACAAGAGGATTAAAGTAGGAGTGTAAGAATATTGTAGTCATGAAGAAAAGGTATAGCATAAGGATAACTGACCTAAGTTGGTAAGTAGGTAGCATATTTGAGTACAAAGTTTGGAAAGTATTAGAATAAAACTTATGTGTTGCTACACGACTAGCTCTTAGCTCAACCAATGGCCTCAGAGTGGACCGTGGGATGGATCTGTTTTTCTTGTCTACCTTGAGGGAAAGGGGTATTTCACAAGATGCAGAAGCGAAGATTTCAGAAGCAAATGCTGTGAGTGAATTAGCTCGTGCAAAGCATTTTATTTTCTTTTATCTTTCTGCCAGTCTTGGGGCTTGAATTCAGGGCCTGAGCACTGTCCTCGGGTTTTTTCAAATTTAGCCCTCTGCCACTTGAGCCACAGTGCCACATCTAGATTTTCTATCTATGTGATACTGAGCAATCAAACCCAGATCTTCATGGATGCTAGGCAAGCACTCTACCACTATGCCAAACTCTCAACCCTGACATAGTAATTATAAAGTCATCATCATCATATGAAAATATCCTTTCTCCTACAAAGAATGAACACTTATCTATGTGTGTAATGCTTTTTTTTAAAATTTCACTAATTCTTCTGTGTTTTTCCCTCTTGCATTTTTTACACATGACAGCAAAGATAATCATCAGGAAAAAATTGATTAGGATACAGAAACCTAATAATATCCTAGTAGATTGACCTCAAAAATATGGGCAAGATGCCCTGTGTGTTTGACGTAGTGGTAGAGTCCTTGGCTACCACGCAAAAAGACTCAGGTTTGATTCCTCATTACCACATATATAGCAAACGCTGCAAGTGGTGCTGTGGCTTGGTGGGACAGCTAAAGCCTAAAGAAAGCCCAAGAACAATGTTCACACTGTCAGATCAAGTCCCAAGACTAGCAAAAACAAAAAAAAAATTCGACAAGGAGCAAAATGCAGGCAGAGAAGGCACTGTGAAGCAAATGTTTTGTAAAGGATGAGGGCAATATCAACCCTTAGGTTTGGATCTTACCTAAGAAAGGCTCCTTGAGCCTGAACCAGACTGGTAGTTGGGCCTTGTGGAAGACATTGGGATTGGACAACTAAGGTGTGCTGTTTACTACATCCACATGTATATTGTGAGATTGTAGGAGAGATTCAGCCTCCAGTATGTCTTTGGTGAGGTCTTCTGTGAGCAAGGATCTTTGGTCATTTGGTAAAGAACTTTCATTTTCAATTTCGTTGAAGAGCTTGAGGAGTATTTGTGTGAGCTCTGCTTTGAAGACCTTATAGAATTCAGCTGTGAATCAATCTGGCCCTGGGCTCTTTTTAAATGGAAGTTGTCTAATTTCCATTTGTATTTCAGACCTCTTCTTGGTTCAGTGTGGGTATGTTAATATTGTCTAGGAATTCATCCATTTCTTCTAGATTCTCAAATTTGTTGGCGTAAAGGTTTGAGAAGTATTCCCTCATGATATTCTGGATCTTGGTAATTTCTGTCGTGATATTACCATTTTCATCTGCGATTTTGTTTATTTCGATATGCTCTCTTGTTTTTTTGGTAAGATTTGCTAAGGGCTTGTCAATTTTGTTAATTCTCTCAAATAAACAACTCCTTGTTTTGTTGATTATTTCTATAGTTTTTTTTTATTCCAAATCATTTAATTCTGCTTTGATTTTAATAATTTGCTTTCTCCTAATGGGTTTAGGGTTGGTTTGTTGCTCATTTTCCAAGAGGTTAAGGTGAGACATTAACTAGTTGGTTTGCCATTTTCCGACTTGCTGTTGTAGGCACTCAGCGCTATAAATTTTCCTCTGAGTATTGCCTTTGTTGTGTCCCTATGGAGTTGATATTTGTGTGCTCCTTATAGTTAAATTTCATAAACAGTTGGATATCTGTTCTGATCTCTTCGATTACCCATTGTTTTTGATTCAACAATGTGTTGTTCAGTCTCCATGAGTTACAGGTTTTTCGTTCGTGGAGATGTGTGTTCAGTTCCAATTTGATGCCTTTATGGTCTGAGAGTGTGCATGGAATAATTTCAGTGTTTCTGAATCTGTCCAGGTTTGTTTTATGGCCTAAGATGTGGTCTATTTTGGAAAATGTTCCATGTGCTGGTGAGAAAAACGTATATTGTGTTGTTACTGGGTGGAATATTCTGCAGATGTCTGTTAGATCTAATTGGTCTATGTAGTTGTTCAGTTCTAAGGATTCTCTGTTGAGTTTTGCCTTGTTGATCTGTCCATAGGTGAGAGTGGGGTGTTAAACTCACCAACAATCACTGTATTTCGATCTAAGTATGGTTTCAGTGTAAGTAAAGTTTGCTTGATGAAGTTTGGAGATCCGGGATTGGGTGTGTAAATATTTAGGATTGTTATGTCTTCCTGGAGGAATGATCCCTTTAGTAGTATGTAGTAACCTTCTTTGTCTTTTCTTACTAATTTTAGTTTGAAGTCTATTGTATCTGATATGAGGATGGCAACTCCAGCCTGTTTATGGGGGAAGTTAGCTTGATAGAGTTTATTCCAACCTCTCACTTTCAAAAGATGATTGTTTTGGGTAAGATGTGTCTCTTGAAGACAGCAGAACGATGGCTCTTGCTTTTTGATCCAACTAGACAGCCTATGCCGTTTAATTGGAGAGTTAAGTCCATTGATATTGAGAATTAGGATTGAGAGATATTTATTAGTTCCTACCATTTTTAAAAGCTTTTAGTAGGGCCTGTGTCTTGACAGTTCTTGTGGTCCTTAGATGGTATGCTGTTTAGGTGTCATTTCTTTCCCTATATTGAATTTATTTTGGTTTTCTATGTATAGAGCATCTTTGAGAATTCTCTGTAGTACTGGTTTTCTTTTGACATATTGTGGAAGCTTTTCCCTGGAATGGAATGTTTTTTATTGTTCCCTCAGTTATGAATGAGAGCTTAGCTGGCTACAGTATTCTTGGTTGGTAGTTATTTGATTTAAGGGCATGACATATATGCTTCCAGTCACTTCGTGATTGCATGGTCTCTGCTGAGAAATCTGGGGTTATTCTGATTGGTTTGCCTTTATAGGTTACTGATCCCTTTTCCCTGGCTGCCTTTAGGATCTTTTCTTTCGTTTCTATTGATCCAGTTCGGGTCACAATGTGGCGGTGGGATGGTCTTTTCTGGTCAGGTCTGTTTGGGGTTCTAAAAGCTTCTCGTATCTGGATGGGCCTGCCCTTCTGGATATTTGGGAAATTCTCTGAGATGATTCCCTGAAGTATATTTCCAATACCATTGACCTCTTTCTCCACGCCCTCCTCAATACCAACTAGCCTTAAATTAGGCTTCCTAATTGTATCTTGGACCTGCTGAAGCGCTCTCTCATATTTCCTAGATTTGGATTGACTCATTTTCTGTTCTTTCTCTATAATGCCTAAATTATATTCAGCCCCAGAAATTCTCTCCTCTGCATTGTCTAACCTGCTATCAAAGCTATCTACTTTATTTTTCATCTCCCTTGCTTCTAATTGCTCACTTTTGATGACTTTCATCTCTTGTTTTAGATCATGTATGGATTTCTTTACCTCCTTGATTTCCTTTTGAGTGGTTAGCTCAGTAGCTTTATTTTCTTTGGACATTTGCTGGAGTTTGGTCACGTTTTTACTTGTGGATTCTATGAATTCATCCATCTTTCTTTGAAAAACCTTTATTGTGGCCTCCTTTATGGCTTCTTCTTTTTCACTTATCGCCTTGTTTATGCTTTCCTCTTGTTCAGCTATGGCTTCCTCCATTATCTCTTTCTTTATATTTTCACATTTTCCATTAATGATGTTTATCAATTGTATTTGTGTAGCACTTGGAAGACTCCCCTCTAGGTTTGCCAGTGACTGTTCCATTGTCTGTTTACATTGGGTGGGGAATGTTGTTTCTTGATTTGACATTTTTCTTGAGTTTCTTGTTCTGCCCATTTGGCTCAGGAGGAAGAAAGATGTTGCTTTGCTCTTGCCTATGGTCAGGAAACTCGAGTCTGAGGCATGGAAGTTGTTGATGTCTTACTCGAAGATGTACGTGTTGATCATTGCCAAGCCACAAATCCAGTATAATAGGCCTTTCTCTAAGAAGAAGACCAGGAAAATCCAGGGCAACCAGATGAGGTATATTTCTAAGAAGAAATGTATTCGACCCCGTCATTCTCCCCACACACTACATCTTTCTTTTTTTTTAATTTTTTATTGTAATTAGTAAAAGGGTTACATGATATTTGGCAGATAGAAGGTGCATTAATTCATGTACATTGATACCCTTTCACATGTCTTGGTACACATTTCCCTCCTACCCCACACCCCCCACCCCTCTTGGTTTTCCCCCCTTCCCTATCAAATTTCAAATATCCAAATACAAATTAATTCTATATATCAGATAACAAAGTGAGATACTATACCAATATGGGATAACCAAGGGACAGCAAAGGAGATGAGAGACAACATAGTACATTAAGGACAACAATCATTCATTATGTGGCTTTTGTTTCAATATCCTGGAGGTCCTTTCAATTAGCTTCACATTATATGGCCTTATATATGGCCATTTGCTCTATTGCAAATCTCTGCTAGTAGAGCCCAAGGTTTCTACTGATTATGTCGAATGAGGGAAACCACTGAGCCTAAGTTCCTTTGAGTCTGGCTTACTTCACTTAATACGATTTGTTCTATGCCTTTCCATTTCCTAACAAATGAGGCGATGTCATTCTTTCTGACAGCAGCATAGAATTCCATTGTGTACAAATACCACAACTTGTTGATCCAGTCATCAACTGAGGGACATCTGGGTTGGTTCCATATCTTTGCTATGGTGAATAGTGCTGCAATCAACATTGTTGTGCTAGTGGGTTTAGTATGCCCTTGTTTCTGGATTGTTGGGTAATTGCCAAGTAGTGGAATTGCTGGGTCCTAGGGGAGTTCTATCTTTAGCCTTTTGAGGCATTGCCACACTGCTTTCCATAGTGGTTGAACGAGTTTGCACTTCCACCAACAGTGTAGTAGTGAACCCTCCTGGCCACATCCCCTCCAGCATCTGTTGTCATTCGTTTTCCTGATCCTGGCCATTCTAAATGGAGTGAGGTGGAATATTAGAGTTGTTTTGATTTGCGTTTCTTTTATTACCAGAAATGTTGTGCATTTATTCATGTGTCTATAGGCCATTTTTGTTTCTTCTTCAGAGAAGACTCTCTTTAAGTCTTTGGCCCATTTTTCAATGGGATGGGTGTTACTTTGGAGGTTAGTTTTGGAGTGATTCAATTTTTTGAGTTGTTGATATATTTTAGATATGAGGCCTTTGTCCGTTGTTTGGTTGGTGAAGATCTTCTCCCACTCTGTAGGCTTCCTGATTAGTTTACTAGCTATATCCGTTGCCATACAAAAGCTCTGCAGTTTAATGCAGTCCCACTTATCCAGTCTTTCTCTGATTTGTTGTGATTCTTGGTCCTTATTAAGAAAGTTTTGACCTGTGCCAAGCAGACCTAGTGTATCTCCTATTCCTTCCTGTAAACTTTTCAGTGGGTCAGCTTTTACCTCCAGGTGTTTGATCCATTTGGAGTTAATTCTAGTGCAAATGACAAAGAAGGATCCAACTTTAGTTTTCTGCAGGTGCTTAACCAGTTCTGCCAGCACAACTTGTTGAAGAGGCTATCTTTCTTCCATTCTATTTTTTGGCTCCTTTGTCAAAGATTAGGTGGCCATAGGTCTGGGGTTTAATATCTGGGTCCGCAGTTCTATTCCATTGGACTTCAGGCCTGTTCTTGTGCCCGTACCAAGCTGTTTTGAGAATTATAGCTCTGTAATAGAGTCTAAAGTTTGGAATTGAAATTCCTCCAGCGCTGTTCTTTCTGCTAAGAAGTGTTTTTGCTATACCGGGTCTTTTATTATTCCATATGAAATTTTGAATTGCCTCTTGTATTTCTTTAAAGAATGACATTGGGATGTTGATGGGTATTGCATTGAATTTGTAGATAGCCCTTGGCAAGATTGTCATTTTCACAATGTTGATTCTTCCAATCCAGGAGCATGGGAAGTTTTTCCATTTCCTTAGTTCTGCTTTAATTTTCTTTTTTAGGGTTTAAAGTTTTCATCTAAACGGTCCTTTACATTCTTAGTTAAGCTAATTCCTAAGTACTTTATTTTCTTTGAGGCTATTGTGAAAGGAGTTTCTTTCCTGATTATTGCCTCGTGCCTCTCACTGTTGGCGTAAAGGAAGGCAGTTGATTTGTGAGGGTTGATTTTATGGCCTGCTACACTTCCAAAGCTTTGAATCAGCTCAAGGATCTTGGGAGTAGAGTCTATAGGATTCTTTAAATACAGAATCATGTCATCTGCAAAGAGGGATAGTTTTATTTCTTCTTTCCCTACTTGGATCCCCTTTATGCTTCTTCTTGCCTTATTGCACTGCCTAGGAATTCTTGTACTATGTTAAAAATGAGTGAAGAGAGTGGGCATCCTGAATGCTACCCCTTAGCACTTTTATGCAAATATTAGGCTTGTGGCATTTTAAGCAAAATTCAACGTTCTGTTTTTTGCTGGTTAATCAGAGGTAAAAATCTTATGGAATTTATTGCATGGCTGATTTTGATCTGGAATCCTCAGGTCTCAGCTTATCTTCAGTAGCTAGGATTACAGTACTTTTACAACCTGTATGCTCATACACATCGCTTCTGATCCAAACACTCATTGTTCAATTTAACTAACAAGATGTGAGGAAAGATGATTGACTGTAATTTACTAGATGGGCTTCTAGTGAGTATATATTTCCACTTCCACTCTGAAGCCAGGGAAATGTTTCTGGTACATGTTTCAACTATCTCCCAAAGAGGAAATTATGTGTGAGTACGTTTGCTAGTACTTCAGATAGGAAATGGACTTTGGTGTTTGGAACCTGTTGTGCAGAGTGTATCAGTTGGGCTGTGATAACCGAGATGATGTTTCAGACAGGAAACATCCCACATAACAAAGGTTTTACAAAGAAAGATGGAAGAATTCGTAGAATTCACATGTAAAAACGTGACCAAACTCCAGCAAATGTCCAAAGAAAATAAAGCTACTGAGCTAACCACTCAAAAGGAAATCAAGGAGATAAAGAAATCCATACATGATCTAAAACAAGAGATGCAAGGCATCAAAAGTGAGCAATTAGAAGCAAGGGAGATGAAAAATAAAGTAGATAGCTTTGATAGCAGGTTAGACAATGCAGAGGAGAGAATTTGCGGGGCTGAAGATAATTTAGGTATTACAGAGAAATAACAAAAAATGAGTCAATCCAAATCTAGGAAATATGACACATCGCTTCAGGAGGTCCAAGATACAATTAGGAATCCTAATTTAAGGCTAGTTGGTATTGAGGAGGGCGTGGATAAAGAGGTCAATGGTATTGGAAATACACTTCAGGGAATCATCTCAGAGAATTTCCCAAATATCCAGAAGGGCAGGCCCATCCAGATACGAGAAGCTTTTAGAACCCCAAACAGACCTGACCAGAAAAGAACATCCCACCGACACATTGTGATCCGAACTGGATCAATAGAAACGAAAGGAAAGATCCTAAAGGCAGCCAGGGAAAAGGGATCAGTAACCTATAAAGGCAAACCAATCAGAATAACCCCAGATTTCTCAGCAGAGACCATGCAAGCACGAAGTGACTGGAAGCATATATGTCATGCCCTTAAATCAAATAACTACCAACCAAGAATATTGTAGCCAGCTAAGCTCTCATTCATAACTGAGGGAAGAATAAAAACATTACATTCCAGTGAAAAGCTGGAAAAATATGTTGAAACAAAACCAAAACTACAGATAATTCTCACTACATAGAAAACCAAAATAAATGCAATATAGGGAAAGAAATGGCACCTAAACAGCATACCATCTAAGGACCACAAGAACTGTCAAGACACAGGCCCTACTAAAAGCTTTTAAAAATGGTAGGAACTAATAAATATCTCTCAATCCTAACTCTCAATATCAATGGACTTAACTCTAAAATTAAACGGCATAGGCTGTCTAGTTGGATCCAAAAGCAAGAGCCATCATTCTGCTGTCTTCAAGAGACACATCTTACCCCAAAACAATCATCTTTTGAAAGTGAGAGGTTGGAATAAACTCTATCAAGCTAACTGCCCCCATAAACAGGCTGGAGTTGCCATCCTCATATCAGATACAATAGACTTCAAACTAAAATTAGTAAGAAAAGACAAAGAAGGTTACTACATACTACTAAAGGTATCTTTCCTCCAGGAAGACATAACGATCCTAAATATATACACACCCAATCCCGGAGCTGCAAACTTCATCAAGCAAACTTTACTTACACTGAAACCATACATAGATCGAAATACAGTGATTGTTGGTGAGTTTAACACACCACTCTCACCTATGGACAGATCAACAAGGCAAAACTCAACAGAGAAACCTTAGAACTGAACAACTATATAGACCAACTAGATCTAACAGACATCTGCAGAATATTCCACCCAGTAACAACACAATATACGTTTTTCTCAGCAGCACATGGAACATTTTCCATAATAGACCACATCTTAGGCCATAAAACAAACCTGGACAGATTCAGAAACACTGAAATTATTCCATGCACACTCTCAGACCATAAAAGCATCAAATTGGAGCAGAACACATATCTCCACCAACGAAAACCCTGTAACTCATGGAGACTGAACAACACATTCTTGAATCAAAAACAATGGGTAATCGAAGAGATCAGAACAGATATCCAATTGTTTATGAAATTGAACAATAAGGAGCACACAAATATCAACTCCTTAGGGACACAACAAAGGCAGTACTCAGAGGAAAATTTATAGTGCTGAGGGCCTACAACAGCAAGTTGGAAAAATGGCAAATCAACTAGTTAATGTCTCACTTTAACCTCCTGGAAAAAGAGCAACACACCAACCCTAAACGCATTAGGAGAAAGCAAATTATTAAAATCAAAGCAGAATTAAATGATTTGGAATAAAAAAAACCTATAGAATCAACAAAACAAGGAGATGGTTCTTTGAAATAATTAGCCAAATTGACAAGCCCTTAGCAAATCTTACCAAAAAAAATAAGAGAGCATATCGAAATAAACAAAATCGCAGATGAAAATGGTAATATCACGACAGAAATTACCAAGATCCAGAATACCATGGGGGAATACTTCTGAAAACTTTACGCCAAGAAATTTGAGAACCTAGAAGAAATGGATGAATTCCTAAACAATATTAACATACCCACACTGAACCAAGAAGAGCTAACCCAACTCAACAGGCCTATTTCAAGCTCTGAAATAGAAATGGAAATTAGACAACTTCCACTTAAAAGGAGCCCAGGGCCAGATGGATTCACAGCTGAATTCTATAAGGTCTTCAAAGCAGAGCTCACACCGATATTCCTCAAGCTCTTCAACGAAAGTGAAAATGAAGGTTGTTTACCAAACTCATTCTGTGAAGCCAGTATATCCCTCATCCATAAACCAGACAGAGATTCATCAAAGAAAGAGAACTATAGACCCATTTCTTTGATGAACATCGATGGAAAACTTCTCAACAAAATACTGGAAGCATATATGTCATGCCCTTAAATCAAATAACTACCAACCAAGAATACTCAAATATGCTACCTACTTACCAACTTAGGCCAGTTATCCTTATGCTATACCTTTTCTTCATTACTACAATATTCTTACACTCCTACGTTAATCCTCTTGTACCTCCCCTGACCTCTCATTCTTTTTTTCTATCTCTGGACCTCTGCTCGTCTTTCAACCCTTATACTGCACGGATCTACACTTGATGGCTATTGAGCAACCGTCTACAACAACTCATCAAAAAATTATACACTATGATCAAACTGGATTCATCACAGGGAGGCAAAGCTGGTTCAACATACACAAATCAATTAATATAATTCAACACATCAACAGGAGCAAGGACAAAAATCACATGATTGTCTCAATAGATGCGGAAAAGGCATTTGACAAGATCCAAAACCCCTTTATGTTAAAAGATGTGGAGAAACTAGGACTCCATGGAACATTTCTCAATGTAATAAAGGCTGTGTATGAGAAACCCACTGCTAGTATTATACTTAATGGTGAAAATCTAAAGCCATTCCCTCTAAAATCAGGAATGAGACAAGGATGCCCACTCTCTCCACTCCTTTCTAACATAGTACTAAATTTCCTAGGCAGTGCAATAAGGCAAGAAGCAAGCATAAAGGGGATCCAAGTAGGGAAAGAGGAAATAAAACTATCCCTCTTTGCAGATAACGTGATTCTGTATTTAAAGAATCCTATAGACTCTACTCCCAAGCTCCTTGAGCTGATTCAAAGCTTTGGAAGGGTAGCAGGCCATAAAATCAACCCTCACTAATCAACTGCCTTCCTTTACGCCAATAGTGAGAGGAACGAGGCAATAATCAGGAAAGAAACTCCTTTCACAATAGCCTCAAAGAAAATAAAGTACCTAGGAATTAGCTTAACTAAGAATGTAAAGGACCATTTAGATGAAAACTTTAAAACCCTAAAAAAAGGAAATTAAAGCAGAACTAAGGAAATGGAAAAACCTCCCATGCTCCTGGATTGGAAGAATCAACATTGTGAAAATGACAATCTTGCCAAGGGCTATCTACAAATTCAATGCAATACCCATCAACATCCCAATGTCATTCTTTAAAGAAATAGAAGAGGCAATTCAAAATTTCATATGGAATAATAAAAGACCCCGTAAGCAAAAACACTTCTTAGCAGAAAGAACAGCGCTGGAGGAATTTCAATTCCAAACTTTAGACTCTATTACAGAGCTATAATTCTCAAAACAGCTTGGTACTGGCAAAAGAACAGGTCTGAAGTCCAATGGAATAGAACTGCGGACCCAGATATTAAACCACAGACCTATGGCCACCTAATCTTTGACAAGGGAGCCAAAAAATAGAATGGAAGAAAGATAGCCTCTTCAACAAGTTGTGCTGGCAGAACTGGTTAAGCACCAGCAGAAAACTAAAGTTGGATCCTTCTTTGTCACCTTGCACTAGAATTAAGTCCAAATGGATCAAAGACCGGGAGGTAAAACCGACACACTGAAAAGTTTACAGGAAGGAATAGGAGATACACTAGGCCTCCTTGGCACAGGTTGAAACTTGCTTAATAAGGACCAAGAATCACAACAAATCAGAGAAAGGCTGGATAAGTGGGACTGCATTAAACTGCAGAGCTTTTGTATGGCAACGGATATAGCTAGTAAACTAACCAGGAAGCCTACAGAGTGGGAGAAGATCTTCATCAACCAAACAACGGACAAAGGCCTCATATCTAAAATATATCAACAACTCAAAAAATTGAATCACTCAAAAACGAACCTCCAAAGTAACACCCATCCCATTAAAAAATGGGCCAAAAACTTAAAGAGAGTCTTCTCTGAAGAAGAAACAAAAGTGGCGTATAGACACATGAAGAAATGCTCCACATCTCTGGTCATAAAAGAATTGCATATCAAAAGAACTCTAAGATTCCACCTCACACCAGTTAGAATGGCCAGGATCAGGAAAACGAATGACAACAGATGCTGGAGGGGATGTGGCCAGGAGGGATCACTACTACACTGTTGGTGGGAGTGAAAACTCGTTCAACCACTATGGAATGCAGTGTGGCAGAGCCTCAAAATGCTAAACATAGAACTCCCCTATGACCCAGCAATACCACTACTTGGCGTTTACCCAACAATCCAGAAACAAGGGCATACTAAACCCACTAGCACAACAATGTTCATTGCAGCGCTATTCACCATAGCAAAGATATGGAACCAACCCAGATGTCCCTCACTTGATGAGTGGATCAACAAGTTGTGGTATTTGTACACAATGGAAATCTATGCTGCTGTCAGAAAGAATGACATCGCCCCATTTGTTAGGATATGGCAAGACTTAGAAAAAATCATATTAAGTGAAGTAAGCCAGACTCAAAGGAACTTAGGCTCAGTGGTTTCCCTCATTCGTCATAATCAGTAGAAACCTTGGGCTCTACTAGCAGAGATTTGCAGTAGAGCAAAAGGCCATATATAAGGCCATATAATGTGAAGCTAATTGAAAGGACTTCCAGGATATTGAAACAAAAGCCATATAATGAATGATTGTTGTCCTTAATGTACTATGTTGTCTCTCATCTCCTTTGCTGTCCCTTGGTTATCCCATATTGGTATAGTATCTCACTTTGTTATCTGATATATTGAATTTATTTGTATTTGGATATTTGAAATTTGATAGGGAAGGGGGGAAAACCAAGAAGGGTGGGGGTGTGGGGTTGGAGGGAAATGGGTACCAAGACATGTGAAAGGGTATCAATGTATGTGAATTAATGCACCTTCTACCTGGCAAATATCATGTAACCCTTTTACTAATTACAATAAAAAAATGAAAAAAAAAGAAAGTTGTAGTGTGTGGGGAGGATGATGGGGTCAAATACATTTCTTCTTAGAAATTTACCTCATCTGGTTGCCCTGGATTTTCCTGGCCTTCTTCTTAGAGAAAGGCCTGTTATACTGGATTTGTGGCTTGGCAAAGATCTAGCATGTACATCTTCGAGTAAGACATCCACAACTTCCATGCCTGAGACTCGAGTTTCCTGACCTTTGGCAACAGCACAGCAACATCTTTCTTCCTCCTGAGCCACAGGCCAAGTGAGCTGGCTTGAGCTGGTTGTTAGTTACAGTGGCTTGGTTACCAGGGTTCCATATTCTGTTCCATTGTGAGGGAGGCAGGGTCACCTTTCAGGGCCCAATGACCAAAGATCCTTGCTCACAGAAGACCTCAAGAAAGACATACTGGAGGCTGAATCTCTCCTCCAATCTCACAATATACATGTGGATGTAGTAAACAGCACACCTTATTTGTCCATTCCCAATGTCTTCCACTAGGCCCAACTACCAGTCTGGTCTCAGGCTCAAGGAGCCTTTGTTAGGTAAGATCAAAACTTAAGGGTCAATATTGCCCTCATCCTTTACAAAACATTTGCTTCACAGTGCCTACTCTGCCTGCATTTTGCCCCATGTAGAATTGTTTTTTTTGTTTTTGCTAGTCTTGGGACTTGACCTCAGAGTGTGAACATTGTTCTTGGGCTTTCTTTAGGCTTTAGCTGTCCCACCGAGCCACAGCACCACTTGCAGTGTTTTCTATGTATGTGGTAATGAGGAATCAAACCTGAGTCTTTTTGCGTGGTAGCCAAGGACTCTACCACTAGGTCAAACACACAGGGCATCTTGCACATATTTTTGACAACAATCTACTAGGATATTATTAGGTTTCTGTATCCTAATCAATTTTTTCCTGAAGATTAGCTTTGCTGTCATGTGTAGAAAATGCAAGAGGGAAAAACACAGAAGAATTAGTGAAATTTAAAAAAAAGCATTACACACATAGATAAGTGTTCATTCTTTGTAGGAGAAAGGTTATTTTGATATGATGATGATGACTTTATAATTACTATGTCAGGGTGAGAGTTTGGCATAGTGGTAGAGTGCTTGCCTAGCATCCATGAAGATCTGGGTTTGATTGCTCAGTATCACATAGATAGAAAATCTAGACGTGGCACTGTGGCTCAAGTGGCAGAGGGCTAGATTGAGAAAATATGAGAACAGTGCTCAGGCCCTGAATTCCAGCCCCAAGAGTGGCAAAAAGATAAGAGAAAATAAAAATGCTTTTTAAGAGCTAATTCACTCACAGCATTGGCTTCTGAAATCTTCGCTTCTGCATCTTGTGAAATACCCCTTTCCCTCAACGTAGACAAGAAAAACAGATCCATCCTATGGTCCACTTTGAGGCCACTGGTTGGGCTAAGAGCTAGTCGTGCAGCAAGACATAAGTTTTATTCTAATATTTTCCAAAATTTCTACTCAAATATGCTACCTACTTACCAACTTACCTCAGTTATCCTTATGCTATACCTTTTCTTCATTACTACAATATTCTTACACTCCTACGTTAATCCTCTTGTGCCTCCCCTGACCTCTCTCATTCTTTTTTTTCTATTTCTGGACCTCTGCTCGTCTTTCAACCCTTATACTGCACGGATCTACACTTGATGACTGTTGAGCAATATTGTATATGTAGGTGGTTAATTATTCCCTAGGCTCAGAGGGACTTAAAGACAATAGAGAGTGGATTGAGAGGCCTATTCTTTTGGGTATAAATCGCTTATCAGTGGTTGTATTAGACTGGTCTGTAAGTGCACAAAAAGAAAGAGTGATAATACCAATCAAAACTTGTGAACATCTAATGTCTGCCAGCTACAGAGGTCTAGGTTGGTTATATCTGAAAAACTATAATCGTATTTAGTAGTAATCTTGCTCCCATTTTCAAATGGGCAGAACAAGAAACTCAAGAAAAATGTCAAATCAAGAAACAACATCCCCCACCCAATGTAAACAGACAATGGAACAGTCACTGGCAAACCTAGAGGAGAGTCTTCCAAGTGCTACACAAATGCAATTGATAAACATCATTAATGAAAAATGTGAAAATATAAAGAAAGAGATAATGGAGGAAGCCATAGCTGAACAAGAGGAAAGCACAAACAAGGTGATAAGTGAAAAAGAAGAAGCCATAAAGGAGGCCATAACAAAGGTTTTTCAAAGAAAGATGGATGAATTCATAGAATCCACAAATAAAAACGTGACCAAACTCCAGCAAATGTCCAAAGAAAATAAAGCTACTGAGCTAACCACTAAAAAGGAAATCAAGGAGATAAAGAAATCCATGCATGATCTAAAACAAGAGATGCAAGGCATCAAAAGTGAGCAATTAGAAGCAAGGGCGATGAAAAATAAAGTAGATAGCTTTGATAGCAGGTTAGACAATGCAGAGGAGAGAATTTCCGGGGCTGAAGATAATTTAGTTATTATAGAGAAAGAACAGAAAATGAGTCAATCCAAATCGAGGAAAATTGAGAGAGCGCTTCTGGAGGTCCAAGATACAATAAGGAATCCTAATTTAAGGCTAGTTGGTATTGAGGAGGGCGTGGAGAAAGAGGTCAATGGTATTGGAAATATACTTCAGGGAATCATCTCAGAGAATTTCCCAAATATCCAGAAGGGCAGGCCCATCCAGATACGAGAAGCTTTCAGAACCCCAAACAGACCTGACCAGAAAAGAACATCCCACCGACACATTGTGATCCGAACTGGATGAATAGAAACGAAAGAAAAGATCCTAAAGGCAGCCAGGGAGAAGGGATCAGTAACCTATAAAGGCAAACCAATCAGAATAACCCCAGATTTCTCAGCAGAGACCATGCAAGCACGAAGTGACTGGAAGCATATATGTCATGCCCTTAAATCAAATAACTACCAACCAAGAATACTCAAATATGCTACCTACTTACCAACTTAGGCCAGTTATCCTTATGCTATACCTTTTCTTCATTACTACAATATTCTTACACTCCTACGTTAATCCTCTTGTACCTCCCCTGACCTCTCATTCTTTTTTTCTATCTCTGGACCTCTGCTCGTCTTTCAACCCTTATACTGCACGGATCTACACTTGATGGCTGTTGAGCAACCGTCTACAACAACTCATCAAAAAATTATACACTATGATCAAACTGGATTCATCACAGGGAGGCAAAGCTGGTTCAACATACACAAATCAATTAATATAATTCAACACATCAACAGGAGCAAGGACAAAAATCACATGATTGTCTCAATAGATGCGGAAAAGGCATTTGACAAGATCCAAAACCCCTTTATGTTAAAAGATGTGGAGAAACTAGGACTCCATGGAACATTTCTCAATGTAATAAAGGCTGTGTATGAGAAACCCACTGCTAGTATTATACTTAATGGTGAAAATCTAAAGCCATTCCCTCTAAAATCAGGAATGAGACAAGGATGCCCACTCTCTCCACTCCTTTCTAACATAGTACTAAATTTCCTAGGCAGTGCAATAAGGCAAGAAGCAAGCATAAAGGGGATCCAAGTAGGGAAAGAGGAAATAAAACTATCCCTCTTTGCAGATAACGTGATTCTGTATTTAAAGAATCCTATAGACTCTACTCCCAAGCTCCTTGAGCTGATTCAAAGCTTTGGAAGGGTAGCAGGCCATAAAATCAACCCTCACTAATCAACTGCCTTCCTTTACGCCAATAGTGAGAGGAACGAGGCAATAATCAGGAAAGAAACTCCTTTCACAATAGCCTCAAAGAAAATAAAGTACCTAGGAATTAGCTTAACTAAGAATGTAAAGGACCATTTAGATGAAAACTTTAAAACCCTAAAAAAAGGAAATTAAAGCAGAACTAAGGAAATGGAAAAACCTCCCATGCTCCTGGATTGGAAGAATCAACATTGTGAAAATGACAATCTTGCCAAGGGCTATCTACAAATTCAATGCAATACCCATCAACATCCCAATGTCATTCTTTAAAGAAATAGAAGAGGCAATTCAAAATTTCATATGGAATAATAAAAGACCCCGTAAGCAAAAACACTTCTTAGCAGAAAGAACAGCGCTGGAGGAATTTCAATTCCAAACTTTAGACTCTATTACAGAGCTATAATTCTCAAAACAGCTTGGTACTGGCAAAAGAACAGGTCTGAAGTCCAATGGAATAGAACTGCGGACCCAGATATTAAACCACAGACCTATGGCCACCTAATCTTTGACAAGGGAGCCAAAAAATAGAATGGAAGAAAGATAGCCTCTTCAACAAGTTGTGCTGGCAGAACTGGTTAAGCACCAGCAGAAAACTAAAGTTGGATCCTTCTTTGTCACCTTGCACTAGAATTAAGTCCAAATGGATCAAAGACCGGGAGGTAAAACCGACACACTGAAAAGTTTACAGGAAGGAATAGGAGATACACTAGGCCTCCTTGGCACAGGTTGAAACTTGCTTAATAAGGACCAAGAATCACAACAAATCAGAGAAAGGCTGGATAAGTGGGACTGCATTAAACTGCAGAGCTTTTGTATGGCAACGGATATAGCTAGTAAACTAACCAGGAAGCCTACAGAGTGGGAGAAGATCTTCATCAACCAAACAACGGACAAAGGCCTCATATCTAAAATATATCAACAACTCAAAAAATTGAATCACTCAAAAACGAACCTCCAAAGTAACACCCATCCCATTAAAAAATGGGCCAAAAACTTAAAGAGAGTCTTCTCTGAAGAAGAAACAAAAGTGGCGTATAGACACATGAAGAAATGCTCCACATCTCTGGTCATAAAAGAATTGCATATCAAAAGAACTCTAAGATTCCACCTCACACCAGTTAGAATGGCCAGGATCAGGAAAACGAATGACAACAGATGCTGGAGGGGATGTGGCCAGGAGGGATCACTACTACACTGTTGGTGGGAGTGAAAACTCGTTCAACCACTATGGAATGCAGTGTGGCAGAGCCTCAAAATGCTAAACATAGAACTCCCCTATGACCCAGCAATACCACTACTTGGCGTTTACCCAACAATCCAGAAACAAGGGCATACTAAACCCACTAGCACAACAATGTTCATTGCAGCGCTATTCACCATAGCAAAGATATGGAACCAACCCAGATGTCCCTCACTTGATGAGTGGATCAACAAGTTGTGGTATTTGTACACAATGGAAATCTATGCTGCTGTCAGAAAGAATGACATCGCCCCATTTGTTAGGATATGGCAAGACTTAGAAAAAATCATATTAAGTGAAGTAAGCCAGACTCAAAGGAACTTAGGCTCAGTGGTTTCCCTCATTCGTCATAATCAGTAGAAACCTTGGGCTCTACTAGCAGAGATTTGCAGTAGAGCAAAAGGCCATATATAAGGCCATATAATGTGAAGCTAATTGAAAGGACTTCCAGGATATTGAAACAAAAGCCATATAATGAATGATTGTTGTCCTTAATGTACTATGTTGTCTCTCATCTCCTTTGCTGTCCCTTGGTTATCCCATATTGGTATAGTATCTCACTTTGTTATCTGATATATTGAATTTATTTGTATTTGGATATTTGAAATTTGATAGGGAAGGGGGGAAAACCAAGAAGGGTGGGGGTGTGGGGTTGGAGGGAAATGGGTACCAAGACATGTGAAAGGGTATCAATGTATGTGAATTAATGCACCTTCTACCTGGCAAATATCATGTAACCCTTTTACTAATTACAATAAAAAAATGAAAAAAAAAGAAAGTTGTAGTGTGTGGGGAGGATGATGGGGTCAAATACATTTCTTCTTAGAAATTTACCTCATCTGGTTGCCCTGGATTTTCCTGGCCTTCTTCTTAGAGAAAGGCCTGTTATACTGGATTTGTGGCTTGGCAAAGACCTAGCATGTACATCTTCGAGTAAGACATCCACAACTTCCATGCCTGAGACTCGAGTTTCCTGACCTTTGGCAACAGCACAGCAACATCTTTCTTCCTCCTGAGCCACAGGCCAAGTGAGCTGGCTTGAGCTGGTTGTTAGTTACACTGGCTTGGTTACCAGGGTTCCATATTCTGTTGCATTGTGAGGGAGGCAGGGTCACCTTTCAGGGCCCAATGACCAAAGGTCCTTGCTCACAGAAGACCTCACCAAAGACATACTGGAGGCTGAATCTCTCCTCCAATCTCACAATATACATGTGGATGTAGTAAACAGCACACCTTATTTGTCCATTCCCAATGTCTTCCACTAGGCCCAACTACCAGTCTGGTCTCAGGCTCAAGGAGCCTTTGTTAGGTAAGATCAAAACTTAAGGGTCAATATTGCCCTCATCCTTTACAAAACATTTGCTTCACAGTGCCTACTCTGCCTGCATTTTGCCCCATGTAGAATTGTTTTTTTTGTTTTTGCTAGTCTTGGGACTTGACCTCAGAGTGTGAACATTGTTCTTGGGCTTTCTTTAGGCTTTAGCTGTCCCACCGAGCCACAGCACCACTTGCAGTGTTTTCTATGTATGTGGTAATGAGGAATCAAACCTGAGTCTTTTTGCGTGGTAGCCAAGGACTCTACCACTAGGTCAAACACACAGGGCATCTTGCACATATTTTTGACAACAATCTACTAGGATATTATTAGGTTTCTGTATCCTAATCAATTTTTTCCTGATGATTAGCTTTGCTGTCATGTGTAAAAAATGCAAGAGGGAAAAACACAGAAGAATTAGTGAAATTTAAAAAAAAGCATTACACACATAGATAAGTGTTCATTCTTTGTAGGAGAAAGGTTATTTTGATATGATGATGATGACTTTATAATTACTATGTCAGGGTGAGAGTTTGGCATAGTGGTAGAGTGCTTGCCTAGCATCCATGAAGATCTGGGTTTGATTGCTCAGTATCACATAGATAGAAAATCTAGACGTGGCACTGTGGCTCAAGTGGCAGAGGGCTAGATTGAGAAAATACGAGAACAGTGCTCAGGCCCTGAATTCCAGCCCCAAGAGTGGCAAAAAGATAAGAGAATATAAAAATGCTTTTTAAGAGCTAATTCACTCACAGCATTGGCTTCTGAAATCTTCGCTTCTGCATCTTGTGAAATACCCCTTTCCCTCAACGTAGACAAGAAAAACAGATCCATCCTATGGTCCACTTTGAGGCCACTGGTTGGGCTAAGAGCTAGTCGTGCAGCAAGACATAAGTTTTATTCTAATATTTTCCAAAATTTCTACTCAAATATGCTACCTACTTACCAACTTACCTCAGTTATCCTTATTCTATACCTTTTCTTCATTACTACAATATTCTTACACTCCTACGTTAATCCTCTTGTGCCTCCCCTGACCTCTCTCATTCTTTTTTTCTATTTCTGGACCTCTGCTCGTCTTTGAACCCTTATACTGCACGGATCTACACTTGATGACTGTTGAGCAATATTGTATATGTAGGTGGTTAATTATTCCCTAGGCTCAGAGGGACTTAAAGACAATAGAGAGTGGATTGAGAGGCCTATTCTTTTGGGTATAAATCGCTTATCAGTGGTTGTATTAGACTGGTCTGTAAGTGCACAAAAAGAAAGAGTGATAATACCAATCAAAACTTGTGAACATCTAGTGTCTGCCAGCTACAGAGGTCTAGGTTGGTTATATCTGAAAAACTATAATCGTATTTAGTAGTAATCTTGCTCCCATTTTCAAATGGGCAGAACAAGAAACTCAAGAAAAATGTCAAATCAAGAAACAACATCCCCCACCCAATGTAAACAGACAATGGAACAGTCACTGGCAAACCTAGAGGAGCGTCTTCCAAGTGCTACACAAATGCAATTGATAAACATCATTAATGAAAAATGTGAAAATATAAAGAAAGAGATAATGGAGGAAGCCATAGCTGAACAAGAGGAAAGCACAAACAAGGTGATAAGTGAAAAAGAAGAAGCCATAAAGGAGGCCATAACAAAGGTTTTTCAAAGAAAGATGGATGAATTCATAGAATCCACAAATAAAAACGTGACCAAACTCCAGCAAATATCCAAAGAAAATAAAGCTACTGAGCTAACCACTAAAAAGGAAATCAAGGAGATAAAGAAATCCATACATGATCTAAAACAAGAGATGCAAGGCATCAAAAGTGAGCAATTAGAAGCAAGGGCGATGAAAAATAAAGTAGATAGCTTTGATAGCAGGTTAGACAATGCAGAGGAGAGAATTTCCGGGGCTGAAGATAATTTAGTTATTATAGAGAAAGAACAGAAAATGAGTCAATCCAAATCGAGGAAAATTGAGAGAGCGCTTCTGGAGGTCCAAGATACAATAAGGAATCCTAATTTAAGGCTAGTTGGTATTGAGGAGGGCGTGGAGAAAGAGGTCAATGGTATTGGAAATATACTTCAGGGAATCATCTCAGAGAATTTCCCAAATATCCAGAAGGGCAGGCCCATCCAGATACGAGAAGCTTTCAGAACCCCAAACAGACCTGACCAGAAAAGAACATCCCACCGACACATTGTGATCCGAACTGGATGAATAGAAACGAAAGAAAAGATCCTAAAGGCAGCCAGGGAGAAGGGATCAGTAACCTATAAAGGCAAACCAATCAGAATAACCCCAGATTTCTCAGCAGAGACCATGCAAGCACGAAGTGACTGGAAGCATATATGTCATGCCCTTAAATCAAATAACTACCAACCAAGAATACTCAAATATGCTACCTACTTACCAACTTAGGCCAGTTATCCTTATGCTATACCTTTTCTTCATTACTACAATATTCTTACACTCCTACGTTAATCCTCTTGTACCTCCCCTGACCTCTCATTCTTTTTTTCTCTCTCTGGACCTCTGCTCGTCTTTCAACCCTTATACTGCACGGATCTACACTTGATGGCTGTTGAGCAACCGTCTACAACAACTCATCAAAAAATTATACACTATGATCAAACTGGATTCATCACAGGGAGGCAAAGCTGGTTCAACATACACAAATCAATTAATATAATTCAACACATCAACAGGAGCAAGGAGAAAAATCACATGATTGTCTCAATAGATGCGGAAAAGGCATTTGACAAGATCCAAAACCCCTTTATGTTAAAAGATGTGGAGAAACTAGGACTCCATGGAACATTTCTCAATGTAATAAAGGCTGTGTATGAGAAACCCACTGCTAGTATTATACTTAATGGTGAAAATCTAAAGCCATTCCCTCTAAAATCAGGAATGAGACAAGGATGCCCACTCTCTCCACTCCTTTCTAACATAGTACTAAATTTCCTAGGCAGTGCAATAAGGCAAGAAGCAAGCATAAAGGGGATCCAAGTAGGGAAAGAGGAAATAAAACTATCCCTCTTTGCAGATAACGTGATTCTGTATTTAAAGAATCCTATAGACTCTACTCCCAAGCTCCTTGAGCTGATTCAAAGCTGTGGAAGGGTAGCAGGCCATAAAATCAACCCTCACTAATCAACTGCCTTCCTTTACGCCAATAGTGAGAGGAACGAGGCAATAATCAGGAAAGAAACTCCTTTCACAATAGCCTCAAAGAAAATAAAGTACCTAGGAATTAGCTTAACTAAGAATGTAAAGGACCATTTAGATGAAAACTTTAAAACCCTAAAAAAAGGAAATTAAAGCAGAACTAAGGAAATGGAAAAACCTCCCATGCTCCTGGATTGGAAGAATCAACATTGTGAAAATGACAATCTTGCCAAGGGCTATCTACAAATTCAATGCAATACCCATCAACATCCCAATGTCATTCTTTAAAGAAATAGAAGAGGCAATTCAAAATTTCATATGGAATAATAAAAGACCCCGTAAGCAAAAACACTTCTTAGCAGAAAGAACAGCGCTGGAGGAATTTCAATTCCAAACTTTAGACTCTATTACAGAGCTATAATTCTCAAAACAGCTTGGTACTGGCAAAAGAACAGGTCTGAAGTCCAATGGAATAGAACTGCGGACCCAGATATTAAACCACAGACCTATGGCCACCTAATCTTTGACAAGGGAGCCAAAAAATAGAATGGAAGAAAGATAGCCTCTTCAACAAGTTGTGCTGGCAGAACTGGTTAAGCACCAGCAGAAAACTAAAGTTGGATCCTTCTTTGTCACCTTGCACTAGAATTAAGTCCAAATGGATCAAAGACCGGGAGGTAAAACCGACACACTGAAAAGTTTACAGGAAGGAATAGGAGATACACTAGGCCTCCTTGGCACAGGTTGAAACTTGCTTAATAAGGACCAAGAATCACAACAAATCAGAGAAAGGCTGGATAAGTGGGACTGCATTAAACTGCAGAGCTTTTGTATGGCAACGGATATAGCTAGTAAACTAACCAGGAAGCCTACAGAGTGGGAGAAGATCTTCATCAACCAAACAACGGACAAAGGCCTCATATCTAAAATATATCAACAACTCAAAAAATTGAATCACTCAAAAACGAACCTCCAAAGTAACACCCATCCCATTAAAAAATGGGCCAAAAACTTAAAGAGAGTCTTCTCTGAAGAAGAAACAAAAGTGGCGTATAGACACATGAAGAAATGCTCCACATCTCTGGTCATAAAAGAATTGCATATCAAAAGAACTCTAAGATTCCACCTCACACCAGTTAGAATGGCCAGGATCAGGAAAACGAATGACAACAGATGCTGGAGGGGATGTGGCCAGGAGGGATCACTACTACACTGTTGGTGGGAGTGAAAACTCGTTCAACCACTATGGAATGCAGTGTGGCAGAGCCTCAAAATGCTAAACATAGAACTCCCCTATGACCCAGCAATACCACTACTTGGCGTTTACCCAACAATCCAGAAACAAGGGCATACTAAACCCACTAGCACAACAATGTTCATTGCAGCGCTATTCACCATAGCAAAGATATGGAACCAACCCAGATGTCCCTCACTTGATGAGTGGATCAACAAGTTGTGGTATTTGTACACAATGGAAATCTATGCTGCTGTCAGAAAGAATGACATCGCCCCATTTGTTAGGATATGGCAAGACTTAGAAAAAATCATATTAAGTGAAGTAAGCCAGACTCAAAGGAACTTAGGCTCAGTGGTTTCCCTCATTCGTCATAATCAGTAGAAACCTTGGGCTCTACTAGCAGAGATTTGCAGTAGAGCAAAAGGCCATATATAAGGCCATATAATGTGAAGCTAATTGAAAGGACTTCCAGGATATTGAAACAAAAGCCATATAATGAATGATTGTTGTCCTTAATGTACTATGTTGTCTCTCATCTCCTTTGCTGTCCCTTGGTTATCCCATATTGGTATAGTATCTCACTTTGTTATCTGATATATTGAATTTATTTGTATTTGGATATTTGAAATTTGATAGGGAAGGGGGGAAAACCAAGAAGGGTGGGGGTGTGGGGTTGGAGGGAAATGGATACCAAGACATGTGAAAGGGTATCAATGTATGTGAATTAATGCACCTTCTACCTGGCAAATATCATGTAACCCTTTTACTAATTACAATAAAAAAATGGAAAAAAAAGAAAGTTGTAGTGTGTGGGGAGGATGATGGGGTCAAATACATTTCTTCTTAGAAATTTACCTCATCTGGTTGCCCTGGATTTTCCTGGCCTTCTTCTTAGAGAAAGGCCTGTTATACTGGATTTGTGGCTTGGCAAAGACCTAGCATGTACATCTTTGAGTAAGACATCCACAACTTCCATGCCTGAGACTCGAGTTTCCTGACCTTTGGCAACAGCACAGCAACATCTTTCTTCCTCCTGAGCCACAGGCCAAGTGAGCTGGCTTGAGCTGGTTGTTAGTTACACTGGCTTGGTTACCAGGGTTCCATATTCTGTTCCATTGTGAGGGAGGCAGGGTCACCTTTCAGGGCCCAATGACCAAAGGTCCTTGCTCACAGAAGACCTCACCAAAGACATACTGGAGGCTGAATCTCTCCTCCAATCTCACAATATACATGTGGATGTAGTAAACAGCACACCTTATTTGTCCATTCCCAATGTCTTCCACTAGGCCCAACTACCAGTCTGGTCTCAGGCTCAAGGAGCCTTTGTTAGGTAAGATCAAAACTTAAGGGTCAATATTGCCCTCATCCTTTACAAAACATTTGCTTCACAGTGCCTACTCTGCCTGCATTTTGCCCCATGTAGAATTGTTTTTTTTGTTTTTGCTAATCTTGGGACTTGACCTCAGAGTGTGAACATTGTTCTTGGGCTTTCTTTAGGCTTTAGCTGTCCCACCGAGCCACAGCACCACTTGCAGTGTTTTCTATGTATGCGGTAATGAGGAATCAAACCTGAGTCTTTTTGCGTGGTAGCCAAGGACTCTACCACTAGGTCAAACACACAGGGCATCTTGCACATATTTTTGACAACAATCTACTAGGATATTATTAGGTTTCTGTATCCTAATCAATTTTTTCCTGATGATTAGCTTTGCTGTCATGTGTAAAAAATGCAAGAGGGAAAAACACAGAAGAATTAGTGAAATTTAAAAAAAAGCATTACACACATAGATAAGTGTTCATTCTTTGTAGGAGAAAGGTTATTTTGATATGATGATGATGACTTTATAATTACTATGTCAGGGTGAGAGTTTGGCATAGTGGTAGAGTGCTTGCCTAGCATCCATGAAGATCTGGGTTTGATTGCTCAGTATCACATAGATAGAAAATCTAGACGTGGCACTGTGGCTCAAGTGGCAGAGGGCTAGATTGAGAAAATACGAGAACAGTGCTCAGGCCCTGAATTCCAGCCCCAAGAGTGGCAAAAAGATAAGAGAAAATAAAAATGCTTTTTAAGAGCTAATTCACTCACAGCATTGGCTTCTGAAATCTTCGCTTCTGCATCTTGTGAAATACCCCTTTCCCTCAACGTAGACAAGAAAAACAGATCCATCCTATGGTCCACTTTGAGGCCACTGGTTGGGCTAAGAGCTAGTCGTGCAGCAAGACATAAGTTTTATTCTAATATTTTCCAAAATTTCTACTCAAATATGCTACCTACTTACCAACTTACCTCAGTTATCCTTATGCTATACCTTTTCTTCATTACTACAATATTCTTACACTCCTACGTTAATCCTCTTGTGCCTCCCCTGACCTCTCTCATTCTTTTTTTTCTATTTCTGGACCTCTGCTCGTCTTTCAACCCTTATACTGCACGGATCTACACTTGATGACTGTTGAGCAATATTGTATATGTAGGTGGTTAATTATTCCCTAGGCTCAGAGGGACTTAAAGACAATAGAGAGTGGATTGAGAGGCCTATTCTTTTGGGTATAAATCGCTTATCAGTGGTTGTATTAGACTGGTCTGTAAGTGCACAAAAAGAAAGAGTGATAATACCAATCAAAACTTGTGAACATCTAGTGTCTGCCAGCTACAGAGGTCTAGGTTGGTTATATCTGAAAAACTATAATCGTATTTAGTAGTAATCTTGCTCCCATTTTCAAATGGGCAGAACAAGAAACTCAAGAAAAATGTCAAATCAAGAAACAACATCCCCCACCCAATGTAAACAGACAATGGAACAGTCACTGGCAAACCTAGAGGAGCGTCTTCCAAGTGCTACACAAATGCAATTGATAAACATCATTAATGAAAAATGTGAAAATATAAAGAAAGAGATAATGGAGGAAGCCATAGCTGAACAAGAGGAAAGCACAAACAAGGTGATAAGTGAAAAAGAAGAAGCCATAAAGGAGGCCATAACAAAGGTTTTTCAAAGAAAGATGGATGAATTCATAGAATCCACAAATAAAAACGTGACCAAACTCCAGCAAATGTCCAAAGAAAATAAAGCTACTGAGCTAACCACTAAAAAGGAAATCAAGGAGATAAAGAAATCCATACATGATCTAAAACAAGAGATGCAAGGCATCAAAAGTGAGCAATTAGAAGCAAGGGCGATGAAAAATAAAGTAGATAGCTTTGATAGCAGGTTAGACAATGCAGAGGAGAGAATTTCTGGGGCTGAAGATAATTTAGTTATTATAGAGAAAGAACAGAAAATGAGTCAATCCAAATCGAGGAAAATTGAGAGAGCGCTTCTGGAGGTCCAAGATACAAAAAGGAATCCTAATTTAAGGCTAGTTGGTATTGAGGAGGGCGTGGAGAAAGAGGTCAATGGTATTGGAAATATACTTCAGGGAATCATCTCAGAGAATTTCCCAAATATCCAGAAGGGCAGGCCCATCCAGATACGAGAAGCTTTCAGAACCCCAAACAGACCTGACCAGAAAAGAACATCCCACCGACACATTGTGATCCGAACTGGATGAATAGAAACGAAAGAAAAGATCCTAAAGGCAGCCAGGGAGAAGGGATCAGTAACCTATAAAGGCAAACCAATCAGAATAACCCCAGATTTCTCAGCAGAGACCATGCAAGCACGAAGTGACTGGAAGCATATATGTCATGCCCTTAAATCAAATAACTACCAACCAAGAATACTCAAATATGCTACCTACTTACCAACTTAGGCCAGTTATCCTTATGCTATACCTTTTCTTCATTACTACAATATTCTTACACTCCTACGTTAATCCTCTTGTACCTCCCCTGACCTCTCATTCTTTTTTTCTATCTCTGGACCTCTGCTCGTCTTTCAACCCTTATACTGCACGGATCTACACTTGATGGCTGTTGAGCAACCGTCTACAACAACTCATCAAAAAATTATACACTATGATCAAACTGGATTCATCACAGGGAGGCAAAGCTGGTTCAACATACACAAATCAATTAATATAATTCAACACATCAACAGGAGCAAGGAGAAAAATCACATGATTGTCTCAATAGATGCGGAAAAGGCATTTGACAAGATCCAAAACCCCTTTATGTTAAAAGATGTGGAGAAACTAGGACTCCATGGAACATTTCTCAATGTAATAAAGGCTGTGTATGAGAAACCCACTGCTAGTATTATACTTAATGGTGAAAATCTAAAGCCATTCCCTCTAAAATCAGGAATGAGACAAGGATGCCCACTCTCTCCACTCCTTTCTAACATAGTACTAAATTTCCTAGGCAGTGCAATAAGGCAAGAAGCAAGCATAAAGGGGATCCAAGTAGGGAAAGAGGAAATAAAACTATCCCTCTTTGCAGATAACGTGATTCTGTATTTAAAGAATCCTATAGACTCTACTCCCAAGCTCCTTGAGCTGATTCAAAGCTTTGGAAGGGTAGCAGGCCATAAAATCAACCCTCACTAATCAACTGCCTTCCTTTACGCCAATAGTGAGAGGAACGAGGCAATAATCAGGAAAGAAACTCCTTTCACAATAGCCTCAAAGAAAATAAAGTACCTAGGAATTAGCTTAACTAAGAATGTAAAGGACCATTTAGATGAAAACTTTAAAACCCTAAAAAAAGGAAATTAAAGCAGAACTAAGGAAATGGAAAAACCTCCCATGCTCCTGGATTGGAAGAATCAACATTGTGAAAATGACAATCTTGCCAAGGGCTATCTACAAATTCAATGCAATACCCATCAACATCCCAATGTCATTCTTTAAAGAAATAGAAGAGGCAATTCAAAATTTCATATGGAATAATAAAAGACCCCGTAAGCAAAAACACTTCTCAGCAGAAAGAACAGCTCTGGAGGAATTTCAATTCCAAACTTTAGACTCTATTACAGAGCTATAATTCTCAAAACAGCTTGGTACTGGCAAAAGAACAGGTCTGAAGTCCAATGGAATAGAACTGCGGACCCAGATATTAAACCACAGACCTATGGCCACCTAATCTTTGACAAGGGAGCCAAAAAATAGAATGGAAGAAAGATAGCCTCTTCAACAAGTTGTGCTGGCAGAACTGGTTAAGCACCAGCAGAAAACTAAAGTTGGATCCTTCTTTGTCACCTTGCACTAGAATTAAGTCCAAATGGATCAAAGACCGGGAGGTAAAACCGACACACTGAAAAGTTTACAGGAAGGAATAGGAGATACACTAGGCCTCCTTGGCACAGGTTGAAACTTGCTTAATAAGGACCAAGAATCACAACAAATCAGAGAAAGGCTGGATAAGTGGGACTGCATTAAACTGCAGAGCTTTTGTATGGCAACGGATATAGCTAGTAAACTAACCAGGAAGCCTACAGAGTGGGAGAAGATCTTCATCAACCAAACAACGGACAAAGGCCTCATATCTAAAATATATCAACAACTCAAAAAATTGAATCACTCAAAAACGAACCTCCAAAGTAACACCCATCCCATTAAAAAATGGGCCAAAAACTTAAAGAGAGTCTTCTCTGAAGAAGAAACAAAAGTGGCGTATAGACACATGAAGAAATGCTCCACATCTCTGGTCATAAAAGAATTGCATATCAAAAGAACTCTAAGATTCCACCTCACACCAGTTAGAATGGCCAGGATCAGGAAAACGAATGACAACAGATGCTGGAGGGGATGTGGCCAGGAGGGATCACTACTACACTGTTGGTGGGAGTGAAAACTCGTTCAACCACTATGGAATGCAGTGTGGCAGAGCCTCAAAATGCTAAACATAGAACTCCCCTATGACCCAGCAATACCACTACTTGGCGTTTACCCAACAATCCAGAAACAAGGGCATACTAAACCCACTAGCACAACAATGTTCATTGCAGCGCTATTCACCATAGCAAAGATATGGAACCAACCCAGATGTCCCTCACTTGATGAGTGGATCAACAAGTTGTGGTATTTGTACACAATGGAAATCTATGCTGCTGTCAGAAAGAATGACATCGCCCCATTTGTTAGGATATGGCAAGACTTAGAAAAAATCATATTAAGTGAAGTAAGCCAGACTCAAAGGAACTTAGGCTCAGTGGTTTCCCTCATTCGTCATAATCAGTAGAAACCTTGGGCTCTACTAGCAGAGATTTGCAGTAGAGCAAAAGGCCATATATAAGGCCATATAATGTGAAGCTAATTGAAAGGACTTCCAGGATATTGAAACAAAAGCCATATAATGAATGATTGTTGTCCTTAATGTACTATGTTGTCTCTCATCTCCTTTGCTGTCCCTTGGTTATCCCATATTGGTATAGTATCTCACTTTGTTATCTGATATATTGAATTTATTTGTATTTGGATATTTGAAATTTGATAGGGAAGGGGGGAAAACCAAGAAGGGTGGGGGTGTGGGGTTGGAGGGAAATGGGTACCAAGACATGTGAAAGGGTATCAATGTATGTGAATTAATGCACCTTCTACCTGGCAAATATCATGTAACCCTTTTACTAATTACAATAAAAAAATGGAAAAAAAAGAAAGTTGTAGTGTGTGGGGAGGATGATGGGGTCAAATACATTTCTTCTTAGAAATTTACCTCATCTGGTTGCCCTGGATTTTCCTGGCCTTCTTCTTAGAGAAAGGCCTGTTATACTGGATTTGTGGCTTGGCAAAGACCTAGCATGTACATCTTTGAGTAAGACATCCACAACTTCCATGCCTGAGACTCGAGTTTCCTGACCTTTGGCAACAGCACAGCAACATCTTTCTTCCTCCTGAGCCACAGGCCAAGTGAGCTGGCTTGAGCTGGTTGTTAGTTACACTGGCTTGGTTACCAGGGTTCCATATTCTGTTCCATTGTGAGGGAGGCAGGGTCACCTTTCAGGGCCCAATGACCAAAGGTCCTTGCTCACAGAAGACCTCACCAAAGACATACTGGAGGCTGAATCTCTCCTCCAATCTCACAATATACATGTGGATGTAGTAAACAGCACACCTTATTTGTCCATTCCCAATGTCTTCCACTAGGCCCAACTACCAGTCTGGTCTCAGGCTCAAGGAGCCTTTGTTAGGTAAGATCAAAACTTAAGGGTCAATATTGCCCTCATCCTTTACAAAACATTTGCTTCACAGTGCCTACTCTGCCTGCATTTTGCCCCATGTAGAATTGTTTTTTTTGTTTTTGCTAATCTTGGGACTTGACCTCAGAGTGTGAACATTGTTCTTGGGCTTTCTTTAGGCTTTAGCTGTCCCACCGAGCCACAGCACCACTTGCAGTGTTTTCTATGTATGCGGTAATGAGGAATCAAACCTGAGTCTTTTTGCGTGGTAGCCAAGGACTCTACCACTAGGTCAAACACACAGGGCATCTTGCACATATTTTTGACAACAATCTACTAGGATATTATTAGGTTTCTGTATCCTAATCAATTTTTTCCTGATGATTAGCTTTGCTGTCATGTGTAAAAAATGCAAGAGGGAAAAACACAGAAGAATTAGTGAAATTTAAAAAAAAGCATTACACACATAGATAAGTGTTCATTCTTTGTAGGAGAAAGGTTATTTTGATATTATGATGATGACTTTATAATTACTATGTCAGGGTGAGAGTTTGGCATAGTGGTAGAGTGCTTGCCTAGCATCCATGAAGATCTGGGTTTGATTGCTCAGTATCACATAGATAGAAAATCTAGACGTGGCACTGTGGCTCAAGTGGCAGAGGGCTAGATTGAGAAAATACGAGAACAGTGCTCAGGCCCTGAATTCCAGCCCCAAGAGTGGCAAAAAGATAAGAGAAAATAAAAATGCTTTTTAAGAGCTAATTCACTCACAGCATTGGCTTCTGAAATCTTCGCTTCTGCATCTTGTGAAATACCCCTTTCCCTCAACGTAGACAAGAAAAACAGATCCATCCTATGGTCCACTTTGAGGCCACTGGTTGGGCTAAGAGCTAGTCGTGCAGCAAGACATAAGTTTTATTCTAATATTTTCCAAAATTTCTACTCAAATATGCTACCTACTTACCAACTTACCTCAGTTATCCTTATGCTATACCTTTTCTTCATTACTACAATATTCTTACACTCCTACGTTAATCCTCTTGTGCCTCCCCTGACCTCTCTCATTCTTTTTTTTCTATTTCTGGACCTCTGCTCGTCTTTCAACCCTTATACTGCACGGATCTACACTTGATGACTGTTGAGCAATATTGTATATGTAGGTGGTTAATTATTCCCTAGGCTCAGAGGGACTTAAAGACAATAGAGAGTGGATTGAGAGGCCTATTCTTTTGGGTATAAATCGCTTATCAGTGGTTGTATTAGACTGGTCTGTAAGTGCACAAAAAGAAAGAGTGATAATACCAATCAAAACTTGTGAACATCTAGTGTCTGCCAGCTACAGAGGTCTAGGTTGGTTATATCTGAAAAACTATAATCGTATTTAGTAGTAATCTTGCTCCCATTTTCAAATGGGCAGAACAAGAAACTCAAGAAAAATGTCAAATCAAGAAACAACATCCCCCACCCAATGTAAACAGACAATGGAACAGTCACTGGCAAACCTAGAGGAGCGTCTTCCAAGTGCTACACAAATGCAATTGATAAACATCATTAATGAAAAATGTGAAAATATAAAGAAAGAGATAATGGAGGAAGCCATAGCTGAACAAGAGGAAAGCACAAACAAGGTGATAAGTGAAAAAGAAGCCATAAAGGAGGCCATAACAAAGGTTTTTCAAAGAAAGATGGATGAATTCATAGAATCCACAAATAAAAACGTGACCAAACTCCAGCAAATGTCCAAAGAAAATAAAGCTACTGAGCTAACCACTAAAAAGGAAATCAAGGAGATAAAGAAATCCATACATGATCTAAAACAAGAGATGCAAGGCATCAAAAGTGAGCAATTAGAAGCAAGGGCGATGAAAAATAAAGTAGATAGCTTTGATAGCAGGTTAGACAATGCAGAGGAGAGAATTTCTGGGGCTGAAGATAATTTAGTTATTATAGAGAAAGAACAGAAAATGAGTCAATCCAAATCGAGGAAAATTGAGAGAGCGCTTCTGGAGGTCCAAGATACAATAAGGAATCCTAATTTAAGGCTAGTTGGTATTGAGGAGGGCGTGGAGAAAGAGGTCAATGGTATTGGAAATATACTTCAGGGAATCATCTCAGAGAATTTCCCAAATATCCAGAAGGGCAGGCCCATCCAGATACGAGAAGCTTTCAGAACCCCAAACAGACCTGACCAGAAAAGAACATCCCACCGACACATTGTGATCCGAACTGGATGAATAGAAACGAAAGAAAAGATCCTAAAGGCAGCCAGGGAGAAGGGATCAGTAACCTATAAAGGCAAACCAATCAGAATAACCCCAGATTTCTCAGCAGAGACCATGCAAGCACGAAGTGACTGGAAGCATATATGTCATGCCCTTAAATCAAATAACTACCAACCAAGAATACTCAAATATGCTACCTACTTACCAACTTAGGCCAGTTATCCTTATGCTATACCTTTTCTTCATTACTACAATATTCTTACACTCCTACGTTAATCCTCTTGTACCTCCCCTGACCTCTCATTCTTTTTTTCTATCTCTGGACCTCTGCTCGTCTTTCAACCCTTATACTGCACGGATCTACACTTGATGGCTGTTGAGCAACCGTCTACAACAACTCATCAAAAAATTATACACTATGATCAAACTGGATTCATCACAGGGAGGCAAAGCTGGTTCAACATACACAAATCAATTAATATAATTCAACACATCAACAGGAGCAAGGAGAAAAATCACATGATTGTCTCAATAGATGCGGAAAAGGCATTTGACAAGATCCAAAACCCCTTTATGTTAAAAGATGTGGAGAAACTAGGACTCCATGGAACATTTCTCAATGTAATAAAGGCTGTGTATGAGAAACCCACTGCTAGTATTATACTTAATGGTGAAAATCTAAAGCCATTCCCTCTAAAATCAGGAATGAGACAAGGATGCCCACTCTCTCCACTCCTTTCTAACATAGTACTAAATTTCCTAGGCAGTGCAATAAGGCAAGAAGCAAGCATAAAGGGGATCCAAGTAGGGAAAGAGGAAATAAAACTATCCCTCTTTGCAGATAACGTGATTCTGTATTTAAAGAATCCTATAGACTCTACTCCCAAGCTCCTTGAGCTGATTCAAAGCTTTGGAAGGGTAGCAGGCCATAAAATCAACCCTCACTAATCAACTGCCTTCCTTTACGCCAATAGTGAGAGGAACGAGGCAATAATCAGGAAAGAAACTCCTTTCACAATAGCCTCAAAGAAAATAAAGTACCTAGGAATTAGCTTAACTAAGAATGTAAAGGACCATTTAGATGAAAACTTTAAAACCCTAAAAAAAGGAAATTAAAGCAGAACTAAGGAAATGGAAAAACCTCCCATGCTCCTGGATTGGAAGAATCAACATTGTGAAAATGACAATCTTGCCAAGGGCTATCTACAAATTCAATGCAATACCCATCAACATCCCAATGTCATTCTTTAAAGAAATAGAAGAGGCAATTCAAAATTTCATATGGAATAATAAAAGACCCCGTAAGCAAAAACACTTCTCAGCAGAAAGAACAGCTCTGGAGGAATTTCAATTCCAAACTTTAGACTCTATTACAGAGCTATAATTCTCAAAACAGCTTGGTACTGGCAAAAGAACAGGTCTGAAGTCCAATGGAATAGAACTGCGGACCCAGATATTAAACCACAGACCTATGGCCACCTAATCTTTGACAAGGGAGCCAAAAAATAGAATGGAAGAAAGATAGCCTCTTCAACAAGTTGTGCTGGCAGAACTGGTTAAGCACCAGCAGAAAACTAAAGTTGGATCCTTCTTTGTCACCTTGCACTAGAATTAAGTCCAAATGGATCAAAGACCGGGAGGTAAAACCGACACACTGAAAAGTTTACAGGAAGGAATAGGAGATACACTAGGCCTCCTTGGCACAGGTTGAAACTTGCTTAATAAGGACCAAGAATCACAACAAATCAGAGAAAGGCTGGATAAGTGGGACTGCATTAAACTGCAGAGCTTTTGTATGGCAACGGATATAGCTAGTAAACTAACCAGGAAGCCTACAGAGTGGGAGAAGATCTTCATCAACCAAACAACGGACAAAGGCCTCATATCTAAAATATATCAACAACTCAAAAAATTGAATCACTCAAAAACGAACCTCCAAAGTAACACCCATCCCATTAAAAAATGGGCCAAAAACTTAAAGAGAGTCTTCTCTGAAGAAGAAACAAAAGTGGCGTATAGACACATGAAGAAATGCTCCACATCTCTGGTCATAAAAGAATTGCATATCAAAAGAACTCTAAGATTCCACCTCACACCAGTTAGAATGGCCAGGATCAGGAAAACGAATGACAACAGATGCTGGAGGGGATGTGGCCAGGAGGGATCACTACTACACTGTTGGTGGGAGTGAAAACTCGTTCAACCACTATGGAATGCAGTGTGGCAGAGCCTCAAAATGCTAAACATAGAACTCCCCTATGACCCAGCAATACCACTACTTGGCGTTTACCCAACAATCCAGAAACAAGGGCATACTAAACCCACTAGCACAACAATGTTCATTGCAGCGCTATTCACCATAGCAAAGATATGGAACCAACCCAGATGTCCCTCACTTGATGAGTGGATCAACAAGTTGTGGTATTTGTACACAATGGAAATCTATGCTGCTGTCAGAAAGAATGACATCGCCCCATTTGTTAGGATATGGCAAGACTTAGAAAAAATCATATTAAGTGAAGTAAGCCAGACTCAAAGGAACTTAGGCTCAGTGGTTTCCCTCATTCGTCATAATCAGTAGAAACCTTGGGCTCTACTAGCAGAGATTTGCAGTAGAGCAAAAGGCCATATATAAGGCCATATAATGTGAAGCTAATTGAAAGGACTTCCAGGATATTGAAACAAAAGCCATATAATGAATGATTGTTGTCCTTAATGTACTATGTTGTCTCTCATCTCCTTTGCTGTCCCTTGGTTATCCCATATTGGTATAGTATCTCACTTTGTTATCTGATATATTGAATTTATTTGTATTTGGATATTTGAAATTTGATAGGGAAGGGGGGAAAACCAAGAAGGGTGGGGGTGTGGGGTTGGAGGGAAATGGGTACCAAGACATGTGAAAGGGTATCAATGTATGTGAATTAATGCACCTTCTACCTGGCAAATATCATGTAACCCTTTTACTAATTACAATAAAAAAATGAAAAAAAAAGAAAGTTGTAGTGTGTGGGGAGGATGATGGGGTCAAATACATTTCTTCTTAGAAATTTACCTCATCTGGTTGCCCTGGATTTTCCTGGCCTTCTTCTTAGAGAAAGGCCTGTTATACTGGATTTGTGGCTTGGCAAAGACCTAGCATGTACATCTTCGAGTAAGACATCCACAACTTCCATGCCTGAGACTCGAGTTTCCTGACCTTTGGCAACAGCACAGCAACATCTTTCTTCCTCCTGAGCCACAGGCCAAGTGAGCTGGCTTGAGCTGGTTGTTAGTTACACTGGCTTGGTTACCAGCGTTCCATATTCTGTTCCATTGTGAGGGAGGCAGGGTCACCTTTCAGGGCCCAATGACCAAAGGTCCTTGCTCACAGAAGACCTCACCAAAGACATACTGGAGGCTGAATCTCTCCTCCAATCTCACAATATACATGTGGATGTAGTAAACAGCACACCTTATTTGTCCATTCCCAATGTCTTCCACTAGGCCCAACTACCAGTCTGGTCTCAGGCTCAAGGAGCCTTTGTTAGGTAAGATCAAAACTTAAGGGTCAATATTGCCCTCATCCTTTACAAAACATTTGCTTCACAGTGCCTACTCTGCCTGCATTTTGTCCCATGTAGAATTGTTTTTTTTGTTTTTGCTAATCTTGGGACTTGACCTCAGAGTGTGAACATTGTTCTTGGGCTTTCTTTAGGCTTTAGCTGTCCCACCGAGCCACAGCACCACTTGCAGTGTTTTCTATGTATGCGGTAATGAGGAATCAAACCTGAGTCTTTTTGCGTGGTAGCCAAGGACTCTACCACTAGGTCAAACACACAGGGCATCTTGCACATATTTTTGACAACAATCTACTAGGATATTATTAGGTTTCTGTATCCTAATCAATTTTTTCCTGATGATTAGCTTTGCTGTCATGTGTAAAAAATGCAAGAGGGAAAAACACAGAAGAATTAGTGAAATTTAAAAAAAAGCATTACACACATAGATAAGTGTTCATTCTTTGTAGGAGAAAGGTTATTTTGATATGATGATGATGACTTTATAATTACTATGTCAGGGTGAGAGTTTGGCATAGTGGTAGAGTGCTTGCCTAGCATCCATGAAGATCTGGGTTTGATTGCTCAGTATCACATAGATAGAAAATCTAGACGTGGCACTGTGGCTCAAGTGGCAGAGGGCTAGATTGAGAAAATACGAGAACAGTGCTCAGGCCCTGAATTCCAGCCCCAAGAGTGGCAAAAAGATAAGAGAAAATAAAAATGCTTTTTAAGAGCTAATTCACTCACAGCATTGGCTTCTGAAATCTTCGCTTCTGCATCTTGTGAAATACCCCTTTCCCTCAACGTAGACAAGAAAAACAGATCCATCCTATGGTCCACTTTGAGGCCACTGGTTGGGCTAAGAGCTAGTCGTGCAGCAAGACATAAGTTTTATTCTAATATTTTCCAAAATTTCTACTCAAATATGCTACCTACTTACCAACTTACCTCAGTTATCCTTATGCTATACCTTTTCTTCATTACTACAATATTCTTACACTCCTACGTTAATCCTCTTGTGTCTCCCCTGACCTCTCTCATTCTTTTTTTTCTATTTCTGGACCTCTGCTCGTCTTTCAACCCTTATACTGCACGGATCTACACTTGATGACTGTTGAGCAATATTGTATATGTAGGTGGTTAATTATTCCCTAGGCTCAGAGGGACTTAAAGACAATAGAGAGTGGATTGAGAGGCCTATTCTTTTGGGTATAAATCGCTTATCAGTGGTTGTATTAGACTGGTCTGTAAGTGCACAAAAAGAAAGAGTGATAATACCAATCAAAACTTGTGAACATCTAGTGTCTGCCAGGAACAGAGGTCTAGGTTGGTTATATCTGAAAAACTATAATCGTATTTAGTAGTAATCTTGCTCCCATTTTCAAATGGGCAGAACAAGAAACTCAAGAAAAATGTCAAATCAAGAAACAACATCCCCCACCCAATGTAAACAGACAATGGAACAGTCACTGGCAAACCTAGAGGAGAGTCTTCCAAGTGCTACACAAATGCAATTGATAAACATCATTAATGAAAAATGTGAAAATATAAAGAAAGAGATAATGGAGGAAGCCATAGCTGAACAAGAGGAAAGCACAAACAAGGTGATAAGTGAAAAAGAAGAAGCCATAAAGGAGGCCATAACAAAGGTTTTTCAAAGAAAGATGGATGAATTCATAGAATCCACAAATAAAAACGTGACCAAACTCCAGCAAATGTCCAAAGAAAATAAAGCTACTGAGCTAACCACTAAAAAGGAAATCAAGGAGATAAAGAAATCCATACATGATCTAAAACAAGAGATGCAAGGCATCAAAAGTGAGCAATTAGAAGCAAGGGCGATGAAAAATAAAGTAGATAGCTATGATAGCAGGTTAGACAATGCAGAGGAGAGAATTTCCGGGGCTGAAGATAATTTAGTTATTATAGAGAAAGAACAGAAAATGAGTCAATCCAAATCGAGGAAAATTGAGAGAGCGCTTCTGGAGGTCCAAGATACAATAAGGAATCCTAATTTAAGGCTAGTTGGTATTGAGGAGGGCGTGGAGAAAGAGGTCAATGGTATTGGAAATATACTTCAGGGAATCATCTCAGAGAATTTCCCAAATATCCAGAAGGGCAGGCCCATCCAGATACGAGAAGCTTTCAGAACCCCAAACAGACCTGACCAGAAAAGAACATCCCACCGACACATTGTGATCCGAACTGGATGAATAGAAACGAAAGAAAAGATCCTAAAGGCAGCCAGGGAGAAGGGATCAGTAACCTATAAAGGCAAACCAATCAGAATAACCCCAGATTTCTCAGCAGAGACCATGCAAGCACGAAGTGACTGGAAGCATATATGTCATGCCCTTAAATCAAATAACTACCAACCAAGAATACTCAAATATGCTACCTACTTACCAACTTAGGCCAGTTATCCTTATGCTATACCTTTTCTTCATTACTACAATATTCTTACACTCCTACGTTAATCCTCTTGTACCTCCCCTGACCTCTCATTCTTTTTTTCTATCTCTGGACCTCTGCTCGTCTTTCAACCCTTATACTGCACGGATCTACACTTGATGGCTGTTGAGCAACCGTCTACAACAACTCATCAAAAAATTATACACTATGATCAAACTGGATTCATCACAGGGAGGCAAAGCTGGTTCAACATACACAAATCAATTAATATAATTCAACACATCAACAGGAGCAAGGAGAAAAATCACATGATTGTCTCAATAGATGCGGAAAAGGCATTTGACAAGATCCAAAACCCCTTTATGTTAAAAGATGTGGAGAAACTATGACTCCATGGAACATTTCTCAATGTAATAAAGGCTGTGTATGAGAAACCCACTGCTAGTATTATACTTAATGGTGAAAATCTAAAGCCATTCCCTCTAAAATCAGGAATGAGACAAGGATGCCCACTCTCTCCACTCCTTTCTAACATAGTACTAAATTTCCTAGGCAGTGCAATAAGGCAAGAAGCAAGCATAAAGGGGATCCAAGTAGGGAAAGAGGAAATAAAACTATCCCTCTTTGCAGATAACGTGATTCTGTATTTAAAGAATCCTATAGACTCTACTCCCAAGCTCCTTGAGCTGATTCAAAGCTGTGGAAGGGTAGCAGGCCATAAAATCAACCCTCACTAATCAACTGCCTTCCTTTACGCCAATAGTGAGAGGAACGAGGCAATAATCAGGAAAGAAACTCCTTTCACAATAGCCTCAAAGAAAATAAAGTACCTAGGAATTAGCTTAACTAAGAATGTAAAGGACCATTTAGATGAAAACTTTAAAACCCTAAAAAAAGGAAATTAAAGCAGAACTAAGGAAATGGAAAAACCTCCCATGCTCCTGGATTGGAAGAATCAACATTGTGAAAATGACAATCTTGCCAAGGGCTATCTACAAATTCAATGCAATACCCATCAACATCCCAATGTCATTCTTTAAAGAAATAGAAGAGGCAATTCAAAATTTCATATGGAATAATAAAAGACCCCGTAAGCAAAAACACTTCTCAGCAGAAAGAACAGCTCTGGAGGAATTTCAATTCCAAACTTTAGACTCTATTACAGAGCTTTAATTCTCAAAACAGCTTGGTACTGGCAAAAGAACAGGTCTGAAGTCCAATGGAATAGAACTGCGGACCCAGATATTAAACCACAGACCTATGGCCACCTAATCTTTGACAAGGGAGCCAAAAAATAGAATGGAAGAAAGATAGCCTCTTCAACAAGTTGTGCTGGCAGAACTGGTTAAGCACCAGCAGAAAACTAAAGTTGGATCCTTCTTTGTCACCTTGCACTAGAATTAAGTCCAAATGGATCAAAGACCGGGAGGTAAAACCGACACACTGAAAAGTTTACAGGAAGGAATAGGAGATACACTAGGCCTCCTTGGCACAGGTTGAAACTTGCTTAATAAGGACCAAGAATCACAACAAATCAGAGAAAGGCTGGATAAGTGGGACTGCATTAAACTGCAGAGCTTTTGTATGGCAACGGATATAGCTAGTAAACTAACCAGGAAGCCTACAGAGTGGGAGAAGATCTTCATCAACCAAACAACGGACAAAGGCCTCATATCTAAAATATATCAACAACTCAAAAAATTGAATCACTCAAAAACGAACCTCCAAAGTAACACCCATCCCATTAAAAAATGGGCCAAAAACTTAAAGAGAGTCTTCTCTGAAGAAGAAACAAAAGTGGCGTATAGACACATGAAGAAATGCTCCACATCTCTGGTCATAAAAGAATTGCATATCAAAAGAACTCTAAGATTCCACCTCACACCAGTTAGAATGGCCAGGATCAGGAAAACGAATGACAACAGATGCTGGAGGGGATGTGGCCAGGAGGGATCACTACTACACTGTTGGTGGGAGTGAAAACTCGTTCAACCACTATGGAATGCAGTGTGGCAGAGCCTCAAAATGCTAAACATAGAACTCCCCTATGACCCAGCAATACCACTACTTGGCGTTTACCCAACAATCCAGAAACAAGGGCATACTAAACCCACTAGCACAACAATGTTCATTGCAGCGCTATTCACCATAGCAAAGATATGGAACCAACCCAGATGTCCCTCACTTGATGAGTGGATCAACAAGTTGTGGTATTTGTACACAATGGAAATCTATGCTGCTGTCAGAAAGAATGACATCGCCCCATTTGTTAGGATATGGCAAGACTTAGAAAAAATCATATTAAGTGAAGTAAGCCAGACTCAAAGGAACTTAGGCTCAGTGGTTTCCCTCATTCGTCATAATCAGTAGAAACCTTGGGCTCTACTAGCAGAGATTTGCAGTAGAGCAAAAGGCCATATATAAGGCCATATAATGTGAAGCTAATTGAAAGGACTTCCAGGATATTGAAACAAAAGCCATATAATGAATGATTGTTGTCCTTAATGTACTATGTTGTCTCTCATCTCCTTTGCTGTCCCTTGGTTATCCCATATTGGTATAGTATCTCACTTTGTTATCTGATATATTGAATTTATTTGTATTTGGATATTTGAAATTTGATAGGGAAGGGGGGAAAACCAAGAAGGGTGGGGGTGTGGGGTTGGAGGGAAATGGGTACCAAGACATGTGAAAGGGTATCAATGTATGTGAATTAATGCACCTTCTACCTGGCAAATATCATGTAACCCTTTTACTAATTACAATAAAAAAATGAAAAAAAAAGAAAGTTGTAGTGTGTGGGGAGGATGATGGGGTCAAATACATTTCTTCTTAGAAATTTACCTCATCTGGTTGCCCTGGATTTTCCTGGCCTTCTTCTTAGAGAAAGGCCTGTTATACTGGATTTGTGGCTTGGCAAAGACCTAGCATGTACATCTTCGAGTAAGACATCCACAACTTCCATGCCTGAGACTCGAGTTTCCTGACCTTTGGCAACAGCACAGCAACATCTTTCTTCCTCCTGAGCCACAGGCCAAGTGAGCTGGCTTGAGCTGGTTGTTAGTTACACTGGCTTGGTTACCAGCGTTCCATATTCTGTTCCATTGTGAGGGAGGCAGGGTCACCTTTCAGGGCCCAATGACCAAAGGTCCTTGCTCACAGAAGACCTCACCAAAGACATACTGGAGGCTGAATCTCTCCTCCAATCTCACAATATACATGTGGATGTAGTAAACAGCACACCTTATTTGTCCATTCCCAATGTCTTCCACTAGGCCCAACTACCAGTCTGGTCTCAGGCTCAAGGAGCCTTTGTTAGGTAAGATCAAAACTTAAGGGTCAATATTGCCCTCATCCTTTACAAAACATTTGCTTCACAGTGCCTACTCTGCCTGCATTTTGCCCCATGTAGAATTGTTTTTTTTGTTTTTGCTAATCTTGGGACTTGACCTCAGAGTGTGAACATTGTTCTTGGGCTTTCTTTAGGCTTTAGCTGTCCCACCGAGCCACAGCACCACTTGCAGTGTTTTCTATGTATGCGGTAATGAGGAATCAAACCTGAGTCTTTTTGCGTGGTAGCCAAGGACTCTACCACTAGGTCAAACACACAGGGCATCTTGCACATATTTTTGACAACAATCTACTAGGATATTATTAGGTTTCTGTATCCTAATCAATTTTTTCCTGATGATTAGCTTTGCTGTCATGTGTAAAAAATGCAAGAGGGAAAAACACAGAAGAATTAGTGAAATTTAAAAAAAAGCATTACACACATAGATAAGTGTTCATTCTTTGTAGGAGAAAGGTTATTTTGATATGATGATGATGACTTTATAATTACTATGTCAGGGTGAGAGTTTGGCATAGTGGTAGAGTGCTTGCCTAGCATCCATGAAGATCTGGGTTTGATTGCTCAGTATCACATAGATAGAAAATCTAGACGTGGCACTGTGGCTCAAGTGGCAGAGGGCTAGATTGAGAAAATACGAGAACAGTGCTCAGGCCCTGAATTCCAGCCCCAAGAGTGGCAAAAAGATAAGAGAAAATAAAAATGCTTTTTAAGAGCTAATTCACTCACAGCATTGGCTTCTGAAATCTTCGCTTCTGCATCTTGTGAAATACCCCTTTCCCTCAACGTAGACAAGAAAAACAGATCCATCCTATGGTCCACTTTGAGGCCACTGGTTGGGCTAAGAGCTAGTCGTGCAGCAAGACATAAGTTTTATTCTAATATTTTCCAAAATTTCTACTCAAATATGCTACCTACTTACCAACTTACCTCAGTTATCCTTATGCTATACCTTTTCTTCATTACTACAATATTCTTACACTCCTACGTTAATCCTCTTGTGCCTCCCCTGACCTCTCTCATTCTTTTTTTTCTATTTCTGGACCTCTGCTCGTCTTTCAACCCTTATACTGCACGGATCTACACTTGATGACTGTTGAGCAATATTGTATATGTAGGTGGTTAATTATTCCCTAGGCTCAGAGGGACTTAAAGACAATAGAGAGTGGATTGAGAGGCCTATTCTTTTGGGTATAAATCGCTTATCAGTGGTTGTATTAGACTGGTCTGTAAGTGCACAAAAAGAAAGAGTGATAATACCAATCAAAACTTGTGAACATCTAGTGTCTGCCAGCTACAGAGGTCTAGGTTGGTTATATCTGAAAAACTATAATCGTATTTAGTAGTAATCTTGCTCCCATTTTCAAATGGGCAGAACAAGAAACTCAAGAAAAATGTCAAATCAAGAAACAACATCCCCCACCCAATGTAAACAGACAATGGAACAGTCACTGGCAAACCTAGAGGAGAGTCTTCCAAGTGCTACACAAATGCAATTGATAAACATCATTAATGAAAAATGTGAAAATATAAAGAAAGAGATAATGGAGGAAGCCATAGCTGAACAAGAGGAAAGCACAAACAAGGTGATAAGTGAAAAAGAAGAAGCCATAAAGGAGGCCATAACAAAGGTTTTTCAAAGAAAGATGGATGAATTCATAGAATCCACAAATAAAAACGTGACCAAACTCCAGCAAATGTCCAAAGAAAATAAAGCTACTGAGCTAACCACTAAAAAGGAAATCAAGGAGATAAAGAAATCCATACATGATCTAAAACAAGAGATGCAAGGCATCAAAAGTGAGCAATTAGAAGCAAGGGCGATGAAAAATAAAGTAGATAGCTATGATAGCAGGTTAGACAATGCAGAGGAGAGAATTTCCGGGGCTGAAGATAATTTAGTTATTATAGAGAAAGAACAGAAAATGAGTCAATCCAAATCGAGGAAAATTGAGAGAGCGCTTCTGGAGGTCCAAGATACAATAAGGAATCCTAATTTAAGGCTAGTTGGTATTGAGGAGGGCGTGGAGAAAGAGGTCAATGGTATTGGAAATATACTTCAGGGAATCATCTCAGAGAATTTCCCAAATATCCAGAAGGGCAGGCCCATCCAGATACGAGAAGCTTTCAGAACCCCAAACAGACCTGACCAGAAAAGAACATCCCACCGACACATTGTGATCCGAACTGGATGAATAGAAACGAAAGAAAAGATCCTAAAGGCAGCCAGGGAGAAGGGATCAGTAACCTATAAAGGCAAACCAATCAGAATAACCCCAGATTTCTCAGCAGAGACCATGCAAGCACGAAGTGACTGGAAGCATATATGTCATGCCCTTAAATCAAATAACTACCAACCAAGAATACTCAAATATGCTACCTACTTACCAACTTAGGCCAGTTATCCTTATGCTATACCTTTTCTTCATTACTACAATATTCTTACACTCCTACGTTAATCCTCTTGTACCTCCCCTGACCTCTCATTCTTTTTTTCTATCTCTGGACCTCTGCTCGTCTTTCAACCCTTATACTGCACGGATCTACACTTGATGGCTGTTGAGCAACCGTCTACAACAACTCATCAAAAAATTATACACTATGATCAAACTGGATTCATCACAGGGAGGCAAAGCTGGTTCAAAATACACAAATCAATTAATATAATTCAACACATCAACAGGAGCAAGGAGAAAAATCACATGATTGTCTCAATAGATGCGGAAAAGGCATTTGACAAGATCCAAAACCCCTTTATGTTAAAAGATGTGGAGAAACTATGACTCCATGGAACATTTCTCAATGTAATAAAGGCTGTGTATGAGAAACCCACTGCTAGTATTATACTTAATGGTGAAAATCTAAAGCCATTCCCTCTAAAATCAGGAATGAGACAAGGATGCCCACTCTCTCCACTCCTTTCTAACATAGTACTAAATTTCCTAGGCAGTGCAATAAGGCAAGAAGCAAGCATAAAGGGGATCCAAGTAGGGAAAGAGGAAATAAAACTATCCCTCTTTGCAGATAACGTGATTCTGTATTTAAAGAATCCTATAGACTCTACTCCCAAGCTCCTTGAGCTGATTCAAAGCTGTGGAAGGGTAGCAGGCCATAAAATCAACCCTCACTAATCAACTGCCTTCCTTTACGCCAATAGTGAGAGGAACGAGGCAATAATCAGGAAAGAAACTCCTTTCACAATAGCCTCAAAGAAAATAAAGTACCTAGGAATTAGCTTAACTAAGAATGTAAAGGACCATTTAGATGAAAACTTTAAAACCCTAAAAAAAGGAAATTAAAGCAGAACTAAGGAAATGGAAAAACCTCCCATGCTCCTGGATTGGAAGAATCAACATTGTGAAAATGACAATCTTGCCAAGGGCTATCTACAAATTCAATGCAATACCCATCAACATCCCAATGTCATTCTTTAAAGAAATAGAAGAGGCAATTCAAAATTTCATATGGAATAATAAAAGACCCCGTAAGCAAAAACACTTCTCAGCAGAAAGAACAGCTCTGGAGGAATTTCAATTCCAAACTTTAGACTCTATTACAGAGCTTTAATTCTCAAAACAGCTTGGTACTGGCAAAAGAACAGGTCTGAAGTCCAATGGAATAGAACTGCGGACCCAGATATTAAACCACAGACCTATGGCCACCTAATCTTTGACAAGGGAGCCAAAAAATAGAATGGAAGAAAGATAGCCTCTTCAACAAGTTGTGCTGGCAGAACTGGTTAAGCACCAGCAGAAAACTAAAGTTGGATCCTTCTTTGTCACCTTGCACTAGAATTAAGTCCAAATGGATCAAAGACCGGGAGGTAAAACCGACACACTGAAAAGTTTACAGGAAGGAATAGGAGATACACTAGGCCTCCTTGGCACAGGTTGAAACTTGCTTAATAAGGACCAAGAATCACAACAAATCAGAGAAAGGCTGGATAAGTGGGACTGCATTAAACTGCAGAGCTTTTGTATGGCAACGGATATAGCTAGTAAACTAACCAGGAAGCCTACAGAGTGGGAGAAGATCTTCATCAACCAAACAACGGACAAAGGCCTCATATCTAAAATATATCAACAACTCAAAAAATTGAATCACTCAAAAACGAACCTCCAAAGTAACACCCATCCCATTAAAAAATGGGCCAAAAACTTAAAGAGAGTCTTCTCTGAAGAAGAAACAAAAGTGGCGTATAGACACATGAAGAAATGCTCCACATCTCTGGTCATAAAAGAATTGCATATCAAAAGAACTCTAAGATTCCACCTCACACCAGTTAGAATGGCCAGGATCAGGAAAACGAATGACAACAGATGCTGGAGGGGATGTGGCCAGGAGGGATCACTACTACACTGTTGGTGGGAGTGAAAACTCGTTCAACCACTATGGAATGCAGTGTGGCAGAGCCTCAAAATGCTAAACATAGAACTCCCCTATGACCCAGCAATACCACTACTTGGCGTTTACCCAACAATCCAGAAACAAGGGCATACTAAACCCACTAGCACAACAATGTTCATTGCAGCGCTATTCACCATAGCAAAGATATGGAACCAACCCAGATGTCCCTCACTTGATGAGTGGATCAACAAGTTGTGGTATTTGTACACAATGGAAATCTATGCTGCTGTCAGAAAGAATGACATCGCCCCATTTGTTAGGATATGGCAAGACTTAGAAAAAATCATATTAAGTGAAGTAAGCCAGACTCAAAGGAACTTAGGCTCAGTGGTTTCCCTCATTCGTCATAATCAGTAGAAACCTTGGGCTCTACTAGCAGAGATTTGCAGTAGAGCAAAAGGCCATATATAAGGCCATATAATGTGAAGCTAATTGAAAGGACTTCCAGGATATTGAAACAAAAGCCATATAATGAATGATTGTTGTCCTTAATGTACTATGTTGTCTCTCATCTCCTTTGCTGTCCCTTGGTTATCCCATATTGGTATAGTATCTCACTTTGTTATCTGATATATTGAATTTATTTGTATTTGGATATTTGAAATTTGATAGGGAAGGGGGGAAAACCAAGAAGGGTGGGGGTGTGGGGTTGGAGGGAAATGGGTACCAAGACATGTGAAAGGGTATCAATGTATGTGAATTAATGCACCTTCTACCTGGCAAATATCATGTAACCCTTTTACTAATTACAATAAAAAAATGAAAAAAAAAGAAAGTTGTAGTGTGTGGGGAGGATGATGGGGTCAAATACATTTCTTCTTAGAAATTTACCTCATCTGGTTGCCCTGGATTTTCCTGGCCTTCTTCTTAGAGAAAGGCCTGTTATACTGGATTTGTGGCTTGGCAAAGACCTAGCATGTACATCTTCGAGTAAGACATCCACAACTTCCATGCCTGAGACTCGAGTTTCCTGACCTTTGGCAACAGCACAGCAACATCTTTCTTCCTCCTGAGCCACAGGCCAAGTGAGCTGGCTTGAGCTGGTTGTTAGTTACACTGGCTTGGTTACCAGCGTTCCATATTCTGTTCCATTGTGAGGGAGGCAGGGTCACCTTTCAGGGCCCAATGACCAAAGGTCCTTGCTCACAGAAGACCTCACCAAAGACATACTGGAGGCTGAATCTCTCCTCCAATCTCACAATATACATGTGGATGTAGTAAACAGCACACCTTATTTGTCCATTCCCAATGTCTTCCACTAGGCCCAACTACCAGTCTGGTCTCAGGCTCAAGGAGCCTTTGTTAGGTAAGATCAAAACTTAAGGGTCAATATTGCCCTCATCCTTTACAAAACATTTGCTTCACAGTGCCTACTCTGCCTGCATTTTGCCCCATGTAGAATTGTTTTTTTTGTTTTTGCTAATCTTGGGACTTGACCTCAGAGTGTGAACATTGTTCTTGGGCTTTCTTTAGGCTTTAGCTGTCCCACCGAGCCACAGCACCACTTGCAGTGTTTTCTATGTATGCGGTAATGAGGAATCAAACCTGAGTCTTTTTGCGTGGTAGCCAAGGACTCTACCACTAGGTCAAACACACAGGGCATCTTGCACATATTTTTGACAACAATCTACTAGGATATTATTAGGTTTCTGTATCCTAATCAATTTTTTCCTGATGATTAGCTTTGCTGTCATGTGTAAAAAATGCAAGAGGGAAAAACACAGAAGAATTAGTGAAATTTAAAAAAAAGCATTACACACATAGATAAGTGTTCATTCTTTGTAGGAGAAAGGTTATTTTGATATGATGATGATGACTTTATAATTACTATGTCAGGGTGAGAGTTTGGCATAGTGGTAGAGTGCTTGCCTAGCATCCATGAAGATCTGGGTTTGATTGCTCAGTATCACATAGATAGAAAATCTAGACGTGGCACTGTGGCTCAAGTGGCAGAGGGCTAGATTGAGAAAATACGAGAACAGTGCTCAGGCCCTGAATTCCAGCCCCAAGAGTGGCAAAAAGATAAGAGAAAATAAAAATGCTTTTTAAGAGCTAATTCACTCACAGCATTGGCTTCTGAAATCTTCGCTTCTGCATCTTGTGAAATACCCCTTTCCCTCAACGTAGACAAGAAAAACAGATCCATCCTATGGTCCACTTTGAGGCCACTGGTTGGGCTAAGAGCTAGTCGTGCAGCAAGACATAAGTTTTATTCTAATATTTTCCAAAATTTCTACTCAAATATGCTACCTACTTACCAACTTACCTCAGTTATCCTTATGCTATACCTTTTCTTCATTACTACAATATTCTTACACTCCTACGTTAATCCTCTTGTGCCTCCCCTGACCTCTCTCATTCTTTTTTTTCTATTTCTGGACCTCTGCTCGTCTTTCAACCCTTATACTGCACGGATCTACACTTGATGACTGTTGAGCAATATTGTATATGTAGGTGGTTAATTATTCCCTAGGCTCAGAGGGACTTAAAGACAATAGAGAGTGGATTGAGAGGCCTATTCTTTTGGGTATAAATCGCTTATCAGTGGTTGTATTAGACTGGTCTGTAAGTGCACAAAAAGAAAGAGTGATAATACCAATCAAAACTTGTGAACATCTAGTGTCTGCCAGCTACAGAGGTCTAGGTTGGTTATATCTGAAAAACTATAATCGTATTTAGTAGTAATCTTGCTCCCATTTTCAAATGGGCAGAACAAGAAACTCAAGAAAAATGTCAAATCAAGAAACAACATCCCCCACCCAATGTAAACAGACAATGGAACAGTCACTGGCAAACCTAGAGGAGAGTCTTCCAAGTGCTACACAAATGCAATTGATAAACATCATTAATGAAAAATGTGAAAATATAAAGAAAGAGATAATGGAGGAAGCCATAGCTGAACAAGAGGAAAGCACAAACAAGGTGATAAGTGAAAAAGAAGAAGCCATAAAGGAGGCCATAACAAAGGTTTTTCAAAGAAAGATGGATGAATTCATAGAATCCACAAATAAAAACGTGACCAAACTCCAGCAAATGTCCAAAGAAAATAAAGCTACTGAGCTAACCACTAAAAAGGAAATCAAGGAGATAAAGAAATCCATACATGATCTAAAACAAGAGATGCAAGGCATCAAAAGTGAGCAATTAGAAGCAAGGGCGATGAAAAATAAAGTAGATAGCTATGATAGCAGGTTAGACAATGCAGAGGAGAGAATTTCCGGGGCTGAAGATAATTTAGTTATTATAGAGAAAGAACAGAAAATGAGTCAATCCAAATCGAGGAAAATTGAGAGAGCGCTTCTGGAGGTCCAAGATACAATAAGGAATCCTAATTTAAGGCTAGTTGGTATTGAGGAGGGCGTGGAGAAAGAGGTCAATGGTATTGGAAATATACTTCAGGGAATCATCTCAGAGAATTTCCCAAATATCCAGAAGGGCAGGCCCATCCAGATACGAGAAGCTTTCAGAACCCCAAACAGACCTGACCAGAAAAGAACATCCCACCGACACATTGTGATCCGAACTGGATGAATAGAAACGAAAGAAAAGATCCTAAAGGCAGCCAGGGAGAAGGGATCAGTAACCTATAAAGGCAAACCAATCAGAATAACCCCAGATTTCTCAGCAGAGACCATGCAAGCACGAAGTGACTGGAAGCATATATGTCATGCCCTTAAATCAAATAACTACCAACCAAGAATACTCAAATATGCTACCTACTTACCAACTTAGGCCAGTTATCCTTATGCTATACCTTTTCTTCATTACTACAATATTCTTACACTCCTACGTTAATCCTCTTGTACCTCCCCTGACCTCTCATTCTTTTTTTCTATCTCTGGACCTCTGCTCGTCTTTCAACCCTTATACTGCACGGATCTACACTTGATGGCTGTTGAGCAACCGTCTACAACAACTCATCAAAAAATTATACACTATGATCAAACTGGATTCATCACAGGGAGGCAAAGCTGGTTCAAAATACACAAATCAATTAATATAATTCAACACATCAACAGGAGCAAGGAGAAAAATCACATGATTGTCTCAATAGATGCGGAAAAGGCATTTGACAAGATCCAAAACCCCTTTATGTTAAAAGATGTGGAGAAACTAGGACTCCATGGAACATTTCTCAATGTAATAAAGGCTGTGTATGAGAAACCCACTGCTAGTATTATACTTAATGGTGAAAATCTAAAGCCATTCCCTCTAAAATCAGGAATGAGACAAGGATGCCCACTCTCTCCACTCCTTTCTAACATAGTACTAAATTTCCTAGGCAGTGCAATAAGGCAAGAAGCAAGCATAAAGGGGATCCAAGTAGGGAAAGAGGAAATAAAACTATCCCTCTTTGCAGATAACGTGATTCTGTATTTAAAGAATCCTATAGACTCTACTCCCAAGCTCCTTGAGCTGATTCAAAGCTTTGGAAGGGTAGCAGGCCATAAAATCAACCCTCACTAATCAACTGCCTTCCTTTACGCCAATAGTGAGAGGAACGAGGCAATAATCAGGAAAGAAACTCCTTTCACAATAGCCTCAAAGAAAATAAAGTACCTAGGAATTAGCTTAACTAAGAATGTAAAGGACCATTTAGATGAAAACTTTAAAACCCTAAAAAAAGGAAATTAAAGCAGAACTAAGGAAATGGAAAAACCTCCCATGCTCCTGGATTGGAAGAATCAACATTGTGAAAATGACAATCTTGCCAAGGGCTATCTACAAATTCAATGCAATACCCATCAACATCCCAATGTCATTCTTTAAAGAAATAGAAGAGGCAATTCAAAATTTCATATGGAATAATAAAAGACCCCGTAAGCAAAAACACTTCTTAGCAGAAAGAACAGCGCTGGAGGAATTTCAATTCCAAACTTTAGACTCTATTACAGAGCTTTAATTCTCAAAACAGCTTGGTACTGGCAAAAGAACAGGTCTGAAGTCCAATGGAATAGAACTGCGGACCCAGATATTAAACCACAGACCTATGGCCACCTAATCTTTGACAAGGGAGCCAAAAAATAGAATGGAAGAAAGATAGCCTCTTCAACAAGTTGTGCTGGCAGAACTGGTTAAGCACCAGCAGAAAACTAAAGTTGGATCCTTCTTTGTCACCTTGCACTAGAATTAAGTCCAAATGGATCAAAGACCGGGAGGTAAAACCGACACACTGAAAAGTTTACAGGAAGGAATAGGAGATACACTAGGCCTCCTTGGCACAGGTTGAAACTTGCTTAATAAGGACCAAGAATCACAACAAATCAGAGAAAGGCTGGATAAGTGGGACTGCATTAAACTGCAGAGCTTTTGTATGGCAACGGATATAGCTAGTAAACTAACCAGGAAGCCTACAGAGTGGGAGAAGATCTTCATCAACCAAACAACGGACAAAGGCCTCATATCTAAAATATATCAACAACTCAAAAAATTGAATCACTCAAAAACGAACCTCCAAAGTAACACCCATCCCATTAAAAAATGGGCCAAAAACTTAAAGAGAGTCTTCTCTGAAGAAGAAACAAAAGTGGCGTATAGACACATGAAGAAATGCTCCACATCTCTGGTCATAAAAGAATTGCATATCAAAAGAACTCTAAGATTCCACCTCACACCAGTTAGAATGGCCAGGATCAGGAAAACGAATGACAACAGATGCTGGAGGGGATGTGGCCAGGAGGGATCACTACTACACTGTTGGTGGGAGTGAAAACTCGTTCAACCACTATGGAATGCAGTGTGGCAGAGCCTCAAAATGCTAAACATAGAACTCCCCTATGACCCAGCAATACCACTACTTGGCGTTTACCCAACAATCCAGAAACAAGGGCATACTAAACCCACTAGCACAACAATGTTCATTGCAGCGCTATTCACCATAGCAAAGATATGGAACCAACCCAGATGTCCCTCACTTGATGAGTGGATCAACAAGTTGTGGTATTTGTACACAATGGAAATCTATGCTGCTGTCAGAAAGAATGACATCGCCCCATTTGTTAGGATATGGCAAGACTTAGAAAAAATCATATTAAGTGAAGTAAGCCAGACTCAAAGGAACTTAGGCTCAGTGGTTTCCCTCATTCGTCATAATCAGTAGAAACCTTGGGCTCTATTAGCAGAGATTTGCAATAGAGCAAAAGGCCATATATAAGGCCATATAATGTGAAGCTAATTGAAAGGACTTCCAGGATATTGAAACAAAAGCCATATAATGAATGATTGTTGTCCTTAATGTACTATGTTGTCTCTCATCTCCTTTGCTGTCCCTTGGTTATCCCATATTGGTATAGTATCTCACTTTGTTATCTGATATATTGAATTTATTTGTATTTGGATATTTGAAATTTGATAGGGAAGGGGGGAAAACCAAGAAGGGTGGGGGTGTGGGGTTGGAGGGAAATGGGTACCAAGACATGTGAAAGGGTATCAATGTATGTGAATTAATGCACCTTCTACCTGGCAAATATCATGTAACCCTTTTACTAATTACAATAAAAAAATGAAAAAAAAAGAAAGTTGTAGTGTGTGGGGAGGATGATGGGGTCAAATACATTTCTTCTTAGAAATTTACCTCATCTGGTTGCCCTGGATTTTCCTGGCCTTCTTCTTAGAGAAAGGCCTGTTATACTGGATTTGTGGCTTGGCAAAGACCTAGCATGTACATCTTCGAGTAAGACATCCACAACTTCCATGCCTGAGACTCGAGTTTCCTGACCTTTGGCAACAGCACAGCAACATCTTTCTTCCTCCTGAGCCACAGGCCAAGTGAGCTGGCTTGAGCTGGTTGTTAGTTACACTGGCTTGGTTACCAGGGTTCCATATTCTGTTCCATTGTGAGGGAGGCAGGGTCACCTTTCAGGGCCCAATGACCAAAGATCCTTGCTCACAGAAGACCTCAAGAAAGACATACTGGAGGCTGAATCTCTCCTCCAATCTCACAATATACATGTGGATGTAGTAAACAGCACACCTTATTTGTCCATTCCCAATGTCTTCCACTAGGCCCAACTACCAGTCTGGTCTCAGGCTCAAGGAGCCTTTGTTAGGTAAGATCAAAACTTAAGGGTCAATATTGCCCTCATCCTTTACAAAACATTTGCTTAACAGTGCCTACTCTGCCTGCATTTTGCCCCATGTCGAATTGTTTTTTTTTTGTTTTTGCTAGTCTTGGAAATTGACCTCAGAGTGTGAACATGGTTCTTGGGCTTTCTTTAGGCTTTAGCTGTCCCACCGAGCCACAGCACCACTTGCAGCGTTTTCTATGTATGTGGTAATGAGGAATCAAACCTGAGTCTTTTTGCGTGGTAGCCAAGGACTCTACCACTAGGTCAAACACACAGGGCATCTTGCACATATTTTTGACGTCAATCTACCGGGATATTATTAGGTTTCTGTATCCTAATCAATTTTTTCCTGATGATTAGCTTTGCTGTCATGTGTAAAAAATGCAAGAGGGAAAAACACAGAAGAATTACACACATAGATTGCCGGGGCCAGCCGGCAGCAAACCAGGGTTAGCGGATTGGGATTCCTGAAATAGGGGCAAGGACTATGAAAAAATAGAAGAGAGACAAACAGATGGAGTTCGGGAGGACTACAGCCCAAGTCAGCAGTCCAAGAAGACTGTGAGCTCCAGACTGCCGCCTAAGACTCTCCCGTTTATTTTAAGTTCGGACCTTAAATACTCTTCTTAAAACTAGGGAGTTGCCAGAGGCTACATTCATACAAAATAGTAAACAAATCACATATAGGATAAATGAGAAAGGATTAACATTGCTTAAAGTCATCATGATAAGAACTGATTGACATTGCTTAAAGTCATCATGATAAGAACTGATTGGCATTGCTTAAAGTCATCATGATAAGAACTGATTGGCATTGCTTAAAGTCGTCATGATAAGAGTTACTTCCTTGTGTATACAGTTGTGTAGGTCCAAGGTCAGGTCCAAGGTCATTGGCCCCACAGTGGGTCCCCAACAATAGATAAGTGTTCATTCTTTGTAGGAGAAAGGTTATTTTGATATGATGATGATGACTTTATAATTACTATGTCAGGGTTGAGAGTTTGGCATAGTGGTAGAGTGCTTGCCTAGCATCCATGAAGGTCTGGGTTTGATTGCTCAGTATCACATAGATAGAAAATCTAGACGTGGCACTGTGGCTCAAGTGGCAGAGGGCTAGACTTGAGAAAACCCGAGGACAGTGCTCAGGCCCTGAATTCCAGCCCCAAGACTGGCAAAAAGATAATAGAAAATAAAAATGCTTTTTAAGAGCTAATTCATTCACAGCATTGGCTTCTGAAATCTTCGCTTCTGCATCTTGTGAAATACCCCTTTCCCTCAACGTAGACAAGAAAAACAGATCCATCCTATGGTCCACTGTGAGGCCACTGGTTGGGCTAAGAGCTAGTCGTGCAGCAACACATAAGTTTTATTCTAATATTTTCCAAACTTTGTACTCAAATATGCTACCTACTTATCAACTTTGGTCAGTTATCCTTATGCTATACCTTTTCTTCATGACTACAATATTCTTACACTCCTACGTTAATCCTCTTGTGCCTCCCCTGACCTCTCTCATTATTTTTTTCTATCTCTGGACCTCTGCTCGTCTTTCAACCCTTATACTGCACGGATCTACACTTGATGGCTGTTGAGCAATATTGTATATGTAGGTGGTTAATTATTCTCTAGGCTCAGAGGGACTTAAAGACAATAGAGATTGGATTGAGAGGCCTATTGTTTTGGGTATAAATCGCTTATCAGTGTTGTATTAGACTGGTCTGTAAGTGCACAAAAAGAAAGAGTGATAATACCAATCAAAACTTGTGAACATCTAGTGTGTGCCAGCTACAGAGGTCTAGGTTGGTTATATCTGAAAAACTATAATCGTGATAAGAGTCTCACGTCTTTTTGTACCAGGATGGCTTTAAACCTTGATCCTCAGATCTCAGCTTCCTGAGTAGCTAGGATTATAGAAGTGAGCCACCACCACATCATGCTCAGCTTTCTGTTTTTTTTAAACAAGCCCTTTGGCTGGAACTCGGTCAGAGCACTGTCCTTCAGCTTTTCTCAAGGCTAGTGATCTTCTACTTGAGCCACAGCACTACTTCTGGTTTTTTCTGTGTATGAGGTACTGCGGAATTGAACCTTCGTCTTCATACAAGCACTCTACAACTATGCCAAACTCCCAGCCCCTCCACATTAGTTTTTATGATAGATCTTTCCATGCATCTAGGATGGCTAGAAATCCTTTTTGAGTTTCCCAAGATCAGGGATTATAGGTGTGTCCCATCCTGTGTGGCTACATAACCATTGTTTAGGGTACAGTTCTCTCTTCATTCTACCCATCTAGAGCAATTTTCATCTTCCATGTATAATCATTAAACATTCAGCTCCTGATCCTCTCTACTCCATTCTCTGGAACCATCGTGCTTTTTGGCTCTAAGGGTTTGTTGATCCTTGGAAGCTCTGGAAGGGAAAACATACCCTAGCTCTTCCTTTATGACTGCTGTATTTTTAGTTTACTGTAATCAAGATTCATCTGTAAAATATAGTAAAATGTTCTTCCTTTTCAATGCTGACTTCTCTTTGAACTGTGTTGTGGTGCACATGTTGCCCCCGCTTCTGCTGGATCTGCCGACATTTTAAGGACCAGTATTTTTTGGTGTAAGGTTCAGTGTTGAGCCCGAGTGACTTCATCCAGCCTGTGCAACTCCATCTGGACTGAACGACCAATTTGTTATGGATGCAAAGGAAGGACAACCACACCTTGTTTAAAAACATGAAACCCCAAACGAGACTACTGGATTAAGTTCAGTGCGAACGGAGCGTGAAGACACGGAAAACGACTTGCAAACAGTCCCCTAAACCAGTCCATTTCCAAACACGAGGCTCAGTCACAAGGTTGGGACAGGTCAGGTGGAGACGTCCAGTCAGCAGGAGTACATGTGTAACTGTGCTGTTTGTAACCAGTCAGCCTCTAGCAGATGCGAAGCTGTAATAAACTTGGGGGTTGTGGTTTTTGCCCTATAGAACTTAGCCTGTGAGGCCGGGAGGGGTCGCTCTCTCTTCACAGAGTTGGCCCTGACCGGTCAGTGACATTCTCCGTGCTTGGTGTGAAATAAAACTTTGCTTAACTTTGGCTTTCTGTCAGTCTGGTTCCTTTGATCAACGACCCCAATATTGGGGAACACCCCAACAGATAACATCTCTGTGATCTCACTCTCAGCAGTTCTCTGGAGATTCTGGAGAAGAACCCTCTGCCACTGCGGGATAGGGAGGGCCAGATCATATTCCAAAGTGACAAAATGGATCAACAGTATTCTGCTGAGTCCATGCCTTCTGAAAGGCTGGCTCTTTCTGCAGCACTCTGTTCTATCAGTAAATCGCAACTGAATCAGTTCTTTAGACACTTTACGCCCTATGGGGTTACAAGTCTGGGAACTACCTGGTCAGTGAACTTCCTGGGTACATCTCCTGGTGTGTTTTGAAATTTAGGGCGACCCTTATCATGTTTTTATATGTGAATGCGGATTCTCTTCCAACTTCTAATGAGTGGGAAGATGACCTGGCCTGGTTGGGCCCAGTGGATCTCCCTTGTAATCCCAGCTAGTTGAGAGGCTGAGATGTGAGGCTTGCAGTTCCAAAGGCAGACCTGGGTGCGGGGATGGTTGCCTACTGGTAGAGTGATTGCCTGGCCTGCAGGAAGCCCTGGGGCCATTCCTTTGCAGAAATAGTCCGAAGGGATGCTGTGGCTCAAGTAGCAAAGTGCTAGCCTTGAGCAAACACTGTCCAAGAGTCATGCCCATTATAGAACAAGAAGAAGAAGAAGAAGAAGAAGAAGAAGAAGAAGAAGAAGAAGAAGAAGAAGAGGAAGAAGAAGAAGAGGAAGAAGAAGAAGAGGAAGAAGAAGAAGAAGAAGAAGGGGGAAGAAAAAGGGGTAAGAGGAAGAAGAAGAAGAAGGGGGAAGAAAAAGGGGTAAGAAGAGGAGGAATAAGAAATCTTTCAGGTAGATTCATCCCCTCCCCCCAACACCGCCCCCAGCCTCGGCTGGTCTTCAAGTTCCTCCTTTTCTCAAGTTTAGAAATGTCATGACTGGGATTCAAGTAAAATGTGTCCCTTACTTAGCAATGAACCAATTCTCAGTGCATCCCACCTGCTCATACACTACAGAGTGGAAACAGCTTCAGCTTGAGCATTGTTGCTCACTGAAAGGACAGGGCACCACGAGCCCATCCCGACTGCAAGGAGGCACAGGTGTGTGGAATTTAGGGTGGGGCCCATCAGCCAATCATAAAGAGAAGGCATGGCAGGAGGGCCTGAATCAGAATAAAAGCCGGATTGGAATGGAAGAATGACCACTGGGCAGCTACTGCTGAGTAGGAAACATCGTTTCCTGCTGATTCCCGGAGGGGTACTCGAGGAGCCCCTTTCTCCTGGAGCGTTGGTTACTGTGGGCCTGAATTTGTAAGGTGAGTGTTTCTTGCATCCCTTGGAAAACTTTATGAGACTGCTCCGTGCTTCCACCTGTCATCCAACAACTCTGCAGCTGACATTATTCCTTCCTCACTGGAGAGGAATGGACCCTGCTAAAAAAATGTTTTCTAGGCCCTTTGTATTTTCCCTCTTTTTCCTTGCTTCTTTCTCCTGACCTCTCGGGCTGGGTTTCAGGCTTGAGGAATTCCAGAGTTCCCCTGTATCTCGTGGGAAATGGTTAGGATGCTAGGGAAAGGTATTGTCTTCCTTCTCCCCCATAGAGAACGCTACTCTGAGGGATCCCCAAGCAGTGATTTTACCCCCTTCTGCGTGTGGTGGAGCACTGCCCTCCCAGTGGGATTTCCATCGGTCCCTTTAGTGACCACTTTTGGGCTCTCCCTTGGGAATTTTGTCAGCTCCATTCTTCCAAAGCACGAGAAAGGTAGGAAAGAAGCAAGAGGCTTGGATTCTCCTCCTTTTGCCCTTGTGAATTCTAAAATGTCTTCGTGGTCTCCTCTCCCCCGAGGTTCCCCCGGGTCACCTGGGAAAGATCCAAACCTTGCGAAGGATATGTCTCCTCTCCAGCCAGCCCTGGGTCCTAGAGAGCACATTCCTCAGAGCTGGGAGCCACCTCGCACGGTTGCTGCCGGCCTCAAGAACACAGGCAACGCTTGCTACTTGAATGCCACTCTGCAGTGTCTGACTCACACAGGCCCACTTGCCAGCCACATGCTGGCCCTTAGGACCTCCCAGATGGCTTGCCAGAAGACAACCTGCATGATGTGTGTGATGCAAGCTCACCTGGAAAGGGCTTTCCAGCACTCCGGGGCCATCATTCAGCCCTCCTGTGCCCTCGGAGCTGGCTTCCACGTGCACAAGCAGGAAGATGCCCATGAGTTTCTCATGTTCATCTTGGAGTCCATGGAGAAATCACATCAGTCTTGTGGTATGGGCTTGGATCTTGCCGGTCGGGAGCCTGGCCTCATCCGGGAAATCTTTGGAGGGTCCTGGAGGTCCCAAATCACGTGTTTCCAGTGCCAGAGCACTTCTGACACCTTTGACCCTTATCTGGACATCACGCTGGATATGGCGGGAGCTCAGAGTGTTGAGCAGGCTTTGGCCAGACTCGTCGAGCCGGAAGAGCTGGCCGGGGAAGACACCTATCACTGTGGGGTTTGTCTGCACAAAGTGTCTGCTTCCAAGACCTTGACTCTGCACAGTGCCTCCAAGGTCCTCATCCTCGTCCTGAAAAGATTTTCTCCTTTGACGGGGGACAAAGTGGATGGGCTAGTGCGGTTTCCTCAGAGACTTGATATGCAGCCATACATGTCTCAGCCAAGGGAGGGACCGCTTGTGTACGACCTGTACGCCGTGCTGGTTCACGCTGGGTGGAGCAGTCACACTGGACATTATTTCTCTTACATCAAAGCTGGGAATGGCCAGTGGTATAAAATGGATGATGCGAAGGTCAGCACCTGTGCTGTTTCCTCGGTGTTGAGTCAGCGAGCCTACGTCCTCTTTTATAGCAAAGAGGGCAGTCACGAGAAGGGAAACGGTGAGTCCCTGTGGCCAGGCGGGGACCCAACGGCCCCCGAGACCCGTGGAAAGCAGAGAAGCACCCACCATCTTCACCTGAAAAAGGACACTCCTCGCGAACTTGTCGAGTCACCAGCACATGTGGAAAGTACAGCACTGAAAGAAATCTCCCTAGACCAGTGGAAGGTCTTCAGGGACCAACACCGGCCAAAGACTCAGCTCAACCTGAGGAAAATAGAGTTCACACAGGATCCCAATCTAGTCCTGATTCACCCATCCAAACACAGGGATCACGGGAGAGAAAACCATTCTGAGAAGGAAGATTCTTTACCCCCAAAGCTTTGCCAGAGTATCACAGCTCAGCTGTCCGGAAATGCTGGCCGACTTCCTCGTGAGGACTCTAGAGCTCGATCGAAGAAGGGAAGGAACAAGCGGGGAAAGGCCTGTGTTTTGGTGCTCTCCTAAATTCGCCGGGTTCTTTCTCGGGTTTGTAATTTGGTGCTGGTCCTGTCTGTGGATCTTGAGGTTTCA